>NW_024062943.1:685000-1196166 GCF_006381635.1 Hibiscus syriacus | reverse complement strand
AAGGTGTCTTTTAGGGTTTAGGTCATCAAAGAAAGAAAGGCTCTGCCTTTAGGTGGTTAGGGTCGCATGAAAGTCCAAAGGTTGGGAATTTCCAGTTGTATGTGGTCTTTGTTCGATTTAGGGTATTTTGGGTTTATGTTTAAGGTTAAAGGTGAGAGCTTCTTTTTTTTAGGTTGGTTTAACTTCAATGGTGGCCGGGGTAAAACGCTACCGACGCATGGTGGTGTTGGTTTCTTTTTGTTCAGTCGAGAGGTTTTTAGGAGGGATTGGTTTCTTTTAGGGATTTCGGTTCTGATCGTGGCTAACGTGAAGTTGAGTTATCGAGGTCGTCGGAGCAAGGTTTGGCCACCGATGTACAGTGATCGATCTAATTTTTTGAAGAACCCTTAGGAGGGACGACGAGACAGGAAGAGAGATTTTGAGAGAAAAGAGAAATTTGAAAAGTGATTAGGGTTACTAAAATGGCTACAAGATGGTTATATGTTGGTGAAAATGGGAAAATCACACATGCCCCTCCCCTTTTCCATTTTTACAAAATGGTCACCAAACCTCTACATTCTTTTATTATTTTATTTTCGGCACCTTATTTTCATTACTTTCAATTTAGTCACTATCTGTTATTATTCCTTGTTTTATTTGTTCTAATTTCACCCATGTATTTTGTTTCTTTTATATTAACTACTACATACTAACTTTTATTTTATTGTTCATACTAACATACTAACTTTTATTTTATTGTTCATACTAACATACTCACTTTTATTTTATTGTTCATACTAACTTACTAACATTTTATTTTATTGTTCAAACTAACCCGCTAACTTCCTAATATGTAAATATTCACGACCTTGCAATGACCCGCTCTGGGATACGACCCACATTATTTATGGTCCAGGTTAAAATGTTAATTAAAAATATTCCCCTAACTTTTAAATTTATATTTAATATTTATGTTTTTTTTTTGTTTTTTATTTTTTATTTATTTATTCCAGCACTTTAATTTTCGGTTTTATTTTTCTATCCCTTTAATTTTCTACATTTATTTTAGTCTTTTAAAATTCCAGCACTTATTTTTCGTTTTCTCATTTTATGCATCTTACTTTGCACTTCATTTTATTTTAGCCATCAATATTGCTTGTGCTTTATTTATTTCCAGCATCTACGTTTTTTATTATTTATATTTTAAGCCTTGTTTTTGCCTTTTTTTTTTTACTCATGCTTTAAATTCTGGCCGTAAACTCGCAAATATTCATGTTTCCCTCATTTATGCCATTAGAGAACAAAAAGTGGGATTTATATTTTAGACATATTAAACATGTGTGTTCTCTCTAGATAAATTAGATGAACATATCTTGTATGAGAAATTTATGTAACACGCCTAAACTAACAAGGCATGTGTTTTCAAGAATTACCACGCAAAATAACATTTTTTTACTCCAATGATTTCTTATTTCATTTCATTCACTCTTTTATATATATTAAATAATTTAAGAAAACATGGTAATGATCTTTGGTATGGAAAATCCATAAAAACACGCCTTAACTATTAAGGAGTGTGTTTTTAAAGATGGTACGTACGAAGTAATACCATCGTCGAAATTTTTATAGGATCATAATTTAAATATATATTCAAATTTTCCAATTTCAATATTCAGATGATGTATAATAACTTAGGTGCTAATTTGGGCACCGTGGGGTGCTAATCATTCCCCAAGCGTAATCGAGTCCCGAACCCTTTTCAAAATAATTTCTGGTTAAATGCGGATCACTTTTTATCTTTAAAATTTTTTCTTAAAATTATTTTAAAAGATATATTTTAGGTATTCTACATACCTAACCCAAAAGTCGATGGTGAATACGAATCTATTTATTTTTTCTTTTTTAAAACCAATATTACCTAAAATTAAGTTGATCGCTCCCCGCCATAGCCCCCCAAAAAGCTTAAGGACGGTTCCGACACTAGTCATTCAATCGGCCAAGGAATGTTCCTCGAGTAAGAAAGTATTTGAGATGTTCCAAATGTTATATTTGTTCCCCCAATATGATTAAAGGCAAATAGCTCACTATGAGATTGATGAAAGCGATGCCAAGTCCTTCTGTCCACAACTATGATCAAGGTAGTATTTTTTATTTTCACTTGGGGCATCTAGGCATTCTACCGGGCATTGTAGGGAATTAATGAAAAAATAAAATGCTAGTTAAAAATGGAGCATTAACACGAGAATTGATCAAGTAGTGGATGGCGAATCCAAGTGGGGAAATAAAGCGCAAGATGTAACATTTCATCGAATCAGTGTTTCAACATCAGATGAACAGCAAGGGCATTTGGGGATCAACATATGAGGCTGTCGTTCACCCATTGTAGAACTTAGTTGGACCAGCATGAAAGCAACCTATTTTGTTTAATTTTTTTTAACAATTTCTTGTTTTTCATATTGTTTTAAAGTTATTTAGTTGAATAAACACTACTCTTTTTTAAGAATATGAACAATGAAACAAATTTCTTTTTTAAGTTCAATAAATATAATAAAACACTCTTATAGCCTTTGACAAGTAACAATATTGAACCATTGTAAAACAATTCCTCAATCATGTTTCAAGGTTACACCTTAATGTCATGCCATTTTTCTTGCAAGATTGATGATAACCTTCTCCTCCCATGACAAATAATACAAAGGGAAGACATTGAGGTATGTATATGAGTGAAAAAATGAAGCAACTTTTGTGTATAAAGTTGAAAAACTGATTAGATCATACTTCATTTAAGGACGTTCGTGATGATCATAATCTTTGCAAATACGATGGGAGTAGCTGAATTTTGTTTAGGTCAGTTACTTGCGATTTAAGTTTAAAAATGAAACTTGGTAATTATTGATGACATCCAAATTATAACAGTTTCTTGATGAGCTTAAGAAATCTTGATGTTGAGTACTCATAAAGTTAATGAAATATTAATAGGTGAGTGTAATAAAACGGGACTACTCCGCTAAAAGTAATAAGCTGGTAATTTGGAAGTAATTTCAAGCAAATATTGAGGTAAATCTGAGCTTAATGAAGTGGTTATATTCAAACTGTGACAAATCCTAGTCATTGTAGGGATTTTTTTTATTATAATTCAAATACAGTGTACTAATTCTATAAATTTCATTTTTCTTCAACTATTGTTTATTTAATTTAATAAAGTTTTATTCAATATGATCTTGCAATGATCCATCTCAAGGTATGGCCCATAATATTATGGTCTAGGTAAAATTAATTTTAATTGTAAATTACTCATTTGTGAATAGCTAATATTTTTATTTTCACATTTGAATTAAGCATACAATCTCACAGAGACGTCTCAAGGTCTAAGTCGCATTTTGATATGAGTAAAATTTTAATTTTTAATTGTTAATCCAATGACCTTTTAAATTTCTAAATTAATTCTACGGCCTCACGATGACTCGTCCTAGTGTATGTTTCGTGTTATCCATGGTGCGGCTAAATATTAAAAACTGAACCTCTAACTTTTATTTCATTAATTTTAATTTCTGCCATTAAATTTCCACATTTTAGTTTTCAGTACCTTTAGTATATGTCTTTTAGATCTCAAGTACTTTAATTTCAGTTATTTAAGTTATAGTACCTGAATTTTATGTTTGTTTTATTTTTTTTTTCATTTTAATCCCATTACATGATTTGTTTAATTTCAATTATTTGTTTAATTTATTTTAGTTTGGTCCTTATTTAATATTTATTTAGGTAATTATAAACTTAGTCCTAGTTTATTTACTTATGTGTTTTAGTTAAGGCCTTAAATTTAAGTTTTCTTTAAATTTAGTCCCTAAACTTTTTAACTTAGGTGAATATTTGAATTGGACGTCATTTTATGTCCAAGGTTCCATTTATTAAATTTATTAGGTTTTAATATTAGCTTTCATATGAAGTTTAAGTACACTTTAGACCTTTCATTTAGGAGAGTTTTTATTTGGTCCTCGCTTTTTTTCTGAGGTTCTGAATTAATTATTCAATTCAATAATTAATTAATCTTGATTAGGTTTTAATATTATAGTATACATTTTAGTTTAATCCTCTAGGTTCTTTAAAAATCATAATTTGACCTTTTAATTAGAGAGAAGCCTTAATTAACACACCTAGTAATTAGGTTCAATAATAGGTTGCTTGGTTGCATATTTTGATTTAAAATAAGGCAAATTCATTTATTATAAGGTTAATAGTGTATCTTCCATGTATGCTTAGGGATAACCACTAATTATTCACGAAGAAAATCAACATCATTTTCAAAACCTCGCATCATTAGATTTTAAGTTGTTGAGGTAATTTTTATTTATTAGGATTAATAACGAAACTTATGCTTGTACTCAGGGTGTATTTGTTATTGGTCCTAATAAATTGACACCTTTTTAAAATTTACATACATAATATTTCAAATTAAATAAAATTTTGAACTCAAAATTTCAACTTTCAAAATATAGGGTGATCAACTAGGTACCAAATTTTGAATGTTGTGGGGGGTTAATCCTTTCCCACATGTAACTGACTCACAAATCTGATTTTTATTTTGCATACCAAATTGTGGTGTTTTAATAAAATAAAATATTTTATTAAAATTACCCGATTTTATGTTTTCCAATTGTAACACCCCAAAATATGGGTTAATAGTTCGGGGTAAGTTGCTTGGGCTTATGGAATCATAGAAAACCTTTGGGACAATTGGGTTAAGAATAACCCATAATTTGGGCTTAAGTTGGGCCCAAATGTGTTGAGAAATGGTCTTTTGGATTAAAAGCAATTAAAGGAGGATCAAAAGTGTAGTTTACCCATTTTTGTAAAAACAAGGTTGATTCTTTCATTAAATGAGGTAAGGTCACATGGAGATGGAAGCCATACTTCATTGTCTCATTCCTCTTTCTTTTCTCTTCTCTTTTCTTCTCTTCTCTCTTCATTCTTCCTTTGCAAGAAACCCAAAGGTGAACACTTTATTGTTCCATGTTTCTAGCTTGGTTCGATGAAGGTAATAATGATAATCTTCTCCCTCAGAGCTCCAATTCTAGCTCATCATTTCAAGATTTTGTCATGGTGGCCAAAATGAGGGATTTATAAGGGTTTTGAGTTTTAGGCTTTAGGAGGCTCCAATTTTGTCCTTAGAGTTTAGAATCATATTTTAACTCATTCAAAGCCTTTACGTTAGTTAGTAATGCTTTTTAATTATTTTGGATAGTGAGAGAAGTTGGTGGAAGCTAAAAAGGCAAGAACAATGAGAAGTTGGTGCATGGGTGATCTTGTGAGCATTTTCCACCAGCTAGTGCTAAAGAAACACACACTTAATTCACTTATACTACGTGTTAGACATGAAATATGTTTGCTTGCTTGTTTGGGTTCTATGAAGCATTTGAATGCATTTTGGGTTTTGTAATAAATTTGAATATACAATGTTTTTGTGCATAAAGAATGACCTTTTATGATACTTTGAACCCATGTAAGCTTTAAATAACCTTGGGGACCTTGGGGTCTTAGGAGTGATTCAGGGAGTTTTACTAGTGAGATATATAGTTTTTTGAGCTTAGGGTATCGATATTGTATGGACGATACCGATATTGTTTGTCGAATAAGGCAAAAATCAAGGGATTTTGAGAGGTAGTATCGATACTTATTGATGAAGTATCAATATTGTTCATCAGGGTATCGATACCCAAGGAGGAGTATCAATACCCCAAGAAAAGGGTATCGATACCAAGGAATTTTTACAAACATCAAATGCATTTTAAGTATCGATACTCATATAGATACTATGAACAACATCGATACTATCAGAGTGGAGTACCGATACTCCTCATAGGAATATCGATACTGGAATGTGTTTTAGATTCTAGTAAGCTCTTTTGGTACCGGTACTCAGGACAGTATCGATACCTTCAGTAGGGTGGTACTGATACTCTAAGGTGAGTATTGATACTCTCGAGAACGTAAGGACTATAAGTCTTGTGGATCTTGAGGTCGAGAAAAAGGAATTGTGATTGATAAGGAACCCTAATAAAAATACTACAAGGTAACAAAATTGATTGCGTGATCATTTAAGACCAATATATTTGTATGATACCCGAGAAAACAAGGACACTCGAGTCACTTGCATATACACCGATCGTCTAATGAAATTATGGATATGATCTCTACAATGTTGTGCCACTCTAGTATTGTAAAATGCACTTTCGTATCATTATTGAGGCACTTCCGCACTAGTGTTAAAGCACTTTAGTTATTCGATGACAATACCTTCGTTTTATGAACTCCGTATGTGAACGATTTTCGGATGAATAATGTTTTGATGTACCATGTTGCTCATAACTATTCTTACTAGTACACACATTTATGATTACATGTAGTATCATTGCATTATTTATGTGGCACTGAGCGTCATAGCTCAACGTTCGAAATTATTTATGTTTGCAGGTCCTTAGGTGACTTTTAGAGGAGCTTATCACCAAAGTGTAGATTCTAGATTGATCAAGTCCAGAGTGTGTCTCAGTTATTTTAGTGGCATGTATCTCATTGACCTTTTTTGTATATTGAGTTGTAACTCTTTAGATAAACTTGATGTATTTTGAGATGTTATTTTTGGGAGCTTCCTATTTTGTAAACTTAAACATTTTATTTAATCATGGATGTCTTTACTGTAAATGCGAGTAATGTCATTTTAAAAAAAAAATGATTGGTCATTTTGGTAGTTTCGTGTAATGTCCAAACCTTCCGAATTTTAGGTCAGATCGAATTTGGGTGCTACACCAATCTTACCTTAGGGTGCTACACCAATCTTACCTTAAAAATGATTGGTGATGACTCTTATTATTTCACAAAACCATTTTCGAAAACTCTATCGTCGTAACTAGTTGGCTTGGTTACGACACATTTTATTAAATTTATTTTAGAAAATATTAAATGTTTTAAATAGAAATATGGTAGTTTTATTTATATTACAAGTTAGGTAGTTTTTCGATAAGCATTCAACTAATTACTATTTCTAAATTTAAATTAGATTTAATTTTATAGTTTTTATTTAAATCGCTGTCGACTTAATTTAATTTCACTAGCGATAACAACTTAATTAAAAATATATTCTAATAAAATGGTAAAACGCATGTATATAAATTAATATTTTGTAATGGACCCTCCCTCTATCCATCCCCACTTGCTCCTTTTAAATAAAAATAAAATAGACAAATGAGAAGAAACGCTGATCCTCCAATCATCTCTCAAAGTTGAAACCTGCAACAAAAAAAGGACCCATGTCTTCTTCCTCTATATCTTCTCTCGTTTTCTTTTTAAATGAAAAAAAAAACACTCAAATTAGACAACAATGGCGCATCATGGTTAACGTCATTCAGTTTTTAAGAAATTCAAGAGCTCTATTTCACTACCAACTTGCACAGGTCTCTATCTCCAATTACTCAGCATGATCTCTCCCATTTTCATCTCTTTATTATCATCTATCTCTGCAATTTTCTCCTCCATTTTCTCTCCTTTTTTCTCACCATGTCAACAGACCAACAAGTTAGTACTGCACTTTCATACATAATTTAGTGTCTTTCGAATCTATATACACAACTACATATTGAATAAAACTCTTGTTCCAGGTTATGTGGCCCAGATTAGTGGCTAACAAGATCCATAGAAAGAGATTAGGAAGCAACAACTTCGTTGCAGAGTTTCCCAGATACAAAGAAATCCCGACCTTGGATCGGCCATGTCTTAGTCCAAACAGTAACATTTTCAGTCACCATAAGGATATACATAACTACAGGTAATTCATCTAGCATCACCTAACTATTTATATTCGTTTCCATCCTTTTTGATAGTTTTCATTCTGAATTTATCAAGCAACTTCAATTATAAAAGCTAGTATAGTTCTCCTTAGAGGTCTGGGGTTCAAATAGTGGTGTGTGTGCGCATTATTAATTGCTGATAAAAATAATTCTTTCATTTTTTAGGGTTTTTGTTAGTACATGGAATGTTGGAGGTGTTGCACCGCCGGAAGAATTGGATATGGAGGAATTGCTAGATACAGGAAATACCTCTTGCGAAATCTACGTTCTTGGGTAAATCACTTACATCAAAATCGTTTTCGTTTTTAGTTTAGTTTTTTCACTAGAAAATCAAACAATGATAATTGATCATCATTGTCTTCTTTTTCATTTCAGTTTTCAAGAAATTGTACCCCTTAGCACTTCCAACGTGTTGGGATCAGAAAACAAGAAGATTTCAACGAAATGGAACTCCCTGATTAGACGAGCTTTGAACAAGAAGAAAATCCGACAACATTCCAATGAAGAAGATGAGCTATCAAATCATGAAAAGAGCAGCAGCAATAATATTACAGGACAAGACTTTCGGTGTATTATAAGTAAGCAAATGGTCGGAATTCTAATCACAGTTTGGGTCCGAAGTTATCTTTGTCCTTATATTCGTTCTCCTAGTGTCTCATGTATTGGCTGTGGAATCATGGGCTTCCTAGGAAATAAGGTGATTATCAAACAAGTAATATTGTTAATTGTCTCATATTATTCGTCCTTAATCTTTTTTTCGAATATCTCCGTTCGCAGGGTTCCGTTTCCGTTCGATTTAGAGTACACGAAACAAGCTTCTGCTTTGTTTGCTGTCATCTGGCCTCTGGGGGTAGACAAGGAGATGAGAAGCTTAGAAATTCCAATGTTTCCGAAATATTTTCCAGAACAAGTTTCCCTAGAGGCCCTTCACTTGATTTACCAAGAAAAATCCTAGACCATGAGTACGTAAAATTAGTTACTTTATTAATTAATTAATTACTGATTAACACTGAATTAGCATTAACATTGAATCAGAGATGAATTGAAAGAATAAGAGAGAGAAATTGCTCCAAAAAACTTAAAATTTTCATATATTTTAAATATTTTTTTTATTTTCTATTAATAATTCTACGTATGTATTATTTGATTATCAGTTTCCAAACTTTGAATCTCTCATGAGGCCGCCAAAGATAAAACGTTGTTCTTTTCTTGATTATTTTATTTGTGACATTTTGGAATATATATAGTTAGTAATAATTAAATTAGTGTAGTTATTAAAAATCAAATTTTTATCTGGTTGGCTAATTAAATTATTTTTTTTACTGGTAAAAATACTTTTATTATCAAATCATTTATTATAGGATAAAGTTGACTTCTTAATCACGTTAAAAAATTACTCTCTATACTATAAACAGAAAGATTAAAATGAGCTTAATATGGAAATATCTTGTGATATCAGCTTAATTAACCATTGCCATGCTTTGTTTTGCAGTCGGGTAGTTTTTCTTGGAGATTTGAATTATAGGATTTCCCTACCGGAATCAACTGTTCGACTATCAGTAGATTCAAGAGATTGGAATTCCCTGCTCGAAAATGATCAGGTAATGAAGAGACATCTTCGTATTCATATCCGAATAAAGTTAATCGAATTTTCTTATTCCGAAAATTTCTTATTGAAATGAAGCTAAGGATGGAGCTGATGAATGGCGAATTTAAAGGATGGCATGAAGGATTAATTTCATTTGCTCCTACTTATAAATACCGTCCGAATTCTGATGTATACCATGGATGTTTTCATCAAAGCAAAAAAGGAGAAAAGAAACGTGCCCCGGCGTGGTAATTTTATAAGTTCATTCCTTAAAATAAAACCATATATCCGTCTTTACACTACAGATTTATGTGATTACCGTGATCAAAGAATTTGTGTTCGATTGTTTCAGGTGTGATAGAATAATCTGGTACGGGAGAGGATTAAAGCAACATGTATATACCAGAGGGGAAGAACACTTCTCGGATCATAGGCCTGTGAAAGCAATATTTACAGCTGAAGTTGGGGTTTTACATTCACTGAAACAATTTCAAAGCTTTTTTTTATCCGAAAGGTTCGATAGGATTACAAGCCAGACCGATGATTTTATATGTAAAGGAAGACCCAGCATCCAGATTTTATAAATCAAAACTACTTTATTTTAGCTTGTATATTGTTTCATGCTTGTTTTTTATTAGCCTCAAATGATTATAAGATAATATTGTTTATTTAATATGCTAATTTCAGATAATATTTATTTAGAATTTTTCTAAATATGCGCTAATTTCAACTTAAATCTGTTGACGATTGCACAAGTAGTTTTCGGAGTACATATTCTTCAATCATTTTTCTTTTTTTATTTCTTAGTTAATAGAAAAGGTCCAAATAATTTATATTTTTCTTTACCATTAAATTATTTTCTGAAAAGACAAGAAAAAGAAGAGAAAGAATTAGGGTTTGTTTTGGTCCAACAACTAGAGTCCAAAATTTGACTGCTTCCAACCAGGGTGTTGCATGCTAACATCCATGCAGTCTATGTTAACCTTCAATTAATTTAATCAAAGACTCACCAAATGATTGGAGTAGGTTATGAGCCAAGTTTATTTGCGGATTTCAAGCTAATTATAATTTACAATTACTCATCTTTCAAACCCAATAAATAAATAAATAATGATTTTAAGACCACCTTCCAAAGTCTAGCATGCTTATTGGACCGATAATTGAGTAGTTTGGAAAGAATTAACCAAATTAATTCTGCCTTTTAATTGGACCGACTATTTCTAATTGGTTAATAATTTTCATTGTTCTTAAGGATTGAATCATTTATGCATATTACTTGACGCACACAATCTCAATGCAACTATTTCTTAAGATTTTAAAGTCTAGCATACTTATTAAAGGTTCCGAGATTTATAAAATTTAATTTAAAATTTTCTTCACAATTATAAAGTCTTAAACTTTGTACAAATTATAAAACTCCACCAAAAATGAAATTTTAATCAATTAATTAGTACTCTTAAAATACCTAAGGAAATAAAGATATTAAAAGGTATTTTTTCTTATGAAAAAAATTAAAGTGAATAAGAAATCACTTATTATGAAGTAAAATTCAATGAAGAATTTTGTTTAAGGGCCAGTTTAGCATTAATTTTGAAAAACGACTTTTAAAGTGATGTGGAAAAGAATTTTAAAAGTGGCTTTTCGTAAGTGTAGTTTAAAATTTAACTATTTGGGATTGTTATTAAAAAATGATTTTAGAAAGATAAAATGTCTATTGTAGATAATATGTTATAAATTAAAAATATAGCATTTAAATTATATATACACTTATTAATACTATGATATATAAAATATATCAACTTAAACTATAATAAAATATAAAAATATTTTAAGGTAATCCATAATAATATTTTTTTACATGAAATATTTTATTAAGAAAAAAATATATTATCAATATTTTTAATATTTTAATTTTAAAATAGTATTTTAATTATTTTGATTTAACCATAATCACTCATTTAAAATTTAAAATAAATAATTGAAATGATATAGTATCCTTTTAATCATTCAAAAATAAAAAAAATAAAAATATATATTATAAATAAATTTAAAAATATTATTATATATGAAATATATCAATTTAAACTATAATAAAATATAATAAATAAATATAATAAAATACAAATAAAATATATTTTATAATAACTCACTACTAATAGTTTAATATATAAATCATAAATTTTTAAGTTAATTAAAATAAATTATTTTTAAGGATGTTAGCATTAAATTATTGAATTAAAATATAAATACATAATTAATAAAGGAAATTGAATTTCAAAGTTCTTTTCTACGAAACTACGAAAAGGACAAATGAGTGGAGCTTATCCATTTGGTAAGAGTAAAAATATAAATTTGCTTCCAAATGCAAAATTGAAAATGAAAAAGCAAGAAATCATAACCTTTTGTGGTTGATTTGAAACAACCGTTTCTATTGTATATTTTTCAATTTTTACGCATTTGACATTGATCTTGTGACCAAAAATGAACTTTTTAGCCAAAAGTGTTTTTATACAACATTACCGAATGTACCCTAAATACAATCGAAGAAAAACTCCAAAAGTGTTTTAAAGGTTGACATTGCTTTTGAAAAATAACTTTTAAAAGTATTGTAAAAACGGACATTTAAAAGTGTTGTTTAAAATTACAGTTTAAATTTCACTGTTTGAGATTGATGTTAAAAAATGAGTTTGAAAAGATAAAATATTCATTATAGACAGTATGTCGTAAATTAAAATAACTTATATATAAATTATATCAATTTAAACTATAATAAAAATATATTTTATATAATTCACTTTTTAAATAATTAAAATAAATTATTGAAAATAGCAAATTAGTTTTTTAAAAAGATGTTTGTATTAAATTATTAAAATAAAATGTAAATACATAATCGAGTATAGCACATGCATTAGTAAGGGTAAAAATATAAATTTGCTTCTAAACGCAAAGTTAAAATGAAAAAACTAGAGATTCTAGCTTTTGTGGTTGATTTAAAACCACCGCTTCCACCTCATTTTTCAAATTTTGCCCGTTTGACATTTGTTTTTCAATCAAAACATACTTTTTAACTAAAAACGATCTTAGATATCATTACCAAACGTGATCTAAATGTTATTAAACACACAAGTATTTAAATTACATTAATGTTTTTTTTAAAACTTCTTTATTTTTTAATACAACATTTTTTTTCTTTTATACTCCAACAATTAACACATTTCTTTGGTTAACATTAATGGTTATGTCATGCCATAACATATTATACGATATATCCATATGTAATGCCAAATTATCACCCCTCATCACAAATATTAGCATTCGCTTAACATACAAGAATTCATACAACATTATAAGACACGCCAATTATTTTGAAACTAAATGAGAATTTAAGTATTAAATTGAAACAAATGTATTAAAAGGTACGTTTAGCAAATGTATAAATAATTGAAAACATTGTTTTCTCAGATTTCCCCCGGAGATCACGACCTGCAATCGTCTTAGCTTTTTGGGCTTTAAATATTTGATTTTTGGGCCATACTTTCCCGTATAAATGGGCAGTTCCAATATTTGTTTCACTAACTTGTCTGTCCTTTAACAATTAGGGTCATAAATGAGACGAGACAAATCGTTATTTACTTGAGATCGATTTGATTAACACTCAATAAATGTTCTACTCGAATGGACTCGACTCGAGTTTTTAACAATCTGAAATGAATTATTTGATATTCGACTTAAAAACCTAACGAGTAACTCTAAAAAATTATATATGAAAATTTAGTACCAATAATTATATTAAAGTATTTGAATTATGAAATCAAGTCTGATACCTAATTCGACCAATAAAAAATGAAAAACCAAATGGAACCTTGAGGCCTAGTTTAGGTACATAACTGGACGAAAACAAATTTAGGTGTCTAATTAAATCTTGAAATCAAATTCATGTACCAAAACCTACTCTTACCATTTAATTTTCTCTTTGTTGAAGTTTGAAGTTGTATTTTCCGTCGTCTTTAACTAAGCCCAAACATCTTCCAAGGGAACTGGAAAATGAGAAAAGGCCGATTCGTGTCACCCGGGTTTGCTGGTTTTGTCCAGTCCACTTTAAAGTTGGGTCTGACCCGATTTACTAGTTCATATATTGGGTGGTCCAACCCAACGATGAAAATCTTTTTAGTTTTCTTTACCAAAAAGAATCTTTTTAGTTTTATAAAATGATTCAAATATTACTTCATGTCTTCTGTTTTCCTAATGTTGTTTTACTATATCCTATTAAGTCATAATTAAGCTTTTTGGGATCTATGAATTTTAAATAATAAAATGATACTAAAAAGCATGTTGACGGCACTTTTTAAACACAATTTTAGCTAAAAAAAATATTTTGTGACCGCAAGATAAATGTCAAACGGCTAAAAAAATTAAAAGTTAATGTTCAAACCAACCACAAAAGTTATAATTTGTATTTTCAACTTTTCGTTTGGGAGCAAATTATAATTTTACCCTTATTAATGCATGGCTCCACTCAATTATGTATTTAAATGTTATTTTAATAATTTAATATTAATGTCCTTAAAATTGCGTATTCCTAAAAAAAATTCTTTGTACTTTTTACTAATTATCTATTTTCTTACTCTTAAATTTTTTAATATAATTTCTTAAATTCACAATACCCGACATAAATATTTGTGTTGGTCTCTGTTTGTATATGTTTAGGAAACAACAATACGCAATGCATATTTTTATGCAAATTGATGGTATTATTAGTTAAACGTATCACGAGAAGGGACCTTTTTTTTTTACTTTGTTTTTCAACAATGAGAAAATGTGAACCAATCGACTTGAATTAGCCACTACAAGTCCAAAGAGAAAAGTTTGTATGAAATTCCAATCAAAGGAATTTTCTTGGAAACTCAAGTGGATTCGGACATCAACCTCCCCATCAGACTACAAGTTGAACAATATACGCTAAAACTACAATTCCGTTTCATTACCATCAAATTTGAAAGCTGACATCTTAACCACTCGCCCTTTCCTTTCAACAGCTTCTTTTAACAACCATTATGTTGAAGCTCCAAATGACTTAGAATGTACCTACACAAGTTTATACAAATCCATGTTTATCGAGGATCAGTCATTTTTTAATAGTTTGAAGTAATTACAAAGACAAATATGAAAATGAATATAGGGATATGAGATTAATAGCGGACTTAGAAAAATTTTATTTATAAATAGATACGATAAAATTTTAGGATACGATAAAATTTTAGGATGGGCACATACATATATTAATAGAAAAAACTTTGAATTTTAAGGAAAAAAAATTGAATTCAAAACAATTTCAGGGTGTATAGGTGCCCACCCTAATACCAATGTTCATCCGCCACTGCGTAAGACGACACTTTTCAAAATTACACTGTGTATGTACGGTAAGGATAAGATAAATATAAATGAAATTTAAAATTCGTAATTACGACAAAATTATGTATTGGGCTTGTATTCAGTTTTTTTTGTTGTACTATCTTTGTTAAAACGAACATATCTTAATATCGACGTCCGATTAAGACATTTCAAGATGTGTTAGAAAAGAAATTGAAAGACATTTCATACTTAAGAAGATATCTCAACCGAAAAATATATGGATCCCATTTGAAAATTCGTCATAAGTTAGGCGATATTATAGGTTTCAAAATCAACTTCAATTTCTTATTCAAAATCATCTTTCTTTTTTATTATTTTTGAAGTTAAATCTATAAATAACTTTAGGTACGTGAGTGAAGATTAAACATTGACTCTGATATGTTCCCAAAAATCTCTATGACATATCCTATTAATTTTAACCGTACTACTTCAACATGGGACGTCTCCTATATGTACCCGAATTGTACTCGTCTCGTACGCATCTCGGGAACGTATTAAGTATTTGAAACGACATTAAATTATTGTACATGTGCAATATAAATTACTGACACATATCCTACAAATATAACTACTCTAATCCAAAACTTATAAAAAACAACATATTATTTAAAGTATTAGTGAATGCACGTTTAACTTGTTTGAAGTTGCATTCCCAAGGAAATATTTGGAGAATTACTTGGAATGGAAAAGTATTATAAATTAGGTTCAGATTTTTCCTTGGGATTCCTCCTCCACGTTCAGTATTGTTTTGCAGACCGAAATAAATGAAGCTTGGAATTTTAGATAGTATGTAGACGACAACTTAATTAATTAGTGTGGTGAAATGAAGTCAGGGGTTTGATTTCATATGAAGAAAAACACACTTGGTTTATTTCTTTTCTCATGCTGAGGTGCTGGTGATGTCAGTGTTATGTATGATGAATACCTGACATGTATCCATACCATTCAAGGTATTTAAACCATCTAATTTATGCATTTCAGGGTGATTTCTTTTCTATGTATGAATCTCAGCAATCAAATCAAAGGACCAACACGTTTGACTTGTTGCCCTCAATTATTTGTTGGTAAAAGTCTCTTTCACTACTAATGCACATTGCCTCGATCAGCAACACATACACCTCTCATCACCGTTTACCATTTTTCCTTCTGGTTTTCTTTCAGCTTTTCTCAGAAAAACAAAGAAACACCAGCCAGCTTTCCATGTATCTGGTAGCTGTGATATTACTGGTGGACCAAGGGAAGTGGACGGGATAATCGTTCTTGAAGATTTTATATTATTATATTTTAAATATTTAATTTTGTTCTTAAAATTTTAAAACTTCATTTAATAACATGAAATTTTGTATTGGTCCGTGTTGCTGGTAGGCCTGTAAATGAACTGAACGTTCAGTGAACCGTTCATGAACTGTACGGCGGGAAGTTCGTTTATGTGTGTTTATTTATTAAATGAACGAACATGAACAAGAATTTTTGTTCGTTTAATTAAATGAACGAATACGAACATAGGTCTCGTTCGTTCATTTACGTTCGTGAACGTTCGGTTATATTCGTTTATGTTCGTCCGCTTATGTTCGTTTATGTTCGTTCATTTATGTTTAACCCAATCTTCTTAAATCAATTTTGGTGACCAATTTGTAAGTATCTTAAAAATATTAATTAATCTGATATTCTGATGACTAACTCCATAATTAACCCAATTTTATTTGGAGATTAAATCCAATATTAATTAATCTAATATTCTGATAACCTCGCACTTATATTCATTTTCCTTTTTTTTCTTAACCCTAGTATTCACTGGAGAGTGGAGACGATCGGTGAAAGCTTCAAAATAAGTTATATTATAGTGCAATCTGAAGTTTTACAAGTCTGTTTTCATCTTTTTATCTGTTTTATTTGGCTTAATAGTTGATATGTAAAGTTATTGTAGGTATCTTCACATCTAAAACTCAAGAAAACATCATACTTATTTCTAGAAATAGATGGGAAGATAAAGGTAACAATTGGAAGTATATGAGTATCAGTAAAGAGAAAAATATATATAATTTGCGAGAAAACAAAACAAAGGTTTCTATGCAATTTCTGAAAAAGAGTTTAATAGCGGAAGTAATGAGTTTTCCAGGAAGAACCCATTAATAAGTAGAAAATACACTTTGACAATGAACTTTTGTTTTCATAGTTCTTGTGTGACCTTTAGTTGTGGAGTAGACTTTAGTTACGTTAAAATTTTGAATGATAGTTTAGCAATAATATCAGTTACGATATGTAGCATCGAAGGGATTTCGGATCTATGTTATTGCCTTGTAGTCCAATTTGTACCGTTCGAAATCTTCATGCTATTAAATTTTCTACTCTGCCAACAGAAAAGACCATTATTAACAAATCTCACTAAAGTCTGACATTGATGCCACAAAACTTTTAGACGACGAATTTATTAGAATAACATAGTGGAAAATGATTGTTCATATGTAATCATAGACCACTAAGATAAATGTTATAGCGTTAAATTGAAGTCCTGTGAATCATTTAATATCTTTAAAAGATCGATTGAAATATCTGATATCTTCAAGCATTTCATCACTACTAATCAGCTCTTACGCTATTTATCACTGTAGTTTTGGTTGATTTGCATTGTCGACTATTTTTCATGTTCGTTTATGTTCGTGTTCGTTTATTTATTAAATGAACGAACATGAACAAGCTATATTCCTTAATGAACGAATATGAACAAAAAAAATTTCGTTTATGTTCGTGTTCGTTTATGTTCGTTTATTTATTAAATGAACGAACATGAACATACATTCGTTCGTGTGCGTTCGATTCGTTTACAGACCTAATTGCTGGGTTTCTTAAGAAATGAAGGGAGGTGGGGTTAAATCCATGGACTTTTTCGAGACATGAATTGACCTGACGAACCACCATAAGAGTCACCATTCTTAAGATTTTGTCTTGGCTCAAAGGTAAAGACAACTGCATAGCGACAAGGAAGCCAAAGAAAAAGGAAAAAAACAAAGTGCATATGTACAACTAACTACAATAAATGAAATATAAGAAAATTACATGATCCAAATATATGCCTTGGCAAGCTGCCACAGTGAGGCTCCAGGAAGCTGCAGGATAAGCCAGAAGGATGTGTGTGGGGTGGTGGTGGTGGTTGGGACGACAGTGGAGTTTGTTGCCGTATTGTCTGTCACGGCCTGCGGCAGACGTATGTGTCTGCTTGTATTTTGAGTCGCACAGAAATTTCATATTTTCGAATAATTTAAATTTATTTTTTATTTTTTTATTAATAATCTAATTTTGTTTTTCTAAATTTTATAATATAACTTCTTAAAATGGATCAAATACATGCATTGCTGTAGAAGTTATCCTAGAAAAAGAATCGGTCTCATCCCCTCTCGTTTTTTGTTCTTGTTTTTACTGTATATATGAATAGGGAAAAAAAGAGCATTTTAATGGCTGAGAGCCTTAAACTGAAGCCATGAAACCAGAGGTAAAGTGACAATCTCAAGAGGGTAATGAGTTAAACCAGAGCATCCAAGAAAGGATAAAATTTAATTTTCACTCGAGGTAAAGTGAAAATCTCAAGGGGGGTAATGAGTGAAAATCTATGGAATTATGAATTGTACTATAAAGACTGGTTTGGAACTAAAAATAAAAAAGTAGTGCTTGTAAAGCGAGGCTCAATTCCCTTTAATTATGTGGCTAAAAGGTTTGTCGGGGGAAATGGAAATTTCTTTTCCTGGAGAGTTAAAGTCGAATCTACTTTGAAAGCAAGTAGGGTAAAGGAATTCAATCTAAAGCCGTGGGTTTTGCAATGTGTTTAAGAAAACAGATGATTAGATTCCCCTTTACTATTCTATTCTTACTTTTCATCAAATATATTTCAATCCTAAAATGATTATTGTTTTCTTTACTGTAAAATAGTTATCCCAAACTTGTTTAACTTCTGTAAATAAAATGAACAATTTATAAAATTTAGGGTAAACTCCAGAAATGACCACCCAACTATGGACTTGGTCTCAAAATGACTACCATTTTCAAGTTTAAGTCAATATGACCACTGAACTATTTAAATGGTTTCAGTATACCCACCCGTCGTTAACACTTAACGGAAGCGTTTACGTGACAGTTAACAAATTTGGTATAATTAGGGTGCGGGTACTTGTAAAGTTACGTATTCGAGGCGCTTTGTTTCCTTCCATTTTGGTCACTACTTGTATATGTTTTGTTTCCTTGGATTTTCATTTAATACAATTTGATATGATTCTATTATTTTTAATTTGTCTAATGCCTAAATTTGAGCATTAACTTTAAAATCTTTTATTCTAGTCATGTATTAAATTTATAGATTAAATCCCCTATATTTTAGAATTAATCGTTGAGTCAATTCTCACACTTGTTATCAAAATAATACATATGTTGTATTACTTGTTCAGATTTAGGCAGAAAAATAAAACTAAAATAACTTAATTGCATTTGAACCCAAGATCAATTAGTAACCAAGCAAAGTCTTAACCAATAGGCTAAATCTAATATATTATAGTTAATGATAGAAATAAAAATAGACAAGTGTGAACTTAAATCTAGGCCAATTGAGAATATGATAACACTTAAATTGCTAAAAAAATCTAATATATTATTTATAATTAATTTTAGATTTTAATATTTTTAAAATAAATAAATTTATTTATTTTATATTTATTTATTAATAATTATATATATATATAATTATATTTAACATGCCGGAACTCACTAGCACAATTTAATCAAAAGAAAAATTTATAATTTGAATTTTAAATATTTTTCTTATGATTATAATTTGAATATTAAATTATTTTTTAATGATTTCATATATATATAATCATTAAAAATAAATATGATAAATGATAAATTTATTTTAAAATGTTAAAATCTAAAATCAATTATAAATAAATTATTAGATTTATTTTAGTGATTTAAGTGTTATCATATTCTCAATTAGCCTAGATGTAAGTTCTCAACTTATCCGTTTTTATTTTTATCATTAACTATTATATATATAATATTATAATTGATTCCTAAATAATAGATTTAGTTTATTGGTTAAGGCTTGCTTAGTTACTAATTCATTTTGGATTCAAATCTAATAAGTTATTTTAATTTTTTATACCTAAACTTAAACAAGTTATATAACATATGTATCATCTCAATAACAAGTATTATATCAATAACAAGCGTGAGAATTAGTTCAGTGATTAAGGCATGAGCAGGTTACCCTCGGGACTCAAATTGGATTCCCTTGGGTGTCAAAACTCGTCTTCATTTATTTTCACTTCAATTCAAAAGGTAACAAGCGTCACCTTTTGATTGGATTGAAAATTTATTAAATTAATTAAATTAAAATTAAAATCCATCTAATCAGATTATGACACGTGTCACAATATGATTGGAGAAATAAATTTATTAAATTAAAATGAAATTAGGACCTAATTAAAAATTAAGAATTAAAGTTAACCTTGGTGATCAAATTGATTAATTATAAAATCTAGGGGATTTAATCTATAGATTGAATACATGCCTAAAATAAAAAAATTTAAAGTTAATGCTCAAATTAAGGCATTAGACAAATTAAAAACAGAATCATGATCATATTTCATTAAATGAAAATCCAAGGAAACAAATCATATACAAGTAGGGACCAAAATGGATGAAAACGAAGAAGAGTTCTAGAGCCACAAATACATAACTTTACAAGGACCCGCACCCTAATTAGATCAATTTTATTAACTGTCACTTAAACTTTTCTGTTCAATGTTAACGACAAGTGGCTATATTAAAACTATTTAAATAATTCAATAATCATATTGACATAAATTTACAAATAGTGGTCATCTCGAAACCAAACCCCATAATTAAGCTGTCATTTATGTTTAAAACCCCTGATGGTTTGAAGGTTGGTAGAGGTGATCGCTGTCAAAATAATTTAAATTATTATATAATTTATGTATTGTTTTATAACTTCATTAATAATTCATTTTTATCTTCTAAATTTTTATAATTAGCCTTTTTAATATAAAATTCTACCTCTGTCTGAGTTCACTGTCATTATGTGAAACAACAATGGAACACATATAGACGTTTAAGCATTGTGATTCTGAAAAAGGTAGTGGACAGTTTTAATTAGGAAGTCCAAGCCAGGATTAATGGGAATGTATCTACCATCAGTAATTTATGGCAAAACTGAAAAAGTCATTCAGCTTTGTTTATCAAGATATACCTAATAAAGTCTGCAACACTTATTGAAAATTACTAAATTAATATTGATGCAGTCTTGCAATTACTATACAACTCTATTCATTTATATATATATAACGGAATATAAAATAAATAAACTTAATTTTTTAAATACTTTAACATGATTAAAAGATAATATATATTCCGAATATATTTTAACTATTACAAATGTGCATGCATCCTACATACGTATTTATTCGAATTCAAAATCTTTTAAAAAAAATAATATTTTTTAACTACTGAAATCAATCAATAAACTTAAATTTTATATTTTTCGAAAAAAATCTAATGTATTATCAGCCTAAATATATTGAAAGCATGTTTGTACAATTTATAAGGTCACACAGCTCTTGTGGATGTTAAACAAAATCAATGATATTTGCGACTGACCCAGAGGCACGTATGTAAGTGTAAATATTATTTTTCATACTTAATTTTGATATTTATGTATTGTGTTACATTCAATTACGAAAGGTTTGGATTTACATACACATGATTGATTAATTAATTGATTATACGATGTCGACCTTTCATGCTTGATTTTCATATTTAAATATTTAATTTGCCTATCTCGTAAACGAAAATAATTGTAATAGTATAAAATAATTATAAAGTAATATTTATTTAAATATTTTTATTTATTGATAATATGTGTATATTTTATAGATATAATGATTCGAATTTAAAATCTAAAAAAAACTCTTTCACTGATTAAGAAAACCTAATGAATTCTGTATAAGGAAAATTCTATATCCGCAAACAAACACACAATTAATTAATTGTCGCGTCCTGCAGTTGCTTGATTTCATATTTAATATTCACTGTTTATGGTTGTGTATAAATAAGTGATGCAACATTTAAAGGAGAGAGTAATAAGATTAGGTATAATCATATTTGTTGTCAATAAAAAAATTAATGAATCCATTAAGTTGATTATTTAAAAATAAAAAATATATTTAAAATTATAAATAATAACAATATATAATATAAATTATTAAAAGAACTATTAAAATTGAAAATATATTTAACTTTATTAAAAATGTATAAAATTTGTTACCTTTGGTCAATTAATTTGAAAAAAAAGGATAAAATAAGAATCAAAATAAATTTTAAAAAGATCGAGAACCAAAAATATCATTAAACTTAATATTTTTTTGATTAATCAGAGTAAGTACAAGACAATAGTTGTTCAGATATAACTCACAACCATTTAATATTGAACGCTTACACTCTTACATTCCTGATACTCGAACCCGGACCTCAAGGAACAATAACATCCTCCAATCGAATAAGATGAGGATTATTTAAAGAGATTGAAGCACGGGTTTGAAAAGAAAGAAAAAAGCCTAATTAAGAGACATTCATTCTCAATGAAACTTTAACTTGAGCATCAAATCCACCCTTTGAAATATGCAATTTTGCAATCATTTCTTTTCTAAAGGCCAATAGATTCCTGAGAGAATTCACGTAAAGTGTACCACATTGATCACTTTTTTTTGGTCGATCAATTCTCGATCCTAAAATCATACCCTTGAAACCAATTAATTAAAATATTTGGTTCGGTTTGTTTCAAGTAATAGGATTTTTACTTTGCTCATTAAAAATATTTTGTATACTAATTAAAATTATTGAATAATAATGTGAGTTGTTTTGATGGTCAATATGATCATCAGAATCTAATTGTGAGAACCGTAATCCTCCACTATCAGATTGGTGCTAAGGATATTTTGGGATACATCAATTCAAGATGCATCCTTTTATACAACGTGAGGAGACTTTATAAGTGAGAGCCTCTACTCGTGGAGCATAAAAATAACCTTTTACGTAATTGACTGCCCAGATCAAATCTGATGAATCATTTATAGTTCTTCGTCCAAATTAGACATGATGAATCATTATACATCTTTCCACTAGTTAAAGTGTTGAGATGATTCATTATCCCTCTATTGATGAATATTAAGATACATATATTTGTACAAATATGAGATGTTTTTTTTTACTCTTGTATTACTAGAAAATCTATTCTAAAATAAGCCTGAGTTGAAATAGTTTACTTCATTAGAAGACACGTAATATATGACTCATTTAAATTAAGAAGGATGAATCATCAAACACGCAATAAAAATAGAGATGTAAAATGAGCCAATTCACACTTCATCATTTACACATGACATCAACCTAGCTCATATGCATCACTTTGTATTGTTTCATATATCAAGAGGTACAAAGTGATGGGTCTTTCCTAAGCTTTGCCGAAAACACTAGACATAACATAATAAACACCAAGCTCTCGACATGTAACACAACATCATTGTTCTACATTCTAATCTAAGGGGAAGTTCCCAAACATGTTAAAAGGAAAGGAGTATATAAGAAAAAGAAGAGTAAGAGGGAAAAAATGGGAAGTTTTTGTAACTCGTCGTTGTACCGTAATTTATCATTTTATTTGTTCTTCATCAGCAATTTTAATATTAAATTTTGTGTATAAATAATCAATTATATATATAACTACATGTGCCAGTGCCACCATAATTTTTGTAACTCATTAGTTGATTGACTTTCAACCAACTAAAATTATTAGGATTCCTTCTGTTATTACCTTTATAGAAAGGAATTGTAATGATAGAAAGGCCAGTGTTTGCTTCAAATTTGAAAGTTTGTTTTTTAAAGGATAAATTTGAAAGGTAAAAGAAAAGAGAAGAGGAGGGTAAAAATTTATTCCAGCAACGATTACACCATCTTGAAAGTGACTAAATATATTAAATAAAATTATCACGTCCGTAATTTTATTTATTTATTAATGATAGATTACTAAAATAAAGTTATTATACAATATTAAATATAATTTTAAGAAAAGTGAATAAATAATCGAAACGTAACTTTGAAAATAAATGAGTGATGTAGATTACCCTAGATATAATTACATGAAAATGGAAATCATGCAAAATTAGCTTGTGATGTGAATAAAAAAATGAGGGTTTGGGTGATGGTGGAGGTGGAGGTGGGCTCAAACTCTCTAAACTCTTTATAAGGAAAGACTTGGCTGCCCTTCAACATTAACTGCAACTTCTGAAGGCGGGTTTCAATGAAACAACAAATCCAAGATAAAGAAAAACCCTTCTTTTCTAGAAAAAAGGGTCCTTAAAGCTTAAAGCTTTCAAAAAGCTTAAAAGAAAGCTGATTGCAGAAAGCAATGGCAAGCTTTTTCTTCGTCTCCATGTTCTCTTTTTCTCTCTCTAAATAAACCTTCCTTTTTTCTTTTTCTTTTACTTTCTCTTTCAATCCATTCCATTGGTATTATCAGTAAAGCCCAAATTCCTCTCCATTCCCACCCATCTTCCACTACATGTTGGATCACACTAGTGTTCCACTGTTTCCCTCTGAAAATGGGGTCACTCAGAAAAGAAAAAGAAGGCCAGCAGGTACCCCAGGTAAAAAAGAACTTGTGTAGTTAATTTAGTACCTTGTTTTTTTTTTCTTCTTAATTCAATCGGATTCTTCATGTAGATCCGGATGCAGAAGTGGTTTCTTTATCACCAAGGACGCTGCTGGAATCAGACAGGTACGTTTGTGAGATCTGCAACCAAGGGTTTCAAAGAGACCAGAACCTTCAAATGCATATGAGAAGGCACAAGGTGCCATGGAAGCTGCTGAAGAGAGAAACGCAAGAGGTGAAGAAGAGGGTGTACGTTTGTCCCGAGCCGAGTTGCATGCACCATGACCCTTGCCACGCCCTGGGAGATCTGGTCGGCATAAAGAAACATTTCAGGAGGAAGCACTACAATCAGAAGAAATGGGTTTGCGAGAAATGCTCCAAAGGTTACGCGGTTCAGTCGGATTACAAGGCTCATCTCAAGATTTGTGGCACCCGAGGCCATTCTTGTGACTGTGGTCGTGTTTTTTCCAGGTATACAACAACTCCGACCACCTTATTATTATTACTAACCTTATCTTCTTCCTTCTTTCCCTTGTATTTGATTTTCAGAAACATCCCCACGTTTTTTACTTTCCTTTTTCCTATATATCGTATGTAATTATGATACTTTTCCTCTTTCCGTATTCAAACCCTAAAAGTAGTTATCCTCCATAAACAAAACCCACACAGACACACACACACACACATATATATATATATTCACTGGTTTTTTTAAGTATCGAATACTCCCCTTGTTCTTGTTGGGTTCTTCAAGCTAAAACAAAATCCAAGAATGGTTTAATCTGCAGTACAAAATGACCTCATGTTTCCATTTGATTGTGACCTAGGCTTTCGCGAATCAAAATTTATGGCCACTGCATTTCCTTTTCCCGATAACAGGTCTTTAATTTGTCTGGCTTTTAGCCTTATATATCAAAAAATAATTAAAGTATAATATCGAACGAACATATTAAAATTTATAATGTTTTTTAGTTTTTAGCGTTTTAATATTGTAAACCAAATCCATCCACCCATAATATAGATACTTTGATCAATTTTATATTGTTTTGTTCCTCTTTAGCCCTACATGAACTAGACTTGATTGCTTCCTTTAACTGGCAAGTGGTAGTCCGATGTTCTTTTCAAGTATTAAATTTTCGCTAAAACACAGTGTAATGGTCGTAAGTTTTTGGAAGTTATCATAATATCAAATATTACACCCACAACATAAAAAATATAATTATTTTTAAGAAATAAATTAAGTTGTAATGTCTGCAACCGGGAGTGCTGTCATAATTTAGTACTACTATATTTTGAATCATTGTTTTGTTCTTTTGTTGTTTCAGGGTGGAGAGATTCATCGAACACCAAGATGCTTGCACCAGTCGAGGACTTGTAGTTCAACGGCCTGAACCGACAGCACTGCACCCTGGCTGCTCCTCTCGAACGAATTCAAGCACTAGTCCATCAAGCGATACCAACTTTGGCATGTTCGATGCTTTCTTGCGCACCAATGCGTCTACTTATGAACACCGACACCAACTGCAACACAACCTTGAACTTCAGCTTCTACCATCATCAACCACTCAGTCACCGTTGAGTTCAGATGATAATTGCGCTACTTATTTGAAGCTTTCCATAGGGTCGAGTGACGGGGGCGAGAAGACTGAAGTCAACAAGCTTGGTTTGGATACATTTAGGGAAAAGAATGCCGCTGAAACAGCATCGGAAGCTACTAAGTTGAAGGAATTCGCAAGTGAGCAGCTAAAGTTGACCATGACCGAGAATACCTATGCCGAAAAGGCTAGACTAGAAGCAAAGAAGCTGATTGAAATTGCCGAGCTTGAGTTTGCAAGTGCTAAAAGGATAAGGCAACAAGCCCAAGGTGAACTCGAAAAGGCTCAAGTCTTGAAAGATCAAGCAACGAAAAAGATTAGCGCAACTTTCATACAAATCACTTGTCAAGCTTGCAAGCACCAATTCCAAACACCAACAGTTGCTGTTCCAGCTGATGAGACCTCACTTGCCATGAGTTACCTGTCCTCGGCCACAACAGAAGGGAAGTAGAGTGGCGGCAAGTTGATCATACAACGAAAATGATCGATTCTTAGCCTTTAAAAATCTCTTTGTTTTCATAAGAGTTGCAGTTCACTTCTTTTGACATTTGGTAACTTTAAATACATAAAATCATGCCTACCTCCCTTGATACATATTCATTTGTTTAATAGAAAAGTAGATGATGCAAATTAATGTAATGTAGTTAAGTGCAACAACATCTATATGAAAAGAAAAAAGAAATTACGCCTTGGGATTCTCCCAATCTTTCATTACAAGGATGCCATGTGAATTTTATAAACATCAGTGTACGCGAATCTTTGTCTTGGGAGTTGGCCTGAATGAACAATGCAGGATTGAAGGACATACGTATATTGAAAAATCAATGCTAAATGACATGCTTTTCTTTTTGTCTTGATGGGCTTTACTTATGCTTCAAGAGAAGCAAGGCAAAACAAAAAGGAAGAAAGAAGGGATCCCAAAAATGGGTTAGATTTTAGGCATAATTTGTATACGGTGAAGGGTAGCTAGCTATGTTTAAAAAGGAGAAGAAGAAAAGACATTGTCTTCTTATGAATGAATGGCACATGGAATATACTGGGGGACCATTTTAGCTAGAAAATAGGAAGAACCATTCAAAGATGTTGACCATGGTATTCAAGTTTCAAACACAAATTTAATGTTTGGATGGAAAGAAAGTGTGGATGATGAAAGAAAAGAAAAAGGGATGTCATTTTCATTGCATTTGTTGTTCGTTTAATTGCTTATATTATAAAAGCACCATTTTTTTCAGTGCCATAGTTGAAATGTCTATACGTAGGCAGTAGTCCTTCTCAAACGCTCTCTTTATCAGAGAAATCACAAGAGGTTGCAGACAGAGAGACACCAGACACAACAACAGAGCTCTGAGATCATAAAATTAACTCTTAACGTTTAAATAAATAATTATTTTGGTTTTTACATTATTTTAGCTTTAAATATTTTAATTTTTAGTTAAAATAGTACAAGTCAGATGTAAACCGTTATTTGATTACTGAGCAATATAAGTTATTGATGTGTCCTTTTTAAATGTATTTAATAAATGATGTGTTACATGCTATATTATTACTTTATGCGTGATAAATGTCACGTCACTAATTAATCACATATGAAAATATCACATAAGTAACATGTATTAACCGTTAATCAACTAATTATTTTTATTTAACATAAGTTATTTTGACCAAAACTTAAAACATTTAAATTAAAAGAAAGAAAAAGATTATAATAACTATTTATGTAAATGTTTGTGGCTAATTTTATCATCACGGCTTTATTCAAGTATATTTTCTATTTGGTAAGTTGAGCCAAGGGAAAGAAGAAGAGAGAGTGAAGGTTTCCATTTTCTGTATACTTTTATTTGTTTTATGGCAGGACCACATGCATCACTCTTTCCCCCACCTTTTAGTGCAGCTTCCCTTTTTTGTCCTATAGATAGCAAATAGTAAATACCATATGAATGGCACTTTCGTTAATTCCAAGTGCCTCTAGGCTCCAACGCTTGTCTTCCAAAATAAAAAAAAAGAAAAGGAAAAAAAGAAAACAAGTAGGAAGCTTTTTCCATTGCAATAATCGGAAGAAAAGGTTAAAAATAGTTTGTATTTATATTCACAAAAGTGGGTTTGTCTTATCCATGTGTTGGTCTTGGCTTGGTGGACAGTTGCTGTAAAATCTCTCCCCACATGGTGCCTTACTTTTAGAATTAAGGATTAATTTTATATACACACCCATCCACACTTTTAGATTCAACAAGTATGTCACTACTCATAAATAATTATTATGATACATGATCTAGTTGATAAGAAAAATATATTTAGATAAGATTCGCCCATTGAAAAACAGTAAACTAAAATAAATATGAAAAGCATAATATTCACCCGTGGAGATCACATGCTTTGATCTTTTGGGAAAAAGCAAGGCAATTGAGGGTGAAATATGGGTTATAGGCAGAGAGTGGCGGAGCCTTTTTGGCCCATTAGGGCAGGCGGTTTAATTATTTAATCCAATAATGTACAAAACAATTTATTTAAAAATCTACGACATCTATTATAATATTTGGAACTATTCACGTTGATGTGACGAATTCTAAAAGATATTTCTTTATTTAAAATTTTCATCTTGATATGATAAAATCTAATAAAATCATAACTGTAACAATCCGAAGTTTAGGCCAGCATTGTCGTGTTGATTGGAACGCTTGTTAAGTTGATTTAGAAAGCAATTAGACTACGGGATTTCAGGTTGGGCTTAATTGGATGAAAATTGGGCCGAAAGCGTGATGAAAGGGTAATTTTCAATTGCATTGCATAGTCTAATGACATCATGAGCAATTTCACCATTTATATGACAAATCTTATTTGGGATTGTTTTTACGTTAGAAAAAATGTTTGCAGTCAGAGGTTTTTGCTTGTCTGAAAATCCAAACAAAGGTTGATTCACTTGTTTATTTTGTTAGGATTTTATCTACGTGTGTTGCCTTGGGGTTTACAAACATTATAAAACTATATTAATTAATAATATAAACATAAAAAAAAACCAATGGCGAGACTTGGTGATATAATTTGAGAGGGCCAAACTTAATTTTTTTTAAAAACAATTAGATGTTTAAATTAAAATTTTTAAATTTTTCGAAGAGATCAATTTATATTTTTTTTTTTAAAATTAGAGTATAATTGAAAAACTTAAAATTTTGAGAAGCTTAATTCTCATTTTTAAAAATTATGGTTGAGATTTAATTAAAAAATTAAAAAAAAATAAAAATCAATATAGATTTCTAAAAATTTTATGAGGACTAAATTAAATATTTTAAAAAATTAAGACCTAAACTTCAATTTTTAAAATTTTAGGGAGCCATGGGCCCCATTAATCTTCATTATCTTCCGCCATTGGTTACAAACAAAAATAATAAAAAGTTAATTAATTATGGTATAGATTTAGTTGTTTCGTGTTCTTATTTTAACAAGAATATTTATGATAAATTTATTAATTTAATTTAGTTTTAAATTATGTCGAAAGATCCTATGCTAAATTTTTTTAGTGTGATATATTCCCAGTGAAATGAACATCGAATTCACATTCAAAAGGTTAAAAAAGAGTGAACTAAAAATTTTAGAGTCCAACAAGGATGGTGGTTGATGATGTCTGATAGTGACCAACAATGACAATTGTGAGTGGTGGTGACAAAAAAAATACTTAAATCAAATTTAGAGGTCAAATAAATATTTTATCTAAAATTTAGATATTAAATTAAAAATTAACCACTTTTGATTAATATGTCATGTCATCAAACTAACATGAATTAACGACCCAATTAAAAAAATATAATAACTGATAATGTTAGTAATTAAAATTTAATAAATGGATAGCATGATTAAAACTTTTTTCAATTTAAGGATTAAAATTATACAAATATGAAACGGAAATATCGATCCGATAATTAACCCCTTTACATATTAATATACATATTTAATAGATGATTTTGTCGTTTATTTTGAATTTTTTTGAAGATTACATTTATAAACGTAAACGGAGACGGCATTTGGACCTCATGATCGGCGGCTTCAACTAGTTGCTGACATCAGCAACAATCCGAATAATACATTAATTTATGTGTTTTAGAGGTAAAAAATAAATTATTAACAGAAAAACGTTTAAAATATATATATAAAAAAGAATTAAAAGACGGTTGTTTAGTTCCAAAAGCAAAGTTTAAAATGGATTCCAAGTTTTATTGTCCATAAGCTAATGGTAAAGCGCAATGGATGAAGCAGCTGGTGTTTGTCGCATCAGACAATTTTTTCACCAACATCTTAATCGACGGCTGAAAATTGTAAATCCTTTAATCATCTTGATGTGTGATTAGGACTCTATTTAGGTGATGATTTTCAATCATTAAGATGTACACTGTAATCTTTAACTCTAAAAGTTTATGGAGAATAAGGTTCCAATGGTTTCACTTGGCGGCGGCTTAACCATGCCAGTCATTGGCATGGGGACTGCTTCGTATCCCCCGGTCGATGCAGTCACCGTTAAATCAACCGTTGTCGAGGCAATCCGAGCCGGATATCGTCATTTCGATACGACTTTCATCCACAGGTCGGAGCAGGCACTCGGAGAAGCAATCGCTGAGGCTATCAACATTGGCCTCATCAAGTCCCGAGATGGACTCTTTATCACTTCCAAGCTATGGTGTACTTTTGCTGGACAAGATTTGGTCATTCCCACCATCAAAAAGAGTCGAGAGTACTAGTCTTTTTCCCCGTGGATGCAACTTATTACTTTCTTTTTTCATTCTCTTTATGTATATTTGATTGTTTTTGTTAACTATTACGTGAATATCAATGAATAACAAATAAGTTGTTATTTGGTTGTTAGGGAGAATGTGCCAACAAGGCAAATCTGGTATAACTACATAGGAATATTCTAGCAGGTATTGTAAAAATAGTATATATATGGTATTTGGGATATGAAGAAAATGAGCATTTGTTAAATCAAAAAATTTAATATGGTATCAGAGAAAGTTTGGAGACGGAAACCAAGTTTTTGGATATACTAGGAACAAGGAGCAAGTTATTTAATCGTAAAGATCAAGTAGAAGTAACCAAGCTAGATTGACCGACCATAGATATTGATAAACTATTACCATTACCCACGAGGAGCTTACTGTGCCAATATACTCTTCACCCGATACAACATTAGCCGCATCCGAGGTCACATGATGAGAAGCCCCGGAATCTACAAACTATTTACCGGATGATCGAGAGCTCGCAGGACCTCCAGGGCTAGATTGTTGTCCACATTCAGCCATCATAGCAGAATTTGGGTTCCTCTGGTTCGTATCAGGGAGGTCGTGGTCATGGTAAGCCCCGAGTTCAATGCCAGTTGTGTGGAAAAGTTGGCCACTTAGTGGACTGATGCTAGTATAGGTTTGACCAAAGTTTTCGTGGGATGTCTGCTACTCACAAGGCCTTGGCACCGACCAATCCTCTATCTACTAACGTGTGCACGATTGCTTTTACTCATGGGTGTGGTTGTGTTCACAAAGGATCTTGGGATGGTATTGTTTTTGCTATGATGGCTGAATGTGGACAACAATCTAGCCATTGAGGTTCTGCGAGCTCTCGATCATCCGGGAAATGGTTTGTAGATTCCGGGGCTTCTCATCATGTGACCTCGGATGAGGCTAATGTTGTTGCGGGTGAAGAGTATACTGGCATGGGTAAGCTCCTCGTGGGCAATGGTAATAGTTTATCAATATCTAAGGTCAGTCAATCTAGCTTGGTTACTTCTACTCGATCTTTACGATTAAATAACTTGCTCCTTGTTCCTAGTATATCCAAAAACTTGGTTTTCGTCTCCAAACTTGCTCGTGATAATAAGGTATTTCTTGAATTTCATGCTCGTAGATGCGTGATTAGTGACGAGGACACAAAGGCCGTGTTACTTGAAGGCCGAGAGAAAGATGGACTTTATGAGTTTAATTATGCTTTGTTTCATAATAATGTGCCTGCTCAGTGTAATGTTGTTCATGGCGTAATTGATTTTGGTTTATATCATAGACGATTAGGTCACCCTTCTTGTGATACGTTACAACAAGTTTGTAAATATTGTAATGTTGGTCTATCGTTGGTTAATGATGAAACTTGCACTGCTTGCCAAGTTGGGAAATCTCACTCTTTACCATTTTATACTTCTCAAAAAGTGTATAGTGAACAATTTCAGTTGGTTTATGTCAATCTATGGGGACCACCTCATGTGGTCTCAAATGGATATCGGTATTATATATCCTTTGTCGATGCTTATTCGAGGTTTATGTGGGTGCATCTGTTGAAGGATAAGCCTCAAGCATTGCATGTGTTTCTCTTGTTTCAATGCATGGTTCGTGTTCAATTTGGCCGAGAGATTAAAGCAGTTCAAAGTGATTGAGGTGGTGAGTTTCGTCCGTATACCAAGGCTCTTCAAGAGGATGGGATATGACACCGGCTCACGTGTTCTCACATGTCTCAACAGAATGGTGTTGTTGAGCAAAAACACCGACATATCGTTGATACGACGCTAACGTTGCTTGCTCAAGCTTCATTACCCTTGAAATATTGGTCTTATGTCATAACCACTACAGTGTATCTCATTAATAGGCTACCTACGAAGGTGCTTCTCGGGACAACACCGTTTAATAAGTTGTTTGGTCGTCGCCCCTGTCATTTTCTTTGATATTGAAAATAAACATTATTATTTAAATGAATATATGTATATATATTTATATGACTAAGATGAAAATAATAAATAATAAAAATAATGATAATGAAAGTAACAATTTAAATATATCAAAAGCAATAATAAAATAATATTACAAATAAATAATGAATAAAAGAAATTAAAATTCTAAAACTAAAATATAAAGTATTAAAATTAAATATACTAATTCGAAATGTTATGAAAGATAATGGTTAATAGTGTAATTTAACATAATTAATTAATTTGGGATATAAATATAAATTAATAAAATTATAAGGGATTAAATCAGTTATTTACCTTAAATATTTATATAAACATATCAGTGACTAAATTATAAAATAAATAAAATTAGAATACCAAATTAAAACGTATAGAATTTGATTTCAGTGACTAAAATGGAATGTTATAAAACTAAGATGGCTATGGAAAGGGTTTGTCCATGCGTGCAAATTACGCATATATCCCTACCCAAAACGACGTCGTTTGGGAGGGGTATATAAGACCCGAATGGTCGGCCCTTCGGGCCATTCTCTTCATTACATTCTTTCCCTCTTCTATCTCAAAAATGAGAGAACCAGAGTTCTCTCTGGCTTCTCTCTAAAATGAGAGAACACAGTCCCGGTCAGCCACCGCTTCCGGGCTCTGACCACCGCTGCCGGCCACCGTTAACGGTGGCCGAAAAATTCTAAAATATACCAAAACGAAGCCCTAAATACCCTAAAGCCAAAATCGAGGCCCGTTTAGCCTAAAAATCCTTAACCCGACCTAGATCTAAGCTTGTTACCTTCGGTATTTTGGTTTTTTAACAGCGTAGGGAGGCTCCGATGACAATAATCTCCTCGGTAAGTCTCTCTCTTTCTCTTACTTTCTGTTTTTCTCTTGGGTTGCTGTCGTGGTTGTTATCTGTGTCTTCTGTTGTGGCTTTCTCCGTTCTTGCTCGCTGTACTCTCCCTGTTCCGTTTGCTGTTTGTTGTGGACTCTTGCTCTCCGTTTTTTCTTTGTTGCTTTTTTTTTCCGCAGGTGGTCGATGGCTTTTATAGCCATCGACGGTGTAGCTCTTGGACCGGTCCCAAATGGCGACCCTAGGTGAGTCACCCATTTTTTATTGTTATTATTATTATTATTTTATTTATTATTATTATTATTAAAATTATTATTATTACAAACAGGCCAAAATCGGGTCCCAATTACAAATCTGGAAGCCCAACCAGATGGCCCAATTGAAACCTAAACTAATTTAGGGTTTTAGCTAGGGTTTTCTGAACCCTAGCTCCCAACCGCCTCAATCTTCCAGAAGGCCAGCCGGCGCCTCTGCTCAGCCGCCACCTCCACGTTGACGCTTTAACTGCTGCCACGCCGCCGTCAGTGCCACGCCACCTCACCTAGCTTTCCAGAAGGCCATCTGCCCCTCCCCACGTCGAAGCCCTATGGTGAGTCACCACTATAGTCCGGTGACTCACCTAGGGTCTCCATTTGGGACCGGTCCGAGAGCTACACCGTCGATGGCTATAAAAGCCATCGACCACCTGCAGAAAAAAAAAAGCAACAAAGAAAAAATGGAGAGAAAGAGTCCACAACAAACAGCAAACGGAACAGGGAGAGTACAACGAGCAAGAACGGAGAAAGCCACAACAGAAGACACAGATAACAACCACGACAGCAACCCAAGAGAAAAACAGAAAGTAAGAGAAATAGAGAGACTTACCGAGGAGATTATTGTCATCGGAGCCTCCCTACGCTGTTAAAAAACCAAAATACCGAAGGTAACAAGCTTAGATCTAGGTCGGGTTAAGGATTTTTAGGCTAAACGGGCCTCGATTTTGGCTTTAGGGTATTTAGGGCTTCGTTTTGGTATATTTTAGAATTTTTCGGCCACCGTTAACGGTGGCCGGCAGCGGTGGTCGGAGCCCGACAGCGGTGGCTGACCGGGACTGTGTTCTCTCATTTTAGAGAGAAGCCATAGAGAACTCTGGTTCTCTCATTTTTGAGAGTGAAAGAAGGGAATGAAGAGAATGGCCCGAAGGGCCGGCCATTCGGGTCTTATATACCCCTCCCAAACGACGTCGTTTTGGGTAGGGATATATGCGTAATTTACACGCATGGACAAACCCTTTCCATAGCCATCTTAATTTTATAACATTCCATTTTAGTCACTGAAATCAAATTCTAAACGTTTTAATTTGGTCTTCTAATTTTATTTATTTTATAATTTAGTCACTGATATGTTTATATAAATATTTAAGGTAAATAACCGATTTAATCCCTTATAATTTTATTAATTTATATTTATATACTGAATTAATTAATTATGTTAAATTACACTATTAACCATTATCTTTCATAACATTTCGAATTAGTATATTTAATTTTAATACTTTATATTTTAGTTTTAGAATTTTAATTTCTTTTATTCATTATTTATTTGTAATATTGTTTTATTATATATATTTAAATTGTTACTTTCATTATCATTATTTTTATTATTTATTATTTTCATCTTAGCCATATATATATATATATACATATATTCATTTAAATAATAATGTTTATTTTCAATATCAAAGAAAAAGATAATCTTAAAGCAATTGGATATCCTATTCTAGTATTTTAAATAATTAAATATTATAAAAATTATAATTTAGTTTTATTTAAATTATTTTTAGAAAAGATCATTACATTTTTAATATTTATTTATTTATTAATATCAAAGAAAAGAGCTGTCTTAAAGCAACTAGAAGCTCTTTTCTAATATTCTTAAATAAATAAACATTATATTTACAAAACTCTATATATATATATTCTTTCGATTAAAATACGAAATAACATGATCATAAATTAAATTTATATTTGAATTCTTAAATTTTATTATTAAAGACAATTTATAATTAATAAGTACCAATTTTGGGCGTTGTTGGGGGTGCTAATCCTTCCCCAAACGTAATCGATAATGAATCCCTTTTTATTATTAAAAAGAACGAATCTTTGGTTAAAAAGCAGATCAGTTTATCTTTTAACTGATGTTTTCTTAAAAACTCTTTTAAAAGATAATTTTTAGGTATTCGACCTACCTGACCCAAAAGGCCGATGGCGACTCCCAAAACATTTTAAAAACCATTTATTCACATCACTTTTTCTGCCGAGTAAAAATTTCGTGCCCGGGTGAAAACCGGTTACGACAGCCCCAAGTATGAGCATTTACGTGTTTTTGGTTATAGATGTTTACCGTGCCTTCGTTCGTTTCAATCTCACAAATTTGATTATCGATCACAATCGTGTACTTTTCTTGGCTATAGTGTTCAACATGAGGGTTATCTTTGTCTTGCACCTGGAGGTCGAATATATATATTTCTTGGAATGTGCAGTTTGATGAGAGTGTTTTTCCATTTGCAGGTCAAGCTACTGCCATTCATCCTTCTCCTACAAATGATTTCCATCCGTCTGCCACTATTGATGTTGTATATGGCATCAACAAGGTGCTAAGTAGTCAAGCAGTCCCACCGTGCTCAACGTCGCACCATTGTGAAAATGAGTTGTCTACTTCTCGTACCAGTAGCTCATACATATAGTGAATGAACCGATGAATTCTATTAAAGTTGAATATGGATGGATCCGTGAGACACGCAATCTCTCCTCAACGAACTGATGGTTCTGGTGATTTGCGTGTTCCTGAGCACTCCACTGTTGCTACAGATTCAGATCTTCAAATGACTTCCCATGCTAATAATAATTCAAACATGGATGTTTCAACTGTTCTTCTTGGTATTTCTTCTCATCCCTCTTTTTTAAAGGTCCATTCTATGGTTACCAGAAGCAAGTATGGGATATTTAAACCCAAAGTCTTCTCGGTTCAAGCTGTAATTGATTATGAAGAACAAGTTTTTGTTGAACAAGCTTTGTTGTCCCCTATGTGGAAAGATGTTGTCATGGCTGAATATAATGCTCTAATTGATAAGGTTACATGGCGGTTGGTGTCACTACCTCCAGGTCGAACGACAATCGGATGCAAGTGGTTGTTCTGGATCAAGAAAAATGTTGATAGGTCTGTTGCAAGGTATAAGTCTCGTTTAGTAGAAAAAGGTTTCGCTCAAATTCTGGGACAAGACTTTAATGATACGTTCAGCCCAGTTATCAAACCCTCCACGGTAAAGGTTATTTTATCCTTAGCTATCATGAATAGGTGGAAATTATGACAGGTTGACGTTAATAATGCGTTTCTCAATGGGGACTTACGTGAGGAGGTGTTCATGGTGCAACCTCCCGGGTTTGAACAGCTTGCTGCTGATGGCACACAACTTGTTTTCAAACTTGAAAAGGCATTGTATGGACTTAAACAAGAACCACGAAGTTGGTATGTGAAACTAGGTGCTTTTCTTGGTCGAATTGGGTTTCATGGGACACAAGCTGATGCCTCATTGTTCATTCGTTTCTTAGGGAAGTCTTTAACCTATGTTCTCGTTTATGTCGATGATATCATAGTTACGGGGCAAGATGAGACTGAAGTTGAAAGCGTTATATCACAATTGAGTCAAGAATTCTCTCTAAAAGATTTGGGGGACTTGAACTATTTTCTGGGGCTTGAAGTTCAGCGGATGACTCATTCGCTTATTTTACGACAAAAGAAGTTTATTCTTGAGTTATTAGAATGTACTGGCATGAGTAATGCTCATCCAGTTCCAACACCGATGGTCGTATCTCCAAAACTAAGTAAATATGGAGGGAGCCCGTTACAAGATGTTCAATTATATAGGAGCGTTGTTGGAGCCCTTCTATATTTAAATCACACGCGACCCGACATTGCGTATAGTGTCAACCGTGTAGCTCAATACATGCATGCGCCTCGTACTCAACATTGGGTGGTTGTGAAACGCATTTTGCGTTATTTGTGTGGGACACTTGATTATGGTCTAGTGTTTTAAAAGAGAGGATTGGGTCTTCACTTGGAAGCTTTTGCGGATGCCGATTGGGCAAGCAATGTTGATGATTGTCGTTCGATATCCAGGTTTTGTGTTTTTCTTGGAGGTAATCTCGTGTCTTGGGGTTCAAAGCGTCAACGGTCAATATCTCGGTCAACTATTGAGGCTGAATATCGTGCATTAGCGGATGTTGTGGCTGATGTTGTTTGGATTCAAGCCTTGTTGACAGATATGGGAATTTCATCCTCAAGCACTCCCGTCGTTTGGAGTGATAATACGAGTGCAATACCGATGAGTGACAATCTTGTTCTACATTCTCGGTCGAAACATGTTGAATTAGACCTTCATATCATTCGGGAGAAGGTTGCTACCGATAGAGTTCGGATCAATTGTATTCCTGCTCAACATAAAAAAAGCTGATGGATTCACTAAGTCTTTGTCTCATGCTTATTTTTCTTTGTTTCGCTACAATCTCAAAGTCTATTGTGAAGTTCTGGAATCCATAGACAGTAGGGAGAATGTTAACTATTACGTGAATAGAAAATAAGTTATTATTTGGTTGTTAGGGAGAATGTGCCAGCAAGGCAAATCTGGTATAACTGCATAGGAATATTCTAGCGAGTATTGTAAAAACAATATATATGTGGTATTTGGGATATGAAGAAAACGAGGCATTTGTTAAATCAAAAAATTTAATAGTTTTGCAGGAACCTTCAGCTGGAATATCTTGATCTTTATTTGATACATTGGCCATTAAAGTTCAACAAAGACCCGAGTCATTTCCCGGTTCCGAAACAAGAAGTGTCCATCATCGATACCAAATCCATTTGTAAAGCGATGGAAGGTGTCAACTTCTCGGTCTCACCAAAGCCATCGGTGTCTCGAACTTCTCTGCCAAAAAGCTCGATGAAATCCTTTCATTTGCGAAAATCCCTCCGGCCGTCAACCACGTGAGCATCTATGTTACTCTAGTCCAACACATGGATACAAGAATGCAACCAAAAGACGAATGAATTATAACATTGTAATTGGTATAAGAAAGGTGGAGATGAACCCACTTAGGCAGCAAAAGAAAATGTTCTGCAAGGCCAAAGGGCATTCACGTTTCTGCTCATTCCCCTCTGGGGTCCAAAGGCACACTCTGGGGAGACGATAGGATTTTCGAATGCCATGTTTTGAAAAAGGTTGCCCAGGCCAAAGGGAAAACAATTGCACAAGTGAGTGAACATCAAATACACGTATACAAGTTAAATATTGTGTTTTTTTATTGATAGTCTATTTTGTCTTATATAATTTTTTTTAAATTGATTCCGTTAACATAAAATTCTATTTTGTCTACGATGGGTGTACGAGCAAGGGGAGAGTGTGATAACGATGAGCTTCAGCAGGGAGAGGATGAAGGAGAACCTGGAAATATTAGATTGGCCATTGGGTGGGGAAGAAATTGTAAAAATCAGAGGCATTCCACAGCGCAAACATAGTAGCTCACTCGGTTCATTCATCGAGGACAGTTCAGAGCTTGAGGCAGAGCTTTGATACATGGTTTAAGAATAAATACCATTAATAAGATGATGTGTTTGTTTAAAGATTTTGTTTAAGTAATTCAAGTGTTTGATTCTCCAAATTTTAAGAGTTACAGTATTGCGAGGGTTCGATTCTACAAACAGTTTAAAAATAAAAAATTGAAACTAATATAGATAAATTACACCATTTCTCACTCAACTTTACTCTCTCTCATATTTTCCTCACTTTACTTTCAATTTTTCCAATTTACTCATTAAACTTTTGAATTGCTTATGTTTTGGTCACTCTAAATTATTTTATTACTATTTTGGTATGACATTGCATTTTTTATTATTAAAATATAAAATAATTAAAAATAAAATAATAAAGTGATATTTTATTATTATTAAATTTAAAAAGATTTTTAAAAAAGTCACCACCATACGTCAACCTTCGGAACCAGAAGTTATTCGGTCCTAAATTTCATGGGTCGCTTTCCCTCGACCCTCTTATCTGAATCTGATGGTTGTTTCATTGAAAAATGTCCCAAAACTCGTTGATCTCAACTGAAACATTTCGGATTCCTCACTTTTGATCTCCTATTCGTGGAATTCAAAGCATATTCTGACGAAATAGAGGTAAGATTTCGACTCAAGAGGTTGAGGTAAAGAGACCCATGAAATCTGTGATCGAACGACCACAACCTACTGTGATTGATGAATACCGATATTTCGATTTTCTCATTTTTGATCGAATTTGGAGCATGTTCCGACAAAATGAAGGTAGAATTTGGACTCAGGGGTTGAGACGAAAAGCGACCAATGAAATCTGAGATCGAATGACAATCATCTGCCATCGACAGTGACGTCCAATGTTGGCGAACAATGGACAACACCTTATGTTTTTTATTTTATATTTTAAATAATTTTTATATTTTAAATAATTTTTATATTAAACAATAATAAAAATGCAACATCATACAAAAATAATAATAAAATAATTCAAATTGAACAAACAAGAGTAATTCAAAATTTTAGTGAATAAATTAAAAAAACAAGTAAAATGAATGTAATGAGAGTAAAATTCAATGAAAAATTATGTATTCCACCTATGTTTTAATGTAATCAATTGATTCTTTAAATTCTGTACAAACATAAAATATTTTTCGGTAGTTTTTAATTTTCAGAAAACATTGTTCCATTAAAATAAATGTATTTCAAGTAAAAAAAAAAGTAATATAACAAACATTACTACAAATGATGTTATATGTCCAATTATTTTTTTAAAAAATTCTTAAATATATTTAAAAACACATAATAATATTTTTTGATAAGGAATTATTATAAGATATCTTATCAAAAAAAATTTATCAATTGACAATGTACACACCATGCAGATACAACTGTTCGAATTTGAGAGGTTGAGACTCAAATCCGAAACCTCTAAGGAGAATATTACCCTCTTTTACCAAATGAAATTATTTTTCTACTTAGTTTATGTTTTTTTAGTATATTGATAACTAAATTATAACTTTTCACCTTTAATAAAAAAAATTTGATAAAACTCATTGATGAATATCTTCTATAGTTAGAGAGAGTGTTATTCTCTCTTAAGATTTTATGTTTAAACATTTGCATTTCTAAACTATGTTCGTTATTAATGATTAAGAAAAATTATAAATATATATATTATCTTGTAATTATCTCAAGCTATTCAAGAATATATATATATAAAAGTTCAACTTGTTGACTGGCAGAAAATTTTAAATAAAAATGAAAAAGGATATCTTCGTAATTTTCAAAAATATAGTTTAACAAACACTTTTGAAAAAAAAAGTATTAAAAGCAGATTTGTCTTAATATTAATATAATGGATCTATTTTGACCTGTGCAAGATTGAAGCCGCATTTGGCAATTTCAGCTGTTTAATCATTATTGAACTTGAGAGGAGACTTGAAGACTTTTAACTACCAGGTTATGAGGTATAAAATAGCCAACTAATTTTGTACTAGTCATTGTTGTTAAACTAAAAAAGTTGGTAATAATTATTAAAGGGCCAAGAAATCACTTTACCTAGTAAACACGTATGAAAATAACAGCATGCTACAAACATCAGTCTCATACAGCCAAAATATTAATATAAACACATGATTCCTAAATGTTCTCCACTATTGCTTTCATGCCAGATCTCCCCTTGGGCATTTAAAGTCAAAGCGCATGCAACCCCCATGTGCTAACCAACAATTAAGGCACTCTTCCAGCTAAGATCTAACAAAAATCATAGAATTATCTATGACACAGTTGATGGAAATTGGTAAGGACAACGTAACCTTGCTTATTCGCACTTGATTGACTTGTATATGTGACTAACAAAGAATAGCGAGGCACGGAAGCCCACTGTCCCGAGCATCAGGAAGAATCCATAGCAGATGCAGGCCATGTAACCAAAGAAGAATGATGTTTGCATAAATCCGGACATATCTGATCGTGCATAGTAATAATACAAGCAGTAGGCGTAGATAAAGAGACCGGTTGATCCACCACAAAGGAAAGACCTGTGACAAAGGAAGGACTTGGATCAGCAAAATCAACTAAATAACACTTAAGGTCGTCCTAAGTATTGTTACTAACTAACAAATGCCTTACAACTGAAAGGAAAAAAAAGTTGTAATCAAACAGGTTAAACAACCCAAAAATGATAAGAAACTAATAAATCAACCCAAAAATGTACCAGTGCCATTAAAAAATAAATTAGAATTAGGGGTATGGAATTTCAAAACTCATAGTACTTTTAAAAAATACGAGGCAAAATGAAATTGAGACATGAATAAAAAATTAGGGAACTTATGTACCTCCACCACCATTCATGATCTTCAGCAGCAAGTTGGAAATATGTCAAAGCCACAGTTACAAAAGCAGTGACAATCAGAAGGATGATGAAGACAATAAACAAGATACTATATATGGTATAAATCCTGTGGCCCCAGACGCTGGCAAATATATAGTAAAGCTCAATGTAGATAGCACTGAATGGAAGAAACCCCGCCATTGCCATCTGAGGAATGGCACTCCTGTACCAAGGTAATGGTGGAATCTCTCGAGGATACTTGGTGGTGCGGCAAGGAGCTCGGAACTCAGCCTTACTATTTTTGCCAGTAATGCCACCCAGAACAAGCAAAGGAGATGTCACTAGTGTCCATATGAGGACTATTACTACAATAGTTCCAAAAGGCAGTGCGGCAGTTGCACTGTATGCAATAGCAACAGTGTTAAGGAAGCAGAATGTGAGAAACAACGGCCCGCAGAAAAGGCAACCAGTCAATAACAGATTCCTGACCTGTCAATCCGAGAAATCAAATGAACAAATTTGTACACTCCCTTTAAAAGCAGCACAGTAACATCTCATACTAAAAGACAATTCTTCTACACATACCCAATTCTTTCCTTCAAGCTGACAGTAGAAAGAAGCTGCTATGTATCCTGCAATTCCTGATGTGAGTGCATATATGACCACCAGGGCAGTAAACAGAGCACCTCGGTTGTAGGGATAAAAGACACCAACCAATGCCAGCATAAAAATGAACACCGTTCTGATAGACATAAAAAGTTCAAAAGTGAACAGAATGAAACATCAATAATTCGAATATAGATCTTGATGAAATAACTGTAGTTTCACAAATCTGAAAGGAACATAAATACAGAATAAATAAATGGGATCCTTACAAGGTGAATAGCTGTGTTCCAGATCCAAGAGCAGCGGAAAACAAAGAATTGTATTTTGGGAACCGGAAGACATCTCCATGAATATACTTCCATCCAGTCTCTTCTTGATCATCAGCTGCTTCTTCATCTTGACCATACCTTTCATAACAAATTAAATATTTATAGCAACCAAACCAAAATGGAAGGAGTAAAATTACGAGGAATATATATGTATATATCAACAGATCTCACTTAATGAAATCATTCTTCAAGACCCGCATGAGAATAGTTGCAAGGAAACCGGTCAACAGGAGAACTGTCACACAAGAGTTGATAATCGAAAACCAATGAATCTCCAAATGATGCGGCAACGAAGAAGACATGGAGTACTTATCCATCCTCTTCTCAAAAGGAGTATCGGTTTCCTTCCATTTCACAGTATACATAAACTCAGCTTCAACTTCCTTATCCTCCGTCAAATCCAAGAGAGAATGAGGATCCATCCTTGCACTAATCTCAATAACACGATCCTTGTTATAAAGTACATCAAACTGGATAAGCTTGTAAAGGAAATACTTGTACTCACTGGGATCACTTTTTCCTTCCTTGTCAACTTTTCCAATAAAACCCCATATGGGCAAATCATCATAGTACATTTGGAAATAATAATCCTTATCGACTCCCTTGCGCAAAATGGAAACTTCATCTTTCGAAAGCTTCTTCTTACAAACAACTGAAGAATCTTTTTCCTCCTTAAAATTCAACTTATAAGGAGCACTGACAAGCCGATCTCCATTCAATACCTCCCCTAATGCTTCTTTCTTCTCCTTTGCATGATCTAAATTACATTGCAAAATCAACATATTTTATTAAATCTAAATGAAACCCATTAAAGTCTAAACTAAAAATAACAAAATAACAAAAAAGCACCTGGCGAACAGAAAGGCAGATCAAAGTAGCGATAGGTTTCACTGAAATCAAACAAAACAAGCCAAAATCAAGGCATTTATTAAGAAAATAAATGTTAAATGTAATTAGATTTGAATTTTCCAGAATAAGGCATTGAGTCAGGTTCCAAAAGCTAAGCAATTTCAGATCTAAGGAAAGAAGGGGAAAGGAAATGATAAAGTTACCTAGGGTTGTGGAAAGGGCCGACCTTATTGACGTAAAGAGGAACGGCGTCGCCGTCTTTGTAACGGTGGTCTGAGGCATCGGATCTAACATGCGCGAGACAGAAGAGGATTACAACTCCGATGATTAGAATGGAGAGACGATCGCTGAAGTTTTTCATGGTGGATCAGAAGATTGGTGAAGGATCGGAAGTGAGCAATTTTGGAATAAATAAACGAGTAGAAAAAGGCGTGTATTCGGTTCGGTTCGGTTTTTTATTAAAAATTAAATCGAACTGAAATAAACGAATTTTTAATATTTAAACCGAAATCGAAATCGAATAGTTAAAAAATTGAAAAAATCAAAATTGGTTTTTTTGGTTCGGTTCAGTTTTTTTAACGGTTCGAATTTTTCGGTTCGGTTCGGTTTGGTTTATCGGTTTTTCAATAAAAAAAATCACTTGAAACTATAATTTTTTTTACAAAAATTGTCTATTCGGTTCAATATGAAACAAATGAGTTCCATATGGAAAACCCGAATCGAACCGAATCAAAAAAATGAAGCCTTTAAACCGAACCGTTTAAAGCTAAACCGAACCGAACCGAACAGTTTTACTCGGTTCATGTCGGTTTTTCAGTTTTCTCGGTTTCGTTGCTCAGCCCTAATGGTGGACATCTTTTGTACGGGCAATTTTGGACACGTATGAAATGATAAACTATATATTTAGTCACTTAATTTTAATTTTGTTTATGTTGTAAACATTTATCTATATAACATTTTAATTTAATCACCTAACTTTTCAAATTCTTTTTTCACCCTCACCCGTTAGCTGTTGGGCTCTAGGGGTGTATAACATTGTGAAGTAATATAATTTGAATATGATATTTATGAAGTACAAGATACGGTTTGAGGACTTTAAGAACCAGTATTCATATATTTTAAAATAAAAATGTTGTATTTATAAAATCATATATATTAAAGTATCATGTTTGATTTATTAGTTTATCATTGTACATCATTAAAAGAGTGTGTCCGATCACGAACTAAGTTAATTAAATGGTTAAAAGGATGTTTGTAATTTCTAGAAGCCTCGAGTTTGAGCACTAGTGATTGTATGATATTTAAGCATTTATTGTCAAATCATTAAGTCTCTAAAATAGATATTACCACTTGTAATCACTATAAATTAAAAAAAAAAGAAAGAATCCATACCATTTTTCATTACCCATTTTATCTCGGTAGTGGTGGCATTTTTAATGGGCTTTATGATTTTATAAATACACATATAGTATATAATTATTTTTAAAAAAATAGTTTTAGTTTTTTGATCAAATATCGTATTAATATAATTTTCGTAGAATAAATATAGTTTTAATTTTAGTATATAATTTTTGTGTGAATATAATAGTGATATATAGTTTTTGTTTTAAGTGTATAGTTGTTTCATTAACAACATATTAAGTATATGGTTTTCATATTATATAATATTGATATACATATTAGTTAATATGTTTTGATATACATATTAAGTAATTAGAAGGTTGAAGATGGGTGGTTTCTCTTGAAACCGGGTTTAGTGTTAGGATAGATGAATAACACTTAAGGATTTGTGGAGGTGTTCTTAGGATTTTGGGTTGTAGATCTTGAAAAACAAGTTTTAGTTTTATTTTAGTATTGATTTTGGATCAAAAAGAAGAAAAAAAGGATGGAAAATGATGATGTTCTTGAAAAAATATGAGTTTTGAGGTGTTTTAGTGTTTGTATTAGATCAAACAAGGTTATAAGATGAGTTTTAGTATAATGTAAGATGAACATGGAAGAAATGAGAGAGGAATAATTGAGAGAATTGGGAGAGGAAGAAAATTTTTATAGGTGAAAATGAGGTGTTGTCTTAAAATTTGGGTTTTTATATTAGAAAGAAATTTTTGGAAAATTGCTTCATAAATCCACTATTATACCTATATTTTGGTTTGGAGATGTGGCATTTCATTTCTTTTATTTCGGTCACCGTTAAATTATAACTTGTGTACTCTAAATTTTCTTTTAGTGCAATTCAGTCCTCAAATTATTCCATATATTTTTATTGGGATTTGCGGAAGCTCGAATCGACAACCGGAACGGTTCGCCAAGAGGGGTCATATCGGTTTTTGTGTTTAGGGAGTAAGGAGATTTAAAGATAGCAAATTGAACAGCGATTTAGAGTGGTTCGACTTGTCAACCAAGTCTACATCCACTACCTTAGCTCCTCACCAAGGATTTTCCAACAAATTCACTAATTTGTTCTTTTTTTTCAAGGACAAAGAGATAACCTTTACAACTCCCTAGTTTTTCAATGGCTAAACTAGAACCTTTCCTCTAGCTTTTCATGGGCTAAGCTAGAACCAAAACCCTTCTACAATGAAAGGAAAATGTAAACAAAAAAACCTCTCTAAGGTGGGTGTTTACAAGAATTAAGCTCACAAGAACAAAATATTTACAAGAGAAAGATGAAATAAGATTGAAAAGCTCTTCTACAAAAATAGGCTGCCCAAAACAGAGTGTATCGATACACTATCAAGGTGTATCAATACCCCTTCATTAAATTCAAATTTTATGACCGTTGGTCTATGTGAACAGTAAGTGTATCGGAAACAATGTAGCAGTGCATCGATACACCTTTTACATTCGATGTTTTTTAGCATCGGTATTGTTCATCACCATTCACACAGTATCGATATTGTTCACACAGTATCGATACTGTTCACACAATATTGGTACTGTTCATTAATGTTCATCAAAATATTTTTGTGCTCAATTTCAAATTAAATGGACTTTGAATTATTTTTGAAACTTTTTTAAAACTTTGAATAAATTCAATTCAAGTCCAAAAACATTTTGCATTTAATTTTGTTATATCGAAACATAATTCAACAACCTCCGCCTTTTTTATATAACAAAACATTTGAAAAATTATTTTTGGCAAAACTCCCCCTTAATAAAATATTTAATGAAAAAGATATCAATTGTTAACAAAAGGATATCAATTGTTAAAAAGATACCAATTGTTGGAAAATATATGAAAATGTTAAGCTCCCCCTTTTTCATTAAGAAATTTAATTTTTCAAACCAAACTTCTCCCCCTTTTTGTTATATACAAAATAATTCAATCTTTGAATTTCAAAAATAACTTTGGAGAGTAAGTAGTAAATTTGACATTTAAAAAATTATTTGAAAAATCAAAGTTTCCCCTCAATAATAGTTTTCCAAACAAAATTTAGCTTTTGAGATCATGACATTTAAAATTGAATTTCAACAAAGAATAACAAACATGTTAGTAGCACATGAAATTCAATATATCCAAGTCTAAAATACTTTATGCAATACCAATAGTTGAAATTAAGTACATATGCATAAAGTTTTATAAAAATGTTATGCATTTGAAATTTTTTTTTATATCAATTGTTAGAGAGATATCATTTTCATTTAAACCACATGCATAAACATTTAAATTTAGGTCAAAATTTTTAAAGATTTATAAAATCAAAGTATTTGAAAAGTTGATATCAATTGTTAGAGAGATATCATTTGCATTTAAAACCAATTTTGACCGAAATTTATTATGAAGAACTAAAAATTATGAAAAATCATTAAAAATTTAAAATGTTCATCATAACCATTTTTTAACATACATGAGATTAAAAACAATGCATAATAATTTAAAATCAAAACTCATGCATGCATAAATCCAAATGAGCAACCAAATAATCAAAATCAAAAGCATTAAGCTTAGAGGTTACACATTCGTTTTTCATGTGTGGCTAGAGCATTTGAATATCTTCACTTTTATCATCATTGCTCCCACACACCTACAAGAGACATTTAAGTAGATTTTGGTATTCAGATTGCTTTGGATCCTTGAACGTTAGTTTCAATGCCCCTTGTTCCCTTAGGAACCCATACTTGTCTAATTTTAAAACGTTTTCCTTTCTTCAAAGGACAAGTATGTTCATTATGACCATGATAATGTCAATGTGAGCATTTTGCCATTATGAAACTAGATGAATTATTTAAAATGATTTCTTTTTATTTTGTTAAGCATTCAAGCGTAACTTTTAAATCAAAACATTCTTTTTCAAAACTTTCAATTTTCATTTTTGAAAGCTCTAAATCTTTTTTCAAATTTTTATTTTGATTTTCAAAATCAATTTTAGCTTTCAAAAGAAAATTGTTTTCAAATTTTAATTTTGAAATCACTTTTTATATTTGTAGTTCATGGTCTCAAACTCCGAAAATAATTCATCGAATGCATCTTGTAACTCATTAAAAGAATAAGAATTTAATTTATTTGAGTTAGAAGATACATCGGGCTCTTCACGAGCCATTAAAGACACTAACATTGTTGGTTCTTCTTTCTTGTTTCCATGGATTTCCTCGAGCTTATTCCAAAGCTCCTTGGCATTCGAACATGAAGAAATTCCTTCATAGTTATCGGGACCAAATGCACAAAACACCATGTGCATGGCATTGGCATTAAGTTGAGTTTTCTTTCGTTCTTGGTCACTCCACTTCTTCTCCTTCTTCTTTGGAGAAAAGTATCCGCTCTCGATCATCTCGCATGCATCAAGATCATTGGCTTGGATAAATAACTTCATTAATTTCTTCCAATGACAGTAGTTAGCTCCATTGAAGTATGGAGGCTTGTCGGATGGTAGGGAGTCTTCTATGTGGAACGAGCCGAAGGTGGAACCCATCTTCTCGGTTGTGTCGGGAATTGGTAGAGCGTCTTCTAGGATCGTCTCAAGGTGGTTAAACCTTCTAACGAGTTAGGCTCTGATGCCAATTGTTGAGATTTGCGAAAGCTCGAATCGACAACCGAAATGGTTTACCAATAGGGAAAGGGTCGATTTTTGTGTTTAGGGAGTAAGGAGTTTGAAAGATAGAGAATTGCACAGCGATTTATAGTGGTTCGACTTCTCAACCAAGTCTACATCCACTATCTTAGCTCCTCACCAAGGATTTTCCAACAAATTCACTAATTTGTTCTTTCTTTTTCAAGGACAAGGAGATAACCTTTACAACTCCATAGTTTTTCAATGGCTAAACTAGAACCTTTCCTCTAGCTTTTCACGGGCTAAGCTAGAACCAAAACCCCTTTACAATGAAAGGAAAATGTAAATAAGAAAACCTCTCTAAGGTGGGTGTTTATAAGAATTAAGCTCACAAGAACAAAATATTTACAAGAGAAAGATGAAATAAGATTGAAAAGCTCTTTTCTTGTCTTTTATTGCTTGGATAGTTGTTCTCTTACTTCTTCAAGTGTCCTCAGCTTGTATTTATAGCTTAAAATGAGTTTGAAGTCATATATAACCGTTGGGGATGTTTTGGAGCCGTTTAGTGATTTTTTTCTACAAAAATAGGCTGCCCAAAACAGAGTGTATCAGTACACTATCAAGGTGTATCGATACCCCTTCATTAAATTCAAATTTTATGACCGTCGGGATGTGTGAACAGTAAGTGTATCGGTACACTGTAGCAGTACATCGGTACACCTTTTACATTCGATATTTTTGAGCATCGGTACTGTTCACACAGTATCGGTACTGTTCTTCAAAAAAAATTTGTGCTCAATTTCAAATTAAATGAAATTTGAATTATTTTTTGAAACCATTTTAAAACTTTGAATAAATTCAATTCAAGTCCAAAAACATTTTGCCTTTAAATTTGTTATATCAAAACATAATTCAACAGTTTTCAAATATGTTTATTTCTTGTATGAATACATTATTTTTTTTAATTCATGTTTTGATCATTTGTTTAATTATATTCTAAAGCCTTTAGATTTTAGGTTCTTTAGTTTTAGTCACTTATTAGGTTTAATTAGAGCCTTTAGGATTTAGATTCTTTTTATTTAGTTAATTGAACTATTTAAATTAGAATTAAACCTTTAATTTTAGTTTCTTCAAAAAAGTTAGAAACTCATTTTTAACACATAATTGCGATTAATTAAAACTATTTGTTTGTTTTTTTATATTGAAAAAAATCCCCTAACATAATTGGACGTTCAATTTTAATATTAGTAAATATATAAATATTTTTCAAGTGGTTACTTAAAATTAAATTAGGTCCCATTAATTAAAAAATAACTATTAATTCCTTTTTCCTCAATGATTCGATTAAGTTTTTAATTCTTAGTTTTTTTCTTCTAAAGTCATTATTTTTTATCAAAACTTTAATGACATTTTTAACATTTTTAATTAAAATTATGTGAAATGATTCCCTATACACAACTAGGGTGTTATTTTCTTAATTAATTAAAAAAATAAACAAATTGAGTCTTATTTTTCTTAATTTTTGAAAATTAGAAAATGCCAACATTATTTCAATTAGAACATAAGAAATAGTTTCCTTAACTCAACTAGGGAGTTACTTTCTTCATTAATTATAAATAATAAAAGAAAATTTTAATTTCTTAGAAAATCAAATAATTTTCTAATATTTTGATTAAAACATAAGAAATAATTCTCTAAATACAACTAGAGAGTTGCTTTCTTCCTTAAATAGAAATAAATAATAATAATGTTTTCCTATAGAAATCTTTTAAATATTTTGAGGATTAAGGGATTATAATTCAAATTCTTAAATTTCCAATAATATGAACAACGGTATAATTGACGACACTGATTTTGGGCGCTGCAGGGTGCTAATCCTTTCATGTGCGTAATTGACTCTCGAACTCATAATATTTTAAAATGCAGACCATTCACGTCTTTTTAATTTTTTTTATAAAAATTAAGGGTGATTTCTTGGGTTTTCGACCAACCTAATCCCAGAGGTCAATGGCAACTCTAATCTTTTCCAAACATTTTTAATTTCCATCAAACGCACGACTCCTCAAAACCTCGTAGAGCAAAAAAGGTTGTCATGAAAGCTTGGCGACCCTATTGTGGATGGAACCTAGAATCTCTGGTTTCTTAGTAAGTTTGGCCGTAAAAAAACAATTATACTTTGTCCCTGATTAAAATTTAAGAATTAAATTAAATTTAATATTTATTTTTTCTTTTTTCGTTTCTTATAAATTCTTGTACTAATGTTTGATTTGATTATTTTTAGATATTAGATTTCTTTCGAGATTCTGTGATTTATTTGGTTATCTTCTTTGGTTTCTTCATTTAAAGGTTTGAGAATTTCTCCTCATACACCTCACGTGCGTTTTATGACATGAGCTCTATACCCGAGTTTTCCTTTATTAAGTTGGGGTGAAAGTGACATCTTCATGAGAATTTATTCCCCGTGTTAGACCTAGCGACAAACCTCCAAGGTCCAGAGTACTTATGTCTTTGTAGGAATTTATTCCTCGAGTCAGGTATAGGGAAATTTAGGATTTGCGAAAGCTCGAATCGATTACCGAAATTGTTTGCCAAGAGGGGTCGAGACGGTTCTTGTGTTTTGGGAGTAAGAAGATTGAAAGATAGAAAATTTGTACAACAATTTATAGTGGTTCGACTTCTCAACCAAGTCTACATCCACTACCTTAGCTCTTCACCAAGGATTTTCCAACAAATTCACTAATTTGTTCTTTCTTTCTACATGATCAAGAGTAACCTTTACAACTCCCTAGTTTTTCACAGGCTAAACTAGAACCTTATCCCTAGCTTTTAGCAGGCTCAGCTAGAACTAAAAACCCTTTACAATAAAAGGAAATGTAAACAAGAAAATCTCTCTAAGGTAGGTGTTTACAAGAATTAAGATCACAAGAACAAAATATTTACAAGAGAATTATGAAATAAGATTGAAAAACTCTTCTCTTGTGTTTAATTGCTTGGATAGTTGTTATCCTACTTCTTCAAGTGTCCTCAGCTTGTTTTTATAACTTGAAATGACTTTGAAGTCGTATCTAGCCGTTGGGGATGTTTAGGAGCCGTTGGGGATTAATTTCCTGAAAAATAAGGCTGTCCAGAATATGAAGTATCAGTACTCCTCTATAGGGTATCGATACTACCTTTGTTAATTTCAAATTTAACTAGATGTTGCTAGCCGTTGGATCCTTGTAGTATCGATACTACCTAAGGGGTATCGATACTTCTTTGCACAATGGTATCGATACCCTTGCATGGTATCGATACCCATTTTGCATTAGATGTTTTAAGCCTTCATGGTAGTATCGGTACTACCTTGATGGTATCGATACTATATTTGCCTAAGGTATCGATACCCATTCATGTGGTATCGATACTGCAAAGCACAATATCGGTACTACTTGTAATTTTTGGTCAATTCATCTTTTAAATGGACTTTGAATTATTTTTGAAATCTTTTTAAAACTTTGAATAAATTCAATTCAAGTCCAAAAACATTTTACCATAATTTGTTATATCAAAATATGGTTCAATAATCTCCCCTTTTTCGATATAACAAAACATTTGAAAATTTGTTTTTGGCAAAACTCCCCCTTAATAAAATGTTTAATGAAAAAACACCAATTGTTGGAAAATATATGAAAATGTTTAGCTCCCCCTTTTTCATTAAGAAATTGAATTTTTCAAACCATACTTCTCCCCCTTTTTGTTATATAAAAAGTAATTCATCTTTAAAAGTTCAAAATAACTTTGGAGAGTAAGTGATAAATTTAACATTTAAAAAATCATTTGAAAAATCAAATCTCCCCTTCAATAAGTGCATTTTCAAACAAAATTTAGCTTTAAAAACTTGACACTTAAACAAAATTGAATTTCAAAAAAGAATAACGAACATGTTAGTAACACATGAAATTCAATGTATCGAAGTCTAAAATACTTTATGCAATACCAATTGTTGAAAATTTAGTGCATATGCATAAAGTTTTCCAAAAATGTTATGCATTTGAAAATTTTGACATCAATTGTTAGAGAGATATCATTTTCATTTAAACCACATGCATAAAAATTCAAATTTAGGTCCAAAATTTAAAATTTGTAAAATCAAAGTATTTAAAAAGTTGATATCAATTGTTAGAGAGATATCATTTGCATTTAAAATCCATTTTGACCAAAATTCATTATGATGAACTAAAAATTATGAAAAATCATTAAAATTTTGAAAATGTTCATCATAATATCTTTTTAACATACATGAGATTAAAACTATGCATAATCATTTAAAATCAAAACTCATGCATGCCTAAAATTAAATGAGCAACCAATTAATCAAATTAAAAAGCTTTTATGCTTAGAGGTTACCCATTCTTTTTCAAGTGTGGCTAGAGCATCTCGATATCTTCATTTTCATCACCATTGCTCCCACATACCTACAAGAGACATTTAAGCAGATTTTGGTATCCAAATTGCTTTGGATCCTTGAACGTTAGTTTCCATGCCCCTTGTTCCCTTAGGAACCCATACTTGTCTAATTTTAAAAGATTTTCTTTTCTTTATAGGACAAGTATGTTCCAAATGACCATGAAAATGACAATGTGAGCATTTTACCATTTTTAAACATAATGTGTTGTTTTTAGAAATTAATTCTTTTGTATTTTGTTAAGCTTTCAAGATTAACTTTTAAATCAAAATTTTCTTTTTCTAAATAATTAATTTTGACTTTTGAAAGCTCTAAATCATTTTGCAAAATTTCATTCAAAATCAACTTTTGCTTTCAAAACCAAATTATTTTCATTTTTAAGTTTTGAAATTAATTTCTTATATTTGGAATTCATGGTCTCATATCCCAAATACAACACATTATAAGCATCTTGTAACTCATTAAAAGAACATGAATTTAATTCATTTGAATTAGAAGATACCTCATATTCTTCTTCGTTGGCCATGAGGCATAGGTTGACTACTATTTCATCATCATTAGAGTCATCTTCATCACTCCAAGTTGCAATAAATGCCTTCTTCTTAGATGATCCATTCTTTATTAGAGTGGGACAATCATATTTGATATGCCCTGTTCTTTGACAATTGAAGCACACCGGGGGGGGACTCTTCTTCTTTGTTGATTCATGTTTTACTTCCTTGGAAGTCCTGAATCTCTTTAACTCTTTGAAGAGATTGGCCATCTCATCTTCTTGTTCATCATCGTCTTCATCCACCTCATCACTTGAATCTTGATAGCTTTCATTGGTGGATTTGAAGGCAATGCCTACCTCATTCTTCTTCTTATTTTTCCTCTCTTCATCTTTTTCTTCTTCCTTCAACATCATCTCATGAGTGAGAAGATAACCAATTAGCTCATCAAGAGTGATAGACTTTAGGTCTATAGCTTCAATAATAGTCGTCTTCTTCGATTACCACGACTTTGGAAGAGAGTAGATCATCTTTCTTACAAGCTTCTCATTAGGGATTACTTCTCCAAATCCCTTGAGACAATTGACAATCACGGAAAATCTATCTGTCATAGCTTTGATGTCTTCATCGGGTTTCATCTTGAAGTTCTCGGCTATGGTTGAGAAGACTTATCTTTGTTTCCCTCACTTTTTTGGTTCATTCATGAGTGACTTGGAGCTTATCCGAAATCTCTTTGGCACTGGAACAAGATGAGATTCTTCCATATTCATCTGGGCCTAAAGCAAAAAAGAGAATGTGCATAGCCTTGACATTATGCTGGAACTTTTTTTTTCTCTTTATTACTCCAATCATCCCAATCATCTATCTTACCGGGTGGAGTTGAGTAACCCTTCATGATTGAGTTCCAAGATCCTAGATCGTAGGCTCGAATAAAGAACACCATCTTATTCTTCTAATGGGTATAATTTGCTCCATTGAAGAATGGTGGCTTGTTTGCTGGTTGTGATCCTAGAATGTGTGATTCTTCAATATAATAGGCACCGAAGGTTGAAGCCCTTTCTTTGTCGATTGCGTCTGGAATCAGTAAAGATTCTTCGAGTATCGTCTCAAGGATGTGAAGCCTTCTAACGAGTCAAGCTCTGATATCAATTGTTGGGATTTACTGAAACTTGAATCAACAACCGAAATTGTTCGCCAATAGGGGTCGAGACGGTTTTTTTGTTTTGGGAGTAAGAAGATTGAAAGATAGAAAATTTGTACAGCGATTTATAGTGGTTCAACTTCTCAACCAAGTCTACATCCACTACCTTAGCTCCTCACCAAGGATTTTCCAACAAATTCACTAATTTGTTCTTTCTTTTTACAGGATCAAGAGTAACCTTTACAACTCCCTAGTTTTTTACGGGCTAAACTAGAACCTTATCCCTAGCTTTTAGCATGCTTAGCTAGAACCAAAACCCCTTTAAAATGAAAGGAAATATAAACAAGAAAACCTCTCTAAGGTAGGTGTTTACAAGATTTAAGCTCACAAGAACAAAATATTTACAAAAGAAAGATGAAATAAGATTGAAAAACTCTTCTCTTGTGTTTGATTGCTTGGATAGTTGTTCTCTTACTTCTTCAAGTGTCCTCATATTGTTTTTATAGCTTGAAATGAGTTTGAAGTCGTATCTAGCCGTTGGGGATGTTTTGAAGCCATTGGGGATCAATTTCCTGAAAAATAAGGCTGTCTAGAATAGGAAGTATCGGTACTCCTGTATAGGATATTGATACTACATTTGTTAATTTCAAATTTAACTAGTTGTTGCTAGCCGTTGGAGCCTTGTAGTATCAATACTGCCTAAGGGGTATCGACACTACTTTGCACTATGGTATTGATACCCTTGCATGGTATCGGTACCCATTTTGCATTCGATGTTTTGAGCCTTCATGGTAGTATTGGTACTACCTTGATGGTATACGTACTACCTTTGCCTAAGGTATCGATACTACATGTAGGGTATCGATACCCATTCATGTGGTATCGATACTGCAAAGCACTCAGTACTACTTGTAATTTTTGCTCAATTCATCTTTTAAATGGACTTTGAATTATTTTTGAAATCTTTTTAAAACTTTGAATAAATTCAATTCAAGTCCAAAAATATTTTTCCATAAATTGTTATATCAAAATATAGTTCAACAGAAATGCATCTCCTCTAAATTGAACTTGATCTGTAAACTTGTAATGGGTAAAGATCGAGAGTCTAACTAGCCCAATGGGGCGACAGCAAGGACGATTCGAGTACCTAAATCCTTTAGACCCGAAACGCAATATATAATAAACCATAGATCCACCATATGCGAAACTCTGTTGAAATTTCCCGAAGTACCTAAATAAGCACACAAAGGAGAAATCATCTCTACCTTTCTCTTTTAATTTTATTTTTGAATTTTACATGTGAACTAGATATCATGAAGACTATGACTTATTGTTATTGTTATTATTGTTTATTTTTTTTCTACTAACTTGTTTGTTTATTTTCTTGGTTTTATGTCTATCGTCTACATTGCATCATCACTTAAACATTGATATTTGATCTCTGGTAAAAAATCAGTCTTGGAAAACTTGAAGTAAATGGAAACAAAGAAAATAAGTCATATGACCCCGTTCTCTAAAGTACGTCAGTGGTCAGAAGATTTGTAATGCAATGAGGGAAATAGTCTACCCGCTGGTTATATTTCGGTTATGCCTGCTTATTCTTCAATTTCCCTACAACGCAATGACATTTCCGATCTCCAAGAAATATAGAAAACTTTAGGACTAAACATGAATAAAAATTTTTATCAGTGTTACGGAGATATCGCATATCTGCTATTCATAGAGGTGAATGATGATTTCTTGAGAGCTTTAATTCAATTTTGGAATCTGTGATATGTCTTCTTTACTTGTAATATAAAAGATCTGGTTTCCACCATTGAAGATTACTCCACTTTGTTGTGTATTGAGAAGGCTCGAAAGACCAAAGTTTATGATTTATCTCTCAAGACTCAATTGTTTAAACCAAAATTGCCAAAATTGTTGGAATTCACAAAGACTGGGTATCCACTCGAGTTAGGCATAAAGGCGAATGAAAGGGCATCTCTTGGATCAATCTCAAGTTGGTACTTCGAGGATATTTGGATGAGAGGGTTCATTTTGATGTTTTGGCCTTGAGGATTTACGGTTTGGTTATTTTCCCAAAAGTTCTAGGTTACATCGAGTCCTCCGTAGTCGAGTTATTCGAGTAGCTTCCGAGAGGAATAAATCCAGCTCCAACCGTACTTGTTGAGACATTTCACTCTCTAAAAGTATGTTGAAAGAAGAATGGAAGTCGCTTCTTAGGGTATGCCCCACTTTTGTATGTGTGGAGTCAAAGTCATTTCTAGAAGATCGACCGTGTGAATCTCAAAAAGATGACTGGATAAGGGTATTCAGAAATCTCAGAGAAGAAAATATAGTGTGACATGCCCTTGAAAAATTTGAAGAGAATTTTTGTATAAATGTAGAGAAGAAAACTGGGTAGTTCTACTTGGACTTTGGGGTAGTATTGACTATGCTTCATTATTGGTTTCCTGATAGTTTGGATAATGATACTTTATTCCGGTTACCAAGGGAATTCTTATATCTGAGGTAGTTTTTTCTGGTGACAACTATAAGAAAGGCCTCAAGGAAGTATATGAGACTTGGAAATATATTTTCTATACTCAGGTTAAGCTAGCCAAATACATGATAACCCCCGATTATAATATTTGAAGGCGCGCCTAAAAGAATGGAAACTTTCCCTTTCCAGATCAGAGTGAGACTGTCCTAATGGAAGAAGTAATTTGGATGGTTCTTCCCAGATTGAGATTCTTAGAAACGAATTTGAAGCCGAGAAATTCTCTCTAGTGGGTGAACTAGAGAAATTGATGAACACTAAGTATCTGAATGACCTCGAGGTTGAATTCTACACTGCTCAATTCCAAATGGTGAAGGAAAGTAAATAGGCGCTCGAAGTTGAATTGAAGAAACTAAATAAATTTTACCAAAATCTCCAGAAGAATAGAAGAATGCCCAAGCCTAGTAAAACCATTGCACAGTGGACTCAGAAGCTAAATGTAGAGAAACAGCGAGTCTAACAGTTAATGGCTGAGAACGAGCATCAACAAAGAAGATCGAAGATTTACAGAGTCATTGTAACATCCCAAAAAAGCAGACTAGTGACTAAAATGTAATTTTTTAAAACTTTATGATCAATTTCCAAAAATTAAAAACTTCAGGGACTTAATTGGAGTATCTTGGTGTAGGATTGAATAACAAAGTTTGAAATAAGAAGGGGTATAATGGTCATTTAGTAAGTGAATGAATTAAAAATTCATTCTTTGGTATTATTTATACACGTGGAGAAAAGAAGAAATGGTAAAAGAAATATCTGGAGACTTGGTTCAACTCTCTTCATTTTTTTCTTATTCTCTTCTCATTACTCCATGAATAAGGTAAGTTGGTCTCAAGTTGATTATTCCTTCCATTTTAAAGTTGGTTTTGATTCTTGAAGTGTTAGGAAAGCTTAAGGAAAACTTAAAGTGGTTTAAAACTCAAAGATGGATGAGTTATGAGAGATTGAATATAAGAAGTCTTTAAGTGAATTTGTGAAAAAGAATGAGTAAAATGGATTTTGAAGTTGGATTTGACTTGTCATTAGTTAGAATAAGAAGTATAAAGTTTTAGAAATAAAATTAGAACATGTTAAAACTTTAGTAAGATTCTTAGTTTCAAGATTTATGGTAAGATATTGAAGATGGTGATGTGTTATAGTGAGATATGATGGTTTGGGTTAGTATAGATGAAATTATGGATGAAAAAGAAGAGTAAAGGGAAAAATTTAGTAAAATATTGGTAAATTTCGGGTTAAATGAGTGTATTCTGGGCAAGGGGTATCGGTACTGTTCATACAATACCGATACTTCAAAGTAAAATATGTGAAAATTTGGGTCTGGGTATCGATACTGTATGAACAATATCGATACCATAAACTAAAAGTGGATTAAGTCTTAAAGGAGTATCGATACTGAAGTAGTAGTATCGGTACTAGGGGTATCGATGCTAATATGAAAGTATCAGTACCATTTTTAGATAAAATTTCCAGAACCGAGAATAGGTATCGGTATTGTACCTTGAGTACTGATACTATTCATATGGAAATTATGAATCAAGTGTCTTTTGAGATTTAGTTTTGATAATTGATTAATAGTGATTCAAATTCCGATATTTATATGGATGGGATATTTTGTAGATATCAAGCGGAAGCAAAGTCCGGATAAATCAACAAAGTAGGATTTACCAAGAGAGAGAGATAAGAGTTATAAGTGTTGTTGTGACTAGTGAGTCCCATGTGAGTGCATACTATTTGGTATATGATGTTTTATGGAAATAAGACTTGCGACGAGTCTATTTCGTATATTAGAGTGTATGAATCCATGAATATAAGCATGTTTTTGATATGATTATTATGTGTGCATGATTACTTGAATATGAGTATATGTGTTATTTGTTGTTGTATATGTTACATGATCTATGTGAATGCATGTTGTGTGATAACCCATGTGAACTGGTATAAATAACCTATGTGATTACATGAGAATATGATATAAGTTATGTGATAAGGACATAAGGGATTATATGAACATGTAATAAGCTATATGATGAGAATCTATGTGTTATATGATATATGTGAAGATATGAGAACAATATATCAGCTATTTGATATAATCTACGTGTTTACATAAACATATGAGATAAGACATGTGACATGACCTATGTGATTAAATATCTATGTGAAATAAGATATAAGAAATGATATAAATGGTAAAACCCATGTTATGTGATATGAGAGTTGGGGGTATAATTGGCATGCCAAGAGTCGAGGGTTCTACGCAGTCCTTCGGGACAATTCTACATGGTCCTTCGGGACATCTATGTGGTCCTTCGGGATATTATATGTTGAACTTCGGTGCATTTTATACAAGTTGTTGTGATAGAATTTGTGCACAACCTCAATGCACTCAAATATCTTTAGTTCTCAGAAGTGTACCATGGGTTATTAAAAGAGAAAACATAATAAATTGTATGTGATGTTATGTGCATTGCTTTGTGAAATGTGTTATGATTTCTATGTTATATGATGTTTTAAAAAGACTAAGTAACAGATTATATGATTAAAAAGATTAATGATAATGATGTTAATGTTGATCATGATGGTATATATATGTGTGTATTTTGTTATATGAAATGTTTTATGGTTTTGTATGTTATTATGGTATGAAATGTTCATGTATTGTTAAGTATTTAAAGTTCTATTATACGTTTTATATGCCTCACTAAGTCAACGACTTAGCGTGTGAATGTTTCACACGTAGGTTCCGAGAAGATAATGGAGCAAAGATAGGCAAGTTAGGTCAGCTTCTATTTTCCAAAGATCAGATCAGAAAAGAATTGAATCGTATGTATTTAGTTATACTAAATTTTAATTGGCATGTAATTAAAGATTTGAATCAGATATGCTCTGATTGGTTTTGTAAAATCATATGATGGTATTTATTGTAAATTATTTTGTATGGTTTAATATAAAATTGTATTTTCAATGATCTTATAAAAGTAAATGTTTTCGAGAAGTTAATGTAATATATCGGATTCGAATCCGGGTCGGATACGGGTCGGATACGGGTCGGGGATGTTACATTGATAAGAGATGAGCAATAATTTGAGATAAAGAGGATGATTATCAGATTCAGGGTCTAAAGAGGGATCTAAAACAGGAGAAAAGTAGGGTGGTTAAGATAAATACCGACAGAGCTATTTCGGTGGCCAATTTTGAGACTGAGTTAAATCGTTTGCTTACTGAACTAGAGATTTATAGGAAGAGGCTCGAGTGACTTGAGATCGAGAAGAAAGATGAGAACTAGAAAGAAAACATAAAGAAACTGTGCTCGAGGTCCTACAAGAGATCACTCAAGACTGAATCCAGAGGTACCACAATTGGACTGATTAGGTTACAACCCTGGAGCAAAAATTGCAAGAAGAAAAGACCTGGGGTGAGGAGTGTAGGGCTCGGTATCAAGTAAAAAATATCGAGTTCCTTCGATTCATCACACAGCTAGAGTAATCCCTATTCCATGACAACACTAAAAAAAATATGGAGATCTCAGTGAGTTAGTCGACTCACTGTAGATTCGGTGTGATGATTTTGAAGAAGAATTACAGATTTTCCAGGAGCAGGTAATCAACTTAGAGCATAAAGTTCAATAAGCAAACGAGGGTTGAGAGAATGTGGTGGACACATATGAGGATCGGATTGCAACGATGAGTCATCTGGTTTCTAAGGCACTGATACATATGACTGAAGTAGCTCAATATCTAGGAGAGTTTGCTATTGTGGCTAAAGTCATAGGTTCACAGTTCAACCCTGTCTCGGAAGATAATCAAAGGATCCTTATATTAATTGAAGAGGTCATGGATCTGAGCAAGAGAGCCAGACAATACTTGTAGAGTAGGATCATCTTGTACTTAAATTTTGCTTTCTGAATTGAAGTATTCTATGATAGTTGACCTTTTGGATCAATACCTTTGATTTCATGTATTTTATATTTTATTCATATTTTTATTGCATTATTATGTTTTACATACATTAAAACTAAATAAAGATCTTTATTCGAAAGAATACTTGCTCCAAACTCATCACATTCATATAATACTCGAAGTAAAGTTAAAGAAACAATGAAAAAAAGAATGGAAGATATAGAGAAGGCTCAAAAGAATTTAGAGGATCATATAAAAAAATACAAAATGATCTGAAAGAACAAGTGGCTAAAGCTCAACCGGATATCATAAGCCAAATTACTGCTATGCTAGGTGTCCTCGACCCTAAGGAAAAGGGTCTTGAAAGAGCATCGAACATGGCCGAGCAGGGAATGCCTTCATCTCATATGAAGAAACAACCTGAAAAAGTGTTAATTGTAGTGGGAATTCTAATAAATCATGTTGGAGCATCTGCAAAACACCATGTTCAATTGAATGAAAGCTCTAAATTCAATAAAGATGAAATTTCTGATTTTAACGCGCTGAATGAAGTTGATAAGGCCAAGACTGAGTTATCCAAGTAATACGAGGATCTTTACAAGAAACTGAAGGAAAAAGTGAAGGCAATAGAATCGACTGAGGTATATGGCATGGATGCTCGATAATTGAGTCTTGTGCTAGATTTGATTATGCCCTACAAGTTTAAGGACACTAAGTTCGAAAAGTATGGTGGTACTAGTTGTCCATCTGCTTATATGACCATGTATTGTAGGAAAAATGTTGGGTTTCTAAGGGATGAAAAGTTTCTTATCCATTGTTTCCAAGACAGTCTCACAGGTTCTGTAGCAAGATGGTACGCACAGCTGAGTCGTATCAAAATTAAATCGTGGAAAGATTTATACTTGGGTGTTTTTTTAGTAATACAAACATGTTACCGATATGATTCTTGATCGAGTGGCTCTGATGAACATGGAAAAGAAGTTTAACGAGACTTTTCGCTAGTATGCCCAAAGATGGCATAATATGGCCACCCAAGTCCAACCACCTTTAATGGACAAGAAAGCTAAAGTTCTATTTCTCTACACTCTGAAAGGCTGATTCTTTGATCGTATATTGTGGAGTACTTCCAAAAGTTTTACTGACATAGTGATTTCTGGGGAATTAATAGAGGTCGCCATCAAAAGTGACAAAATAGACATGGGTGAGAAAATACCGTTCGAAAAGAAGAAGAATGAAGTGAACACTTTGAGTACTTACAATAAGGGTTATGCTAAGAATATGACGATTAATCAACTGAGGAATGCTATAGTAGAGTTCGATTCTAATAAGAATGAGAACCATTGACAGAGAAGAGAATCCAAAGAGTTACATACACACCACCAGCACCATATTCTGAGATTTACGCCATGCTTTTAAAGGCGGACTTGGTGCATCCTTATCATAGTAAACTGCTTCAGCCACCTTATCATCAATGGTATGATGCAAACGCTCATTGCGAGTATCACACTGATGTTATGGGGAATTCGATAAAAAATTGTTTTACCTTCAAGAAGATTGTACAAAATTTGATCGATATAAAGATGATAAAATTCAATTATACCCCAGATATGGAAAAAATCCATTACTTAATCATGGGGGTCGAAGAGTGAATGAAATCCATAAGGAGAATGGCAAGAGATTGAAAAGATGTGTGTCTGAAATTAAATCCCTATGGAGTTGGGTTTTTAAGAATTTGATAAAGGTTGGGCTGATCAGTCAGGGTCTAATGTGTAATCACGTTGAAAATGAAATTTTCTGCGAGTTTTACCTGAAAGCGGGGCATGAAATTTAACATTGTCCCGAGTTTAGAAGTTTGATCCAATCAATGATGGATAACAAAGAGATTAAGTTCTTTAAGAAGGTTGAGAAGATTAAAGAAGTGGACGTATGTACATCCGAGTATAGATTAAGGAAACTTGTTGTGATCATTGTGAGACCCAAGACAATGAGTCCAACCCCAGTAACTCCTAAAGTAATACTCAATACTCCAACACCATTTTCTTTCAAGAATACTCGTAAAGTCCCTTGGAGCTATACCACCAATATCTCTATATCGAGAGAAGTTGAAGAACCAATAGTCTTAGAAGAAGTGAATGCCAAATCATATGAGAAAGGAAAAGCCCCTATGGAAGTAATAAATGAAGTATGACATTTTACGAAAAGTGAAAGATATTATTATCCCCCTGAAACATCAAAGAAGGTTGAAAAGGTGAAAAATAGGCCCAAAGCACCACCACCTCAAAAGTTTTTTGAGGAGAAACCTCCATCAAAGATTAATGAACCAGTGAATGAAGCCCAGCTTAAGAGTTCTTGAAATTTCTAAAACACAATGAGTATAGTATCGTCGAGCAGTTGCACAAACAACAAGAAAAAATCTCCACATTAGACTTGCTAATGAATTCAAAGGTGCACCAAAATGCTTTATTTAAAATGCTCAATCAAACTTTTGTGCCAGAGGATATATTTGTGAATAAACTTGATTGTATAGTGTTGTAGATCACTGCACATAATTACATCACTTTTACTACTGACGAGATCCCAAAAGGAGGAATGGGATCCATGAAGGCTTTAAATATTACTACTCATTGTATGAGCACGTTTTACCTGGATTATTGATTGATAACGGATCGACACTTAACGTTATGCCTCTAGTAACTTTGCAGAGAATACCGATACATGATTCTCACATAAATGCTTATCAAAATGTCATCCAGGAATTTGATGGAACTCAGAGAGATGTTATTGGGAAGATTGATGTCCCGTTATTGATTGGGTCTACAATTTACAATGTGGAGTTTATCGTGATGGATATAAATCTGATATATAACTACTTGTTAGGGAGACCTAGGATTCATTCCGTCGAGGCAGTTTCTTCATCGTTACATCAAAGATTAAAATTTTTCATTGATGGGAAATTCATTAGTATTAGAGCTGAGCAAGACATCGTCGCTTCAGTAACTACTGATAAACATAAATGATTTTGATAAAACATTAATTATAATAATTTTTGTAAAATTATTTTTAAATCCATAAAAAAATTTCAAATCTTTAAAATGAGTCTTTTAAGTTCAAATTATATTAAAAATATCATTCAAATACTTTAGAATAATTTTCAAAGTCTTATATATCTTAAAATGTCTTAAGGAGGTTTTTAACAAGGCCTTCAATTCCTATAAAAAAATATATCTTAAATTGTCAAAAACTAACTTTTTAGACAATCATTGACCAAAAGGTTCGAAACTTCTTCAAGAGTTTCAAAATTTCGAAGGAAGAAGCCCAAACAGTTTTGATATTTTCCTATAGTTTCGAAACTATCTCAAGAGTTTCAAAACTTTCATTAAAGTTTCGATACTTTTTGTCACACCCCGACCCATACACGACCTGGATACGAATATGAGGTGTAACATTAATTTTAAACGCTTTGACACTTTGAAAAAAAAATCCGACTAAAATTTGACTTTTTACCTTAAGTTTTAGTGGTGAATCCCTCATTAATACAAGTTAAAATCAAAATTAATATTATACACTAAAAACAAATATTTAATATATTTACATAAACCTTAATTAGTATAGTTACAAAACAAATCAAAGCATTTGTGATTTAAACATTTTTACTACATGCCAACAAAATTTCAAATTAACAAAATCACATAGTTTTCAAATCGGTCTGATCAGATCTTCTTCAAAGGTATGTTGTCCTAACTTAGCTTTACTCTGCCGACTTCTCTGAACCTACTATGAAAAAAAAATCACACGCTTAGTCTTTGACTTAGTGAGACATAAATGAGCATAATAAAACATTAAAACATTTACTTAAACATTTCAGGAGAAACATTGAATACGAAAAACAAGATACATTTCATATAAATAACATATACTGTTATGCACTGTTCAATTCATATTAACTTGTTTGAATAGCCCAACGTATATAATTGAGAACTCAAGGTATGTGAGTACTTTGAGGTTGTGCACTGTAATTGCAGTCGAAACTGCCGCGTATAATTTGCACCGAAGTGCCACGTAGAATATGCACCGAAATGCCACATAGATTTGTCCACAATGACCACGTAGAATTATCCCAAAAGTCCACATAGAATTGTCCCGAATGACTGCGTAGAACTCTCGACTCTTGTCATGCCAATTATACCTCTAATTCTCATAACACATACTTTGGGCTTTAACCATGTAAGTATTTCATATAGCATTATTCAAATTATCATTCATTCACATAGAACACATAATCACCTAGAACATATTCATATAGAACATATAGTCATAGTAATGAAATCAAAACAGTGCTTCTGAAATACAATTTAGATAAAACCATAAAATTTATCATAAAATAATTCAAATTGTTTTAGATAGAAAACCTTCGAGGTTGGCTCATTGCAAGTCGCCCTCATATCGAATATAAAATAAGTAAGTTGCATTCACCTTTGCCTCACTTAAGCCTTAAAAAAATCCTTTTTCACTTTATCTCAATCTCTTTACTACTTCGAGTCATTCAAAACTTGTTTTCGATCGAAATCTACACGTTAACATGACCAAAATGAATATCAGAGCTCAAATAATTGTTAACAAAATCAGCATTTACATAAACTAAATCAAACACATAATTCATAATTTCATGCTGAACAATATTGGTACTCTACACCAGTACCGATACCTACCTCAGTATCGATACCCATATAGCATTCTTGAATTTTCTTTTCAATTACAGTATCGGTACCATACTATTGGTATCGATACCCATGTATCGATACTGCCCCTTCAGTATCGATTTTGTTCATCCGATTCATACAATATCGATATTGGTCTTCCAGTACCGAGACCCTTGCCTAGAATTCACTTATTTCACTTTGAATTTTACCCAAAACTCATCTAAATCTCATACTTCTAACTCCATTACAGCCCTTAAACTCAATAACACTTATCACAACCAACTTACATAAACTAAATTCCTTATAACATCCAAAATTTTCAATAGAACACTTAAAACTAAAAATCACACCCATTCTTCAAACATGTTTCCAATCCTTTCTAATACCTTAAAAATCTTATTCAGACATTTTACAAGTCAAATATACCTTTAAAATCCAAATACTAATCATTTTTCATCAACTCCATTAAAAACCCATTTTACCAAATCACCGTTAACTTATCAATCCCATAGCTTCTAATCATCTTTAAGTTTTCTTAAGCTTCTAGACCACCCAAAGACTCAAAATCAATTCAAAAATGAAAGAAACAACCAACTTCAAAATCACTTACCTTAGTAATGGAAGTTCATAATAGAAAAGAAGAAAAGAAGATGAAAAGAGAACTTCTAAGCTTTTCCTTTCATTTTTCCTTATTTCCTAACATGTTAATATAGCATTAACATGAATTTTAAATTTATTTAAAGCGAAAAAACCAATTTTCCCTTCAATTCTTCAATTTTTGATAATACATCCTAAACAAAAATTTCCAAATCAATTCTTGAATATTTCAATTTATCAAAATCAAACTGCTAAATTTTGAATTCTTACACTTTAGTCACTGACCTGATGCTTGGGATATTACACTTTGGGTTCAACGGTCATATTTTTCAATTCCTTTTTTGAAGAGTTTCGAAACTTTCCCCATAGTTTCAAAACTTTGTGTGCATGTAGCTAATGCAGGAATTTAATGCTTCAAATGGCTCCAAATCCCTCTAGCAACCCCAAATGGCTAAAAATCAATAAGGGTATATAAAAGGGGTCTTCAAACAACCAATAAAAGATTAGAAACTATTCCAACAATCAAAGAGCATTTAGAGCCAAATTTGCAATCCATTGTCTTTCTTACATAGAACACTATTACATTCATTGTTTATTTCATCCTAAGTGGTCTTGGGTGTGTGAGAGTTATAATTTGCAAACATTTTATCTTGTGAGGATATTCAAAAGTTTATTTCTTTGTAATTTCTTACTCTAGTCTCATTTACTCCAATCGTCGATCATCTTCAGCCACCATTGACCGATCACCAACCACTTACTGACCGATCACAACTCTTGTTATCATCTCAAAACCCAAAATTCTTAAATCCCTACATTTCAATCATTAATTCCTAAAATCCCAAATACTCAATCCCTTAAACTCTTTTGATCGATCGTAGTAATTAGTCGTTTAACCGACTGAGACTACCGACCTTTTGATCATTTTGTTGATCGCTTAGTCGGTTGTTTGACCATAAAAAACTAAAAAGGCAAGCAAGGGAGGGGACGCGAGGTGAGCGAGGGAAATGGGAGACACGGGTTGTTGTTTTTTAAATAATACTTTTATTTTTTTTAAAAAATAAAAATTCTAAAATTATCACACATGTCACCTAACAAGTTTTTATAATTACCGTTAAGACCGGTGTACCTAAAGTGATAAGTTTATAATGTTAGATACTTAGATATTGAAAAATAGTTTAAATATCAATTTGTGAAAAATGATATAATTTAATCTTTTATTTTATATTCACTGCTTTATATTATGACATAAAATTATAGTTATAACTATAAAATAACACGTAATAAATGCGGGTATTGTCCAACAGTCGGCACTGGCTCTACGAAGAAAACACTGGAAAATAACGTGCTTTATTTCATAAATTAGTCTTCTATCTTTAACTCCAAAATTCCATATACGGAAACCTATTTCTTCACCGGTTCATTTTCTTAACCACATTCCACCGTTGATATTATCCTCGTAGACGGCCTCGATCTTTCGATGCTTTTGTCTTGTTTGAGCTATCACCTCAAATTTGTCTAGTTGACTTGGCTAAACTCACGATATAATGCTTTCAAAATAAATAATTCACGAGATAATGTACTCCCCATATTATTTGCTGAAATAGGGTGAAATCCACAGTGTGGCCGTAGGTCGTCATGCCTTCCGGGCGATCTACTACTTCGCCATGGCTTCCCGGCGAGCTGTACAGAGATAATGGACATCTGCATGTTCCATGCACGTCCCCAACACCCAACACAAGTCACCATGCACGTCCCTAACACCCCAACACAGGTCGCCATGTACTCCCAGCGACCTTGTAGGTCGCCAAGCAGTCCCGGCGACCAAGCTGGCGACCAAACTTAACCCTGCTCGCTGGCGACCAAACTTAACCCTGCTCCCTCGTGCATGCGTTGCATCCATAGCTGGGAGATTCCTGCATCCATAGCTGGGAGATTGTAGCCAAGCTTTAACCCTCTGTTCCCTCATGCATGCGTTGCATCCATAGCTGGGAGATTCCTGTATCCATAAGCGTTAATTTAGCTGCTAAATGCAGCAAATATTGCTGTTGAATTGCAGCCTTTCAACGCTCAATAGTTACACGATTCAATGCTCAATATTATTTGCTTCAACAGTCAAATTTAATGACGCTCTCCAACGCTCATTTTCTTTATATAGAGGATATGGGGGTTTAGGGTAAAAGCAGAAGCAACACATATAGAAACTTTATCGAGAGAAAGAAAAGGAAGAAGAAGAAAAGAAGATAAAGGCTCAAACATTCTTTTTTTGAGGTAATTTTTTATTGTTTAATTTAGTTTATTATATGAAATTATTAGTTTGTTAGCTTAGGGTTTAGGGTAAAACTAAAATTTAGTTAATTAGTTTGTTAGTTTAAGTTATATTATATTAGTTTGTTAGTTTAAGTTATATATTATATTATATAAAAAAATTAGTTAATTAGTTTCTTAGTTTAAGTTATTAAATATAAAAAAAAAATAATTAATTTGTTAGTATCTTTAAACGTATATTAGGTTGTTTGTTGAAGTTATATTATAAAAAAATAATTAGTGCTTAATTAGTTTGTTAGTTTGTTATTTTAACTAAGTTATATTATAATAAATAAATAGTTTACTAGTTTAAGTTATATTATAATATATTAGATTATATAAAATTAATTTGTTTAATTTATTGTTGTTTAAAGAAATATTTTGTTTACACATACAGGGCATTATTTCACAACATTTGCCTACGTACAGATTGATTCGAAGACTTGAACAAGAAAGGAAAAGAAAGGAAAGGAAGAAGGCACAAATACGCGGGTAATTTATTTTTTTTTTGTTGTCCATTTTTAGTTGTTGTGTATGTGTAAATTAGTTAGTTAGTAAGTTTATATTAGATAATTTGTGCGAGATAATTTTTGTTTAAAAAAAATATTGTGTTTAAAAATATTTAGTGTTGTTTTAAAAATATTTTGTTTAATTTATATTATATGTGTAAATTAGTAAGGAGTAAAAATTAATTGAATGAAATAATCCAGTTAAAGCATTATCTCACTAAATAATTCTTTCGAGAACATTATCTCGACAGTTCTGCCTAACAAATTTGTTTGATATTTTTAAAAAATAAAAAATATTATCAAACTAATATTATTATTAGTAATAATTACTAAATGATTAGTATCAAATATAAATCATTAAATATTTATAATAAATAATTATTAGTAATCATGACTAAATCATATTATTATTAAATTATTAAATATCAAATCATTAGATTAATAATAATTATTAAATCATTATTAGTAATATTAAAAATCATTCAATCAAATTAAATAACAAATTTTATTTGATCATTAATATAATAGTATATTATATTATATTTAATGATTTATGAAATTATCTTATCTAATTTTTTAATCTAAATTAATTTATTTTTTTATTTGTAGAGAAAATGAGCAACAACTTTTTCACGATTGTCCATTATAATGGACAGATTATGGAAAATGAGGTCGGAGTAGTTTTTCAGTCTGAAAAACTAATAAATATGATGTTAAAAAAAGACATCACATTTATAGAAATGAAGCATAAGATAGAAAGAAAAATTCGAGCTACAGTTGATGGTTTGAGGTATAGGTTTATGATATGCCCCAACCCAGTCAGATATGCTGCAGTTCCACTTGAAGAAGATGATGATATTGGAACCATGGTTGTATTACATGAGTCAACCAATATAGCAGTTATTGAGTTATTTGTTGATGTACGTAACATATGTGATGTTCCTGGGTCATCAAGAGGTGTGGCTCAAAATCCATTTGAAATGGCTTTATATAGTCAGTTTGAGGAGCCGACATACAGGTTCCCGAACAGTTTTATGGCACTATTGGAAAGTGTAAATGAAGTCGGGGGGGACATCTACAGCAGCAGAGTATGAGACAAGAAACATACCGGAATTGGTTGTTGATATTGACGCTGAAAATCGATGGGGAGAAATTCATGATGATTCAAGCGAATATGAAGAAACCGAAGGACCCATTTTGGGCGGCGACGAAAATATTTTTGGTGGAGGTGCAATTGATGAAGTTCCGGCACCGTATGAAGCTACTCCTCACATGTACGAGATAGACTATGATGCGATGAGAGCACCTGAATTCCCAGACATGCCACATTTACCTCCATACCAAATGACTGAATCATTCAATAATTCTGGTGAATTTTCAGTTGGGGTGCAATTCAGAGGAAAAAATGAAGTTACCCTGGCGATTAAAGAATACTGCATCAAATGCCAAGTTGATGTCCATGTTGAAGAGTCCAACCAGAAAACCCTATACGCGAAGTGTGTAAAATATAGCCCAGAGTGCAAGTGGAAGATCAGAGTGTCGAAAAATCAAAGGCACGATGTTTGGGTCATCACGAGGTACAATGGTCTGCACATATGTTTGCGAAACTCCATCGAACAAGACCACCGACTATTGGACTCCGATGTAATATGTGAATACGTGAAGGCAATGGTTGAAAAGGATCCAAGGATATCTTGTTCAGTGTTAGCTGCATCTATTCGAAGCCAATTTGGATATCAAGTAAAATATGGCAAGGTGTGGAATGCGAAGATGAAGGCAATGAAGCTGACGTATGGAGATTGGGATACATCGTACAATGAGCTACCACATTTGCTACAAGCAATGAAGCGATTTATCCCAGGAACCATAGTGAAGTCTCAAACCATGCCCGCATATGACGAAGAAGGTCAACTTCTGCCAGGGAAGAAAATATTTCATAGACTATTTTGGGCATTCAAGGCATGTATTGAAGGATTTCCATTTTGCAAACGCATGATCCAAGTAGATGGTACGTGGCTGTATGGTCAATATAGGTATGTACTTTTGATGGCAGTTGCTCAAGATAGTGAGCGAAATATCTTCCCAATTGCATTCGCCATTGTTGAGGGAGAGACAACAGAAGCTTAGGATTTCTTTCTGACCAATCTACGTCAATATATCGTTCGTGAAGATGGAGTTTACTTGATATCCGATAGAGGAACGGGTATTTTGGTGGCAATTGAACGACCAGGAAGTCATTGGATACCTCCGTATGCATATCCGACATTTTGTATCCGTCATATTGGCAATAATAGTATCGACCAGTTTCATAACGCACAAATTCGTAACGAGATAGTCAGCATGGGTAAGTTTTATTTTCAATATTTGTGCATTTTTACATGGTTTTTTTGCGGTTTAACACAATATATTATGAAACATGATACGAACTACGTCGACCAAATTTTGACAAGAGATTGGAGAATTTGAAGGTATTTTACGATGATCGGCGTGTTTGGAAGTGGGCTTCAAAAATACCGCGGGAAAAATGGTCGCAAGCATACGATGAAGGTCGGAGATACGAACATATGACCACAAACCTTGCTGAGGCCATTAATTCGGTACTAAAAGGTACACGCCATCTTCCAATTACGAGTGTGGTGAAAGAGACGTACTTTAGATTGGCTAAAGTTTGGTCGGACAAAGGCAAAGAAATAGAGAGTCTCATAAATAGAGGTAAAACTTGGGCTCCTACAGTGGTGGAATCAATGGAAGCAAATGAGCGATTGGCAACATCAATGGTTGTTCATAATTTCGATCGAGTTGGTCATACTTTTGTCGTGTCGTGCATACGCCATAACGTTGGAGGAGAATACCAAACATTTAGAGTTGATTTACGACAGAAATGGTGTGATTGTGGTCGTTTTCAGGCATGGAAATATCCATGTGCTCATGCAGTCGCTGCATGTATGTATGCTAGTGTAAGTGCATACACTTATGTTGATGAATTCTTTCACCTACGTAGGATATTAAATGTCTACAGCTATGCGTTCAGACAGATCCCGAATGAATCATATTGGCCCTGAAAAGATCATGACGAATGGCTGCCAAATCCAATGCTTCGCAGAAGTCCAAAGGGTCGACCTGAGTCCACTCGTATTCATACCAGTATGGATTTCCATGCTAGAGAGATAGGTCAAGCAAAGAGATGCGGATTATGTAGGGGTGAAGGCCATTCAAAAAATAATTGTCCTAATTTACCAAGATATAGGCCTCATCATTAGTAATGATATATGTATTTCTATGAATTTCTATGTATTTCTAAGATTTAGTAATGATTAGTAATAATGAAATTATTATTAATATTTAATGATTTGATAGTAATGATTTAGTAATGATTAGTAATAATGAAATTATTATTAATATTTAATGATTTGATATTAATGATTTAGTAATGATTAGTAATAATGAAATTATTATTATTTTTTAAGGATTTGATAGTAATGATTAGTAATAATAATTTATTATTAATATTTAATTATTTGATATTAATGATTTAGTAATGATTTGATAGTAATGATTTACGACTTGAACAATGAATAATATTTGGTTCAATTAACCATATTTTCGTTACATAACTAGTAATGAAATTATAATAATGATTTAGTAATGATTAGTAATAATGAAATTATTATTAATATTTAATGATTATATATTAATGATTTAGTAATGATTAGTAATAATAAAATTATTATTAATATTTAATGATTTGATAGTAATGATTTAGTAATGATTAGTAATAATGAAATTATTATTAATATTTAATGATTTGATATTAATGATTTAGTAATGATTAGTAATAATGAAATTATTATTAATTTTTAATGATTTGATAGTAATGATTAGTAATAATAATTTATTATTAATATTTAATTATTTGATATTAATGATTTAGTAATGATTTGATAGTAATGATTTACGACTTGAACAATGAACAATGTTTGGTTCAATTAACCATATTTTCGTTACATAACTAGTAATGAAATTATAATAATGATTTAGTAATAATGAAATTATTATTAATATTTAATGATTTGATATTAATGATTTAGTAATGATTAGTAATAATGAAATTATTATTAATTTTTAATGATTTGATAGTAATTATTAGTAATGATTAGTAATAATAATTTATTATTAATATTTAATGATTTGATATTAATGATTAGTAATGATTAGTAATAAAAATTTATTATTAATATTTAATGATTTGATATTAATGATTTGATTGTAATGATTTACGACTTGAACAATGAACAATGTTTGGTTCAATTAACCATATTTTCGTTACATAACTAGTAATGAAATTATAATAATGATTTGATACTAAAAATCATTATAAATATGTCGAATTTGTTAAGGTTTGAAAAAACTAGTCTAATTTCAATATTAAATTTGTAACAAATAACAAACTAGTTTACAATTGTTGCCGATGTCGGGGTGTTGTTGAATGATAATGTTGGGGCGGACGTTTGATGCGTTGTGGCCGTTGCGGTTGCTCAGGAGTATGGTACCCATCCTCTTTATTCATTGGGGGCATTTGAACTGACATGTGTTCAAAGTCATACGTCGACGAAAACATGGGAGAGTAGATGGATGCATCAGGCTGCACAAACTCTGGTATGTATGCATCGTCGAACGGTTGTGGTGCGCTATTATCCACATCGGTCATTTCCGCTTCAGGTTGTTGAGATGAACTCCCACTCCCACTTGGTAGAGAGTATTTAGCTTTACCAAATCTTTTCTTAAACCTCAAAAATTGTCGCCTCTCTACAATTGTTGTCAAGAATGGCTTTCCATTATCCAAAAAATAAGCAAGGTAAGCCGAAGTCTCAAAATTAAAGTCGTCTTCTTGAATATCGTCAAGAGTTGGCATGAATAAAGCCCTATTGTTCCAAGCATTAATATAGGTTGCATGCTTCTCAACCCAATTAACATTTTCTTTATGACGACCATCAAATCTGTGCAGCTGGTCATGCGTCTCAACCCAATTCACCTGACGACGACCATCTAAGATTTGGAGGAGGTCATGATCCCATGGACTCCGCGGAATAGGTTGGTGGAAGTGGAATTGCCTCAACACTCTATCCCCAAATTGGATCTCAACAAAAGCAAAATTGATCAATGGTATAACAACACACCAATATTGAAACCCATCTAAAATATCGTGCGGTATCAACGCAAGTATTTCTTCATTCATGTATGGTCTCCAAATAAATTGTAAAATTATAAAAACAATAAAATTTATTTAAATCAAATAATATAGTTAATTTAAATAATAATTAAAAATAACAGATTACACATACCTCATTTTTTGCCTTAATGTCGATCTTCAGCCTGAACTCTTTAATGTTGTTGTGCACCAACCCCGTGCCTTCAATTTTATGCCTCCATATGTATATCAATCAAAACAAAAATATGGTCATTTTTATTTTATAATTAATATTTTATATTAAAATAGAGAATTCATATTACCTTCCGGCAAGCGAAAAGTCAACTGCAGTCCGACTAATCGGTGTTAGAAACGAAAGTCTATGCCAAGCCCATGACTGTAGCAGCAACAGACATCCATCGATTTCTACTGTATTATTATCATTCACAACTAATGATGCCTTGCACATCTCACGATACAAGAACGCCAATATCGTCGATCCCCAGCTATATTGCCTACTATTCTCAAAATTTCTTAAAAAAAGAAGATACTGAGTGTGAACATAACTACCGGATTTATCCGGCATTAAAATACCCCCAATCAACTGTAATATATATGCTCGTGTTGCATATATAATTTCGTGCTCCGTACTATTTGGTTGAAGGTGAAATTCATTCTTCAACCATGACAACCTCACACGCCACCCTTTACACTCTGGTGGTACGGGCGTTTTCCCAAGAAACAAGCTACAAAGTTGTGCCACATTATTAAACTCATGTGCCATTACAGTGGCATCCCATTTGTTTGGACCCCGAGTTACAATGCCACATCCTCCAGAGTTATCGTACATTCGCCACACAGCAAATGAAACGTGTGCGTTTCTGGTCTCCAACGCTCAATCAAGGCACTGATCAAACCTGGGACCAACTTATAATCTCGCACAAATGTTACATACCAAAATCCAGCCTCCTGTAAGTTTTCTTCTATCAATCTGTGTGGCTTGGGTACTTTATGTAGCCGAAGACGAATGACTCGTTGCTCGTCCTCCTGCAATTAAATATTTCAAAAACTTTATCACAATCATAAAATAATATTCAAATATTTATTAATTATAATTCATTAAACAAATATTTTATTCACCATTATTCCCAAATGACTTGAAATATGTTCATTGTCAAGCCTCAACAGTAGAATTTGGTCAGCCATTTGAATGAATCTGTAAAAAAAATTAAACAACAATATTTAGAAAAACCATTTAATATAATCTAATATAAACTAACTAACTAATTTATAACACTAAACTTTAATATAATAACTTATAATATAATAAACTAATAAACTAACAAACTAAACTTTTTAAAATATAAGTTAAACGTAAACGCTAAACCCTTAAACAACTAATAAAATATTCTTTTATATAACTAAAACTAATAAACTATTTTTTCATTATAATATACTACTAATAAACTTACTAACTAATTTTTTATATAATATAAATTCAACAAACAAATATAACTTAACTATTTAACTACCACAAACTAATTAAATAATTTTTTTATATAACTAACGATTAACAAAACAAACTAATTAATTATTTTTTAACTATATAACTATCAAACATACTAATTAAATAATTTTTTATTTATGTATAATATAACTTAAACTAAAAATCATATAACCTTAAACTAACAAACTAATTAACTGATTTTTGTTTTACCATAAACCCTAAACTAACAAACTAAACATTTATAATAATAAACTAATTTAAATAAAAAAAATTACCTCACAAGAGCCTTATCTCCCTTTCTTCTTCTTCATTTCCTTTCTCCCTTTCTTTCTTTCTCGGCTGCAATTTCTTCTCCCTTTCTTCTGCTGCAATCTCTTCTCCCTTTCTTCAGCTGTAATCTCTTCTCCCTTTCTTTCTTTTATGTTCTCACGATAATGCACACCCCATATATAATTTAGGTGTCACAGGCTGCCTCAATTATTTCACCAATAATTGTGCAATTGCAGCTATGATAGCAGCTGATTTCACGCTACAATGGTTCAATAATTGCACCAATAATTCACGGCTCAAATGGTTCACATGCATGCATCAATAGTTGATGCATGAAGCATGTGATTTCACGCTGCAATTGCAGCTATGATAGCTGCAGGCATGCAGCGGGAGCAGGAGGGGAGCACGTGAAGGAATCTCAGTTGGCTATTATAGATGCTCGTGGTTCGAGGTGGCCCGAGCCTTTCATGGTGACCACGTAGATGAAAACAACCAAGCATGCAAGCAATATGAAGAGGATCAACATGAAAACAACCAAGCTTGGTCGTCGGGACTGCTTGGCGACCTACAAGGTTGCTGGGAGTGCATGGCGACCTTGTAGGTCGCTGGGAGTGCATGGCGACCTGTGTTGGTGTGTTGGGGAGTGCATGGCGACCTGTGTTGGGGACGTGCATGGCACATGCAGACGTCCATTATCTCTGTGCAGCTCGCCGGGAAGCCATGGCGACATAGTAGGTCGCCCGGAAGGCATGGCGACCTACGGCCACACTGTGGATTTCACCCTATTTCAGCAAATAATATGGGGAGTGCATTATCTCGTGAATTATTTATTTTAAAAGCATTATATCGTGAGTTTAGCCAGTTGACTTGGTCGTATTTTTTCCATTGATAATGACTGACCACTTTTTCTTAGCATTTATTCATTAAATAACTGTAAATATAATATAATAACATGTTTACTAAACTTATACGATATAATAATTCATTCTGAATTTCATCACTCAAAATATTTTAAAAAGATAATTTACCCTAGCTACTAGATTATTTAAAACAATTTAATTTATTATATTGTGTAATATATTTTCTTTTAACTAATGATGTTAGTTTAAGTGGTAAATAATTTGATTTTATTTAAATAATTTTCAAGTTCAAGTCCTTGTAAATGCAGAAAATTTTTACTGAAAGACTCATCCAATAATGTTAGGTGTATGAAACGAATTGATCTAAATTAATCAAGATAAAACTTTAAAAACCGAAAGGGAAATAAAAATATTTTCTTTTACGTTAATTATACAGTATGTTCAATTTTCTACCTTGGAATTTCTTGAACTGTACGCATAAAAATGGAAATTTGGTATTGAAATTAAAAGTTCATACTATTCATTCAACGATTTTGACTTAACGACGAATTTTTAAGATGAAAATATATGTATAAATAATAAAAATATTTCATATAAGGTTAATATAAATGAAATTTTAAGATGAATACATTTAATATAATAGATAATTAATATAAAAAAATTTAAGTTCTAAGATAAACACATGCATGTACATACATGTCACGGATTAGACTTCAGGTTACCTTATTTTACGGCAACTAACATGTCCTAAAGGAGGGCAAAATCGTGATTTTTAGAACATGCAGGCGATAAATGGGGCTAGTTCTTTAATGGCAACACAGTCAAAGAGGTGCCGTGAGTATAGTAATTTATTCAAGTTTGATTTGTTTAATATTTGATTTAAATAAAATTGATTTGTGCTTCAATTTTATTTGAGTTCTTAAGAAATCAAAGTGAATTAGTTGATACTTGATTCGAAGAGTTCGTAAGCAATTAAAAAAAATATATTAAATTTTTAATTTTTTAAAATTAAAGTATTAATAATAATAACATTTATATATTTAATAACGAATAAGGTATTTATGTACTTGAATTTCAGGTTTGAGTTATATTCAAATTAAGTCTAAGATGATTCAAGTTAAAGTTTTTTAAGTTTAAGTAGAATTTTAATAGTTAATTTTAAATCAAACTTATTCATTTAAACTCATAAAATTTATAAAATCGAATTTAATTTTCAAATTGAATGGAAAATAATAATACTAAGTTTAACTCGAATTTGTGACAAAATAAAATCAGTCAACAAGAAAAATTAAAAAAAAAAGAGTAAAAAGTTATATAAAATGCCTTTTTGTAGATCATGATAGCTTGACAGTATTACAGTTTAAGAGAGCATAAAACAATAAATATTAGGGTAATGTATAGTAATGGTCACTTAACTTTTTTAAAGCTTTCATTTAGGTCTCCTAACTTTTAAAATTTGCAATACAGTCCCCCAACAGTTATGTCGGGGACCATATTGCAAAATTACTAAATGTTGGGAGATCATATTGAAAACGGACTAAATGTTGGGGGACTTTATTGTAAGTTTTAAAAGTTGGGGGACTTAAATGAAAGTTTTAAAAAAGTTTAGTGACCATTACTATACTTTACCCTTATTATTATTATTATTATTATTATTATTATTATTATTATTAAATTAAGCTTAGGCTTAGGCTTAGCCGCTTAGCTATTAGAATCGAGTTTACCCCGTATTTTATTAAAATTTAATTTTAAATTAAACTATTATAAAATTTAGTCTCATCAGAATCCAATGAGCCACCCTTATCTCTTTATAAATTAAATATTGTTATTGTATAGAGTTTCCTCTTTATTTTTTTATAATATTTTTAATCATTCTATTTAAAAAAATTAAAAATATTTTTAAAAACAATTTTTTAATTAGTCATAATCTTACAAACATCTAAATTAAAACCAATTGCGGTTTAATATATTCAAACTTACAACTTATAAAAGATTCTAATTTTGTCAAAAAAATATTCTAATTAAATTAAGATTCAACTAGTACAGAGCTAATTAAATAATGTAACTCAATTTTAAGATCTCTTAAATAACATTTTGAAAAATTTCAATTAATAAAAAATTATTATTTTAATAATTTAATATATAAAACTGTTTAATAGTATAAATTAAATCTACAAATGAATTTTTAATTAAACAATATAAAATTATTAACTAGATAAAAACTACTTATCACATAATACAAACACCTTTTGTTTTCATTTTCTTTTTAAATTATATTATCTTTTAAAATTTATATTTTATCAAATAATTTAATTATATTCAATATTCAATTTTAATTATAATTTAAAATCAATATTTAATTTTTTATTATGTCAAAAACACGAATAGAATTTTGATTAGTAGATGATAGGCGGAGCTAATTATTTTTTTAAGGAAAAAAAGATGAGATTCCCATTAAGACTTATAAAGAAACAATAAAAAAACAATAAATAATAAAACAATAAAAACATATATAAAATTCATAATAAAAAACAATAAATAATAGGGTAAAGTATAGTAATGGTCACTGAACTTTTTTAAAGCTTTCATTTAAGTCCCCAACTTTTAAAACTTGCAATATAGTCCCCCAACATTTAGTCCATTTTCAATATGGTCTCCCAATATTTAGTCCGTTTGCAATATGGTCCCCTACGTAACTGTTGAGGGACCATATTGCAAACGGACTAAATGTTGGGGTACTATATTGCCAGTTTTAAAAATTGGGGGACCTAAATTAAAGCTTTAGAAAAGTTCAGTGACCATTACTATACTTTACCCTATATTGTATGGAAAATATAGCTGCTGTAACAAAGGTCAAAGTAAAGACACTACAGTTTGGGTTAGGGGTAATGTTTTAAGAAGAAGGAAAGGTCGATCAGAAATTCGTGATGGGATTTTCATTTTCTATCTAAATTTAAATGTTCATTTTGATAAATATATTTATGTGAACGTGGTCAGAGAATTATTATTGTGTTAAGAGTATAGAAATAGAACAAAGTCAGGCGTAGGCAGGTATAATCAGTGCTCCTTACGGAATTTACAGCTTCCTCTCTTCATTTTCTCGTGATCTTCCCTTTTATCTTTCTTTGAGGTGTTTTTATATAGTTCTAATATTCTATGTTTTGCTTTTCTTCAGAGAGCTCCTGCACTTTTGGTCTTCGTTGCTGCTGCTTTATACTGGGAGTTCTAAATATATAGCATAAAACCCTGAAAGATAGGTCCTTTTTTTATTCGATTCTGTTGTATCTTCCTTTGTTTGTTGCAAGTGAGCGTGTACTAGGAGAGACTTTGGCATTTGAGGGTTTTAAAGAAAGAATTTTTGAGCCAGAATGGGTAGTTTCGGGAGGAGTGGTGCAGTTAGGCAGTATATAAGATCAAAGGTACCTCGTTTGAGATGGACACCTGAGCTTCACCGTTTTTTCGTTCATGCCATCCAAAGGCTTGGCGGCCAACACAGTAAGTTCTTCTTCTTTGAGCTTGTTTCTATGTTTTTAGTGATAATGGCTTTCGTATATTTCTTCAGAAGCTACGGCTAAACTTGTTCTTCAACTGATGGATGTTAAAGGGCTCACCATTTCTCATGTGAAAAGCCATCTTCAGGTTCATCTTTTTTCCCCTTTTGATTTGTTTATGTCTTCCATTTCTCTTCATGTTTTGTTCCATTTCCCTCATAAACCAGATGTATCGGAGCATGAGAAGTGATATCGGCAGACAAGGTATCATAACTGTGTTTTTTATGCTCCTTTTCTCATATAAAATATCAGAAGAGATTTCTATACGTATTTTTAGTAAATAGATCAGTTGGATGCTTCAGTTCATTTATTACCCTCAATTCCTAGAATGTACATAATTATCTGTTAATTTCTCAATGTTTTCTGCAACACAGAAAATGACAACCTCCTTTCTTTTATTACCCAACATGAATAATGCATGCATGTTGGTGGTCTCCTTTAGCTTAACATGATTTGTTTGGTTTGTATGACAGATAAGAATTCAACCCATCAAAGAAGACAGTCTTTCAAGAAGCATGATGATTGTGTTAATGAAGCAGGTGAACATATGGGTTTTCACTCGGCTTCAAAGCTCATTGAAGAAGAAGAATCAGATTTTTCGTTACTGTTTACTTCTTCCTTCAAAAAGGTCAGCTTTCTATTCAGCTAAGCCTAATAGGGTCATTTTGCTTCTAAAATTCTTTTTGTTAAATGTCTTTTCTTTTTCTCTACACCAGAGCTAGAATGGAGACCAATAGGAGTTCAATGTCTGATCAGAATCTGGAATGCAGCCACGGAACATGTGAGAGAATGTCAAATCCGTACACTTTTGATTATTTTTTTATAAGTAGAATTTATTACTCAAGTAAAAGGTTCAGCACACAACAATCATCCCAACTGGGAGTATAAACACCCATTTACAACAGTAAAAAAATGTTTAGTCGATATCCAATAATTACAAAGTTTAGAATTAATATAATCTAGTTTATTAATTTTCCTGTCGCTTTGATTCAGAATATCTCCTTTATAGACGTGAGAAATTGATATGTTGTTCTTGATCCTATGTTGAATATTCTTCTGTTTCTTTCCTCCCAAATGAAGTAGATAAAAGCAGTCCAAGCAATCCTTAATATGGTGGAAAGCAAAGATTTACCCTTCCATTTTTGAGCAGCCCATTCAATCCTTGATTCCCAAGTCCTGTAAGTATCTCGCATGCTTGATAGATTCATAATAGAGTTCCAAAGAGAAGTAGCATAAATACAATCAATAAACAGATGGTTTCTAGATTCATGGTTCTCATTGCATAGAATACACAGCCTGTCAGAAGCAATTCCCATTCGAAAGAGTCTGTCACGAGTAGGAAGGCGATCCAAAATAGCCATCCATGAGATCATGCTTAGCTTAGGAATATGAAGAGGAAACCAAATCACTTTGTGCCAGGAAACCTTGTCTTTATGAACTCTGATATCTTCCCAAAGTCTTTTGTTTTCATGATTCCAGCAGCAAGTGTTGGGAGGGCTTCACTTCTAATTTTCAAGAGTTTTTTGATGGTCCAACTATAGGGAGAGTTAACAATGATGTCACTTATATCGTTATATTTAATAACATAGCAATGGATCCAAGCGACCCATAAAGATCCCTCTCCAGCCAGAATTTTTCTAATGAGTTGAATCATGCAGACTTTATTCCAAGAGTGAATGTCTTTCAACCCGAGACCTTCTTCAGATTTGGGACAACATAATCTTTTCCAACTAATCCTTACACCCTTTGCAGCTGTATCGTTTCCTTTCCAAAGAAATCGAGAGCAAAGTTGTTCTAGACGATTAATAACTTTATGAGGAAGGATAAATTGCCTACTCCAGAAGTTAGCAACATTGTATAAAACAGTTTTAATAAGCTCAAGACTCCCAGCATAGCTTAATAATTTTCCTGACCAATGATGAAGCCTATGTTTGATATTATCAAAGAGAGGAGACAATCTTTTTCAGTTAATTTTTGAGTGACAAGAGGAACGCCTAGGTACCTGACAGGCAGAAAGCCTTGTTTGAAGCCAGTGGCAGATTTAATGGATTCCAGGGTTCTGGCAGAAATTTCAGCAGCATAAAATTCAGTTTTGCTAACATTGAGGTTCAGACCAGATAAGACATAGAAGTGGTTGAGGACACTAGTAACTCCAACAATAGATTCAAGATTTCCTTTACAAAATATCAAAAGGTCATCAGCAACATATAAATGAGTGATACCAAGTTTTTTGCACTTAGGGTGGTATCCAAAGATTCCTCTGGTAGCAGCAAGATTAAGAATTTTAGAGAGAATATTCATTGCTATCACAAAAAGGATTGAAGATAAGGGATCTCCTTGTCTTATACCTCTCTGACCATTGAAGTACCCAATCAGACTACCATTAAAAAATATGAAATATCTAGCTTTTTTGAAGCAAGTTTCAATCCATCTTGTGAAAATAGTAGGCAACCCTATGCATTAAGAATAGAGGAAATGAAATTTCAATTAAGAGAATCAAAGGCTTTTTGTAAATCAATTTTGAGGGCACATCTTGGCAAAATATTCTTTCTTCCATAACCTTTGACCAATTCTTGAGCAATAAGAGTGTTGTAATAATAAATATACCTCTCACAAAAGTTGTTTGATTGAGGGATATAAGGTAAGGAAGAAACAAAGTCATTATTTTTACAGGAATTTTAGTAATAGTTTTGTAATCTACCGAGCAACAAGAGATTGGTCTGTAATCCTTAACTTTGCTAGGATTCTAGATTTTAGGAATTAGGGCAATAATGGTGGAATTGAAACTAGGAAGGATATTAGTCTCTTGAAAGAAAAATTTGATACCATTGACAAAGTCTTCCCCTACCACAGACCAGGAATGTTTGAAAAACAATGGAGTGAAACCATCAAGGCCTGGAGCTTTGTCATTCCCTTGATTAAATAATGCCTCTTTGATCTCTTCTATAGTAATAGTTTTAATCAGATCAGTAGCAACCTCATTAGGAAAATGGAACTGTAGCAGGTTTCTCAAGAAAGAAGGGCCAGTTGGAAGAACTTTAGGATCAGTAGCACCTAGTTGATGTTTGAAAAAATCAATAATTTCATTAGCCATATCATCATAAGACTCTAACCTTTTCCCCTCATTGTTAATAAGAACCCTTATGGTGTCTCTTTTATTTTTAGAGGCAATGGCAGAATGAAAAAGTTTGGTGCATTTGTCTCCTTCTTTGATCCATTGAACTTTTGTTTTTTGTTTAAGGAACATGTATTATGTTTCCTCTAAATCAATCAGCTCCTTTTGAACACACTCAATTCTTTATCAAAAGAATTATTTTTAACTCTCTCTATAGTTTTCCTTGTTAAGCTTTTGCAAGCAAGGCTTAAGTCGTTTAAGTTTGATGAACAATCTCTGCATAGGGTTTTTTTGAGAAGGTTGATGCCAGGATTGAATGACTTGTTCAAGAAAATTAGGGTGCTTGGACCAGAAGTTGAAAATTTTAAATGGCTTTGGCCTATTGATTTGAATTTCTTTATTGATCTTTGCAAGAGCCATACAATGATCCGAAGGGCTAGGAGTGGTAAATTCTACAAAAGAATTCTGAAAAAAGTAACCCAGAGAGGATTAATCAGCACTCTATCAAGTTTCCTTGCAAGATATGTGTCTTTTTGTTTATTACTCCAAGTATAGGTTGGGCCAAAGAAAGGATGATCAAAAAGAGAAAGCTCTTGAACCAAATCTTGGAAGTCAGTCATATCAGAGGATGAATAAGGTCCAAGTAGAAGAGAGTCAGAACTTTCCTTGTAATGAAGATAGGTATTGAAGTCACCTCCCATAATCCAAGGGAGGGATCCAAACCTTGCATCAAGCTCTCTAAGGTGCTGCCAAAGAAATCTTTTAGAAGAACCACTGTTACTTCCATAGATAGCAATGATAATGAAAAGAATGTTATTGAAGAGACATTTAGCAGTAATGTTTTGATCAGTTGAGAGACAGAGAGAGAGATCAATTTCTTTTTTCCAGAGAAGCCATATTCTACCATTAAAAGCATATTCATAGTTGGTAAGGACATTCCAGCTCCCTAAGATAGTTTTGAAGATTTTCTCAAAATTTTTTGGTTTAACACGAGTTTCCATCAGACAAAGAACATCAACTTTGAGGAGATTAGCTCTGTTCATAACTTTATTCTATTTGTGAGGATTATTAAATCCTCTGATATTCCAAAAACATATTAACATTGAGGAATAGAGGATGATGAACCTTCTATATTTCCATCTGAGGTACAATTGTCTTTTGAGATTTGTTCTTTCTTTTTTGTCTTTAGTTATTTGATTAATTTAGCAACTCCAGCAGCAGCAGACCTGGATTTCTTTACTGGCATCTCAGTTGCTGGAGAATTTTCATCAACTGTTGAAATGATATCAAATATGTTTGCTAAGCCTCTTAAAGCATATTTAGTTTTGATCTTAAGAGGTCTACCTCTACCTCTTTTAGGTTTTGGAGTAGTTTCATTGAATTTAAGAGCAGATTCTTGAGCATGAGCAGAGTCATCTTTAACTACATCATCACCGAGAGGAAGAGTTTGGGACTTGGGATTGTTTCCCTTATTTGAAAGATTAGAATGAGATTTAGGGGATTCATCATTAGAAGATTGATCTTTTTTGATAGAAGAAATTTTTTATGGTTCTGTTCTTGGATCAATATCAATAGAAACATCTCTATCCTTTGAGGAAGAAGATTCATGCAGAGAGTCTTGCAAGGTTTCTGATCTTTCTAGTTTTTTATCAGAATTATTATTAAGAGTAGCCTTTTTCCTCCAGATTTTAGGATTTGAAGGAGCTGAATTATTTTTGATAATACATTCTTTATCAGAATGGTCGAAAGTACCACATTTCCTACATCTGTTAGGGTACCAAGGAACTTCAACATAGATTGTGGTAGTTTGGCCATTAGTAAGAATCACTTCAATTGTTTCAGGTAAGTTTTCCTTAGCTCCTACCTCAATACAAACCTTATCATATTCTAGCCTAGATTTAGAAGCAGTAATTGAGTCCATTGTTAATGGAACTCCTAGAGCATTGACTATATAGCTAAGGCCTTCCCTTGAACACAATTCTAATGGGACATTATACAAGTGAACACATAAAGGCAATCTAGAAAGGTCAAAGTTCAGTCTCTGTAAGTTGGGTTCCCACTTTCGAAGAATTAAATGTTTATTGAAAATGTTCCACGGGCCATTCTCAAGAACCCAATCCCTAGCAGCATCAGAATTGAAGGAGAAAATATAAATATTATTCCCAACGAGGCTTACCTGAACACGAGCACCTTGGTTCCAGAGTTTATCAATTGCTCGTTGAAGAGAGATGAAATTAGGAGAAGCCCCTAAGAACTGACCCACCAGAGAAGACTTCCATTCAGCAGTACCAACCTCGAGGACCTCAAGGGGAGGTTGAACAATTAGGGTTTTATCTCTCAATTTTGGGGGAAAATATGTGAGTTCGTGGCCAGCTTGACACCCAAAGAGTTTTCGCCAATCCATAGCACGTTGATAAAAGAGAAAATAAAGGAAGATTGATGAAATCACACTGATGATCGGATTGAAACGCCGGCGATGGGACAAGAAACTCAGGATCCGTTAGTCTTGCTAACGTGCGCACTTTTGATTATTATCGGCACGCCATGGGAATAAAGGAAGGTAATGGGTCTAATCAGAAGCAGGGTCAATCTACATCTTCTCTCAGCTACCATTTGATCTTTGCAATTTCAACTCTTTCAGATATTTTGTAGAAGAAGTGAAGAGCCTAATTACCATAAGGTACCCTACCAAAACTTGTATTTCTCTCTCTCTCTCTCTCTCTCTCTATATATATATATATATATATATATATATATATATATATATATATCATTGATATTTGTCTTTGTTGCCATCTTTGAGTGTAATGTTGGTTTTGCTGTCAAACTTTTTTAAAGTTCAACCTGCTAAATGGAAGGTTGATTTGTTCAACCTACAGAAATGAGGGTGCGAAATTAAACAACTTTAGGGATATAATTGTCTTCTTCTCAGCTCAAACCCTATTTTCCTTTGCAACAAGTCTAATTACATAGTGTTTTCACTTCCACACCAGTTTATTGAAAACCCCAACCCTTTTTTTCTTTTTGCCCCTCACGTTAAGATGATGCAAAAGAACTTTGGACATTCAAGCATCAAGGGGATTGAAAAATTGTCTCTATTAAGGTACGTTTGTTTCACGTAAAACGTTTTCCGGAAAATGTTTTCTTCATTTTCCAGTGTTTGATTGGAGGAAAACTGGTTGGTCAACGTAAAATATTTTTCTGGTCAACAAAATTTCCTTTGTGTTTTTTGAAAAATGACTTACGGCCTGATTTTCCGTAAGTCATTTTTCGAACTTTTTACTTCAAAGAATAAATACTCAAAATAATTTTATTTTATAAATTTAAAATTTATAAAATATTTTAATATCATTTTAATCAAAATATTAATTATTAAAATATTTAAAATATATTTATTAATATTTATAATAATATAATATTATATTTTTAAAATTATAATAAAATAATCAATTATATTATAATAATATAAGATATTATATTTTTATTTTTAATAATATATAATAAATTATTAATAAAATTTATATTATTTATTAATTTCATAAAAATAATATTATTAAATTATTAATAATGAATAATATTATTTATATATTTAATATTAATATAATAATATTTTAATAAAGATATTTAAAATATACTAATTAATATTTTTTTAAATATAATATAACACTATTACTTTAATAAATAATTAATATAATTTATAATATTTTTATTTCAATAAAATATACCAATATTAATATTTTTATTAATAAAATTAATATTTTAATAATAAATAAATTATTTTAATATTTTAAAAATAATAATATTAAGTTTTATGATAAATAATATTATTTATTGTATTTAATATTTATAATAAATAATTTTAAAAAAATTCATTAACTAGTGAAAAAAAGGTTTAAACAACATCTTTTAAACATCGTAAAACGTTTTTCAGAAAATGTAATTCATTTTACGGAAAACATTTTTCGAAAAACGTTTTCAGTTAAATAAACGAAATTTAACTTTTTTTTTTCCTTTTTGCCCTTTTCTGGTTTCTTTTCTTTCTTGTCAGTGATGTATGAATGTAATGTTCTGCATCTTAAAGTCTAAAGAAAGAATGTTCTGTAGGAATGAGGAAAAAAGGAAAAACTGGATTGCATAAGTGATTATATATAAATCAATTGAATTAAACTTAAGATTCTTGGATTTTGCTTTAAATATTGGATTGGGGATAGGACCACTGCCCATGAAGAAATTATTCTTACATTCTGTGGTCCGTTGTGACTCTAATGAGTAGGGGACCCTCTTGGGGGTTGGTAAGAATGGAGGTTCAAAATCAACCTTTATTGCATTGGACCAGACATTTGCTTTTTTTAGAGCTGAAGGACTACCCATTATTGAATTTCACGCTTCCCTTCCTTCCCTTCCAGTTCTATCTGACTCTGCTGTAGCATTTCTCCTAATTCAACTAAAGTTCTTAATTCTTCTATCTTGTTATACCTCCGGAGTTCCCTCTGAAAAATTAGCTTTCTGTTAGTTAAGACATCCGAATAAATCCTTCCGCTTACTGGAACCTCCAAAAGATCCTTACCCCCTGGACTTGAGAACATCATAACCTCTAATCTACCTATAGGGCTGTCTACAATATATAGCCAATGGTCTCGTACATATCTACATGGTCTACCAAAGCAAAATTTAAGATTTTATTATCATATCTATCTAGTTTCGTCGACTTACGAGTAATGACACCACCAACTGATTATTATAAATATCCCTCAGCCACACTGGGGAGTATCACCTTTTCCGTACTCATACTCTCTTTTTGTGAATCCATCTCTCATGTAGAGAAATAATGATCTTGACTCTCCGTCCAAATAAAAAAAAGGTTAAACTATCAATAGTCAACGATCCAAAATTTGTTTTCACTAACGTACCTATATATATTTCACCCCAGATTTTACTGTTAACGAGAAAATGTTTCCACATTCAGTCAAAATTTACCCAACCGTGCATGGACTGTGGTCTCTACTAGGATACTTACACTTGATGTTAATATCTCAGGTTGGCAAAGTAGAAGAAAAGCAACATGCAGAGGAATAAGACCGTAAACATGTTGGACGAAACGTAAAGAGATCACGCATTCTAGACGATGAAGAGGAAGAAGACAGTGCATTCGAACTATCGTTGTCACTGTCACTGCAACATCAGCCTTCGTCGCAGAGAAGTAATACATGTTGCACGAGTGAGATGAGCAGCAGCAAGGGATTCTCATTGTCCTCTAATTATAAAGACTGCTCCACCCCATGTAGTCTCAACTTAGATCTATCCATTGCTACTTGTGACAAGTAATTTTAATTCTCCAATGACCGACACAAGATTTTATATTTAAGGTGAACTTTTAAAATCTTAGAGAGAACGGATTTATAAAATTCTATAAGCGAAAATGTATTATCAATAAAAAAATATTTAAAATATATGATAATTTGAAATTTTTAGGGGTGATTGTTTCAACCACCCTCTCAATCCCTTTTAAGGTTTTGGAGCTGATCCAGATTTTGGTTTAAAATTTATGTATCTTTATATGATCATATCTTTGAATATAATGCATAGAAACTAGGCCTACGAGAAGGGAAAAGGATTCTTGATTTTAAGTTATAAAATTTGTTTCACATGGTAAGCAGAAGCAAACCAGTCCTTGTTAGCTTAACTAGTAAAAGAGGAAACTCTAGTGCTTCACTTTTATCAGTGCATGCAGAGATGGTTCCACCTACCACAATGAGGTACTATTAATAAATTTAGAATTCCAGTGCCTAAACAAAATTGAACTGATTGTTGGACTCCCAGTTTTTTAGGCCTGAAAACTACCCTCAGTATTTTGATCAATTTCTTTTGTATATATTTTCCTCGTCTTAGTATCAGCATTTGCACCGGAGCTTCATGAACTTCCAGAGGTATCACCGTTGAAGGACCAGCAAACCGGAAAAATGTTGTAACAATTAACAAGCATTAACATCGACACTAACAGTGTACAAACTCTCCATTATGTGACAATACCATAAACCTGTTTCCAAGAAAACTAGAAAGAAACAAAGTGCAGATGTAACTGCAGACTCAGGTACTAAACACATAGTTTACCCTATAAAATAATAAGTGTGTTTAGTAGTGAATAGAATATTAATGCAGACATAATATAATGATAACTGAGATTACATTTAGAAATAAAATAAAATAAAAAAGGAATGTTAACTGGGGGAAGCGGTGCGGATGAGGCCCCACTCGGCCAAGTTTCACGTTTTTCTCTCCTCTCGATTCATTTAAGCATCAGCTCAGAATCGAAATTCTGATTCATTCAGCCAACACAACTAAAATAGAAAAGTATGAAATCAGGGTCGTTTTCTGTTGATGGCGTCCCCGCGAGCATTACCAAGGTTTCACAGACGACGGCTACGGCGGTTTCAGCTCGCTCTCCCCGTCTTCTTCCTACCCGTGACTCCTCTTCTGCCGCCGCCGGTATGCCTCTCCCCAAAGCTTCGATGCTCATCCTCCGAGCTGCTTTCCTTTTCACGCTCCTCACTCTTTCCGTTTTGATGCTTTACACTGTTACTGATTCCGTCCGCTTCCTACGTTTCCCCTCCGCTTCCACTTTCGTTCGCATTTTCCCTTCCTATCTCAATTACGTTCCTTCTCCGGTTTGTTCTCTTCTCCTTTTTCTTTCTATTTTTATTGCATGCATAATTTCCTTTTGGAAAAACGGTTACTTGGGAGTATTAAACTATTCAGCACATTGGTTTAAAATTAAGAACCCAGTTGGCTTATTCATTTTAAAGTATTCCTAGTTTGATTGGTAGAACTAGTGCTTAGTATAGACTAAGGATTCTGTTATAATTTTCTGGAAATGAAAGTTCTTAGAAGTTTATGTGGGCTTGGTGGCATGTAGATTCTTCTTTTATGTAATTCATTTTAGATAATCGATTTTTAGATATTGATACTTAATTCGTATATTTGTGTTTGGTGCTCTGTAGTGAATACTCAAACGGCTTCAAAAACTAAGCTTTTATTGATTTAACAAATTTCATATGTGCTAAAGTTAAGGTTAAAGATACCCTTAATGGATGATGAGATGTAACTACGGTGTTTAGCTGAAAAAGCAATCCCAGGAATATCCCTGAATATTTTTCACATATAAAGTTGTTTACCAAGCAGGACCCAATGAAACGTCTTGAAGAAACTTTGAGGAATGCTTCTACGGGGAATAAGACTGTTATTTTAACAACGTTGAATGATGCCTGGGCAAGTACCAATTCGGTTGTTGACCTTTTCCTCAAGAGTTTTATGCTTGGAGAGGGCACGCATTGGCTTTTGAACCATTTGGAGATTATTGTCTTGGATGAAAAGGCATATAATTGTTGTCAAGTTGTACATAAGCATTGTTTTTCTCTTGTCACTGAGGATGTTGATTTTCAACAGGAAGCATACTTTATGACCCCTAACTACTTGAAGATGATGTGGAGAAGGATTGATTTCCTGCGTTCTGTTCTTGACTTGGGTTATAGTTTTGTTTTCACGGTATTTTCTTTTCTCTATTTTGGAAATTTAATGTCATCAGTTTGTGGTTGACATGATTGTTTTTGTTTTAGAATTGATGATCTTTCCTACTTGTGTAGCTTGATATCTTACCAAAAGATTCATTGTTATGGTGATGCATATTATCTTTTCTAAAACATAGTCAATGAATGCAAGAAGCTAGATTCAGTTTTTGAAAACAAACTGCTTTTAGAATTCGTTGAGTGGCTTAAGCAGTATTAGAAGCTTTTGCTGTTCAAATAGTCAGAAGAAAACCTGTTTTGCTAAGGGATGCACATCATATGAGCTTGTGGGCAATGTTGCAGCCTTATTCACCGCAGGAAATCAAAATAATAGATTTGGAAGCTCCTAGAGCCATAAATAATATATCAGAACTTCCTATAGTTTCCTTTCGAGCTGTCGTAATCGTCTTTCGGTTGGGCCCCGAATTGGGCTTCGACTTGAAATAATTGGATTGGGAGTCGCCACCGACCACTTTAAAACGAATTTAGGTGGGTCGGACACCATCTTACCTGATCTGCGTTTTTACCAGAAATGTGTCGGGTTCGGGAGTCGGTTACGGTCAAGGAAAGATTAGCACCCTTAAACCGCCCTTTCGGTACCAATTAATTTGCCGATTGTCTTAAATTAAGAAAATTGTAATTTAAAATTAAAAAGGTAAAAATACGATCACAAATACTTACCATAGATAGTTTTAAAGGTGTGACCTTAAGAATGTCAAAAAATCATGTTAGATAAAAATGTAAGAAATAAATAAATTAATTAATTAAAATGAAGAAAATACAAATTAAATAAAAGATAAGATAAAGAAAACAAAGATAAAATAGTAAGTAAAATAAATATAAAAAAATAAAGAAAAACATATATAAATAAAACAAATAAATAATAATAATAATAAAAAAGTAAAAATAATATATATATATATATAATAAAAAATTAAAATATATATATATATATATAAATTAATAAAACTGATAATAAAAAATAATATGTATATAATTTAAAAAAATTAAAAATATATACTAAAGTAAAAAAGAAAATGCATAAAATGTAAAAAAAATAAAAGAAAATAACAAAACAATTAAATAAAATGAGTAACAAGGGAAATGTGCGTATAAATAAAGTTAAATAAATAAAATAATAATAATTAAAATGTAAATGTAAGAGAACGAATCAAAAGTAAAAAAGATGTTACCTTTTATTTCCTTTTCGAATCGTTTACAATAGTTTTGCCTTTATATTTTTCGTGCTTTCCTCTGTATTTTGTATGTAAATCGTGTGTTACAAATGGAGAGGATTACATGTATTTATAGTGAAAAAAAACTAACTATTTTTAGAATCCTATTAACAATAGAATCCTAATGCAACTAGACTCCTTGCTCGATTGTTGCACGTTTGTTGGTGTGGTTGTTGCTTTAAAAGATATGGTGGTGGAAGAGTCCTCCTAGGAGAGAAACTCTTGCTAGTTCTATCTTTTAAGAAAATAGGTGTCTACAGCTGCCCCTCTTTGTCCTTTTTCGTGGAACGAAAAATAGGACAAAGATAAAAAGATAAATTTTCGTTCAGTGGAGTTGAAGAATAACTCCTTGTCGAATTGAATTGCGGATGGCTCCTCCGTCGCGAAGTCGAGTCTATCTTGAAATGATTTGAATCAGAATGTGGCTTCTTGTTGTAGTCCACTATGGTCTTCTTCTCGGTTTAAAGACATTGGCTAAAAATTCGACTGGAAAGTAATCTCTTGACTCCATAATGTGGTTGATATGCCCTCGAGCTAAATGAAATCGAACTCGAAAAGTCTTCGCTGACAGATAGCTTTTCTCGACTTAAGACATTCTGATGGAAAAAAGGCTTCTTGCTACTAAGGCACGACTAACCCAGACCTTCTTCTCGGCTTGAAAAACCTCGATTGTAGCCGGACAATAGTGTGATTGAGGTGTCATCGAGCTTAATAGAATCGAACTCAACAATTTTATTGACAGATAGCCCTTCTTGCCTTGAGTTATACTGTAAATGATGTGCCTTAGAGCTGAGCATAGTCGAACTCGAAGGTCTTTTGGTGACAGATAACCCTTCTAGCCTTGAGTTATGTTGTAAATGATGTGCCCTCGAAGCTGAGTGTAATCGAACTCGAGCGTTTGGTGTTTCAAGAGAAACATTTTCAAAGGTTTTTTGTGTGTGTGTTTCAAGAGAAACAATTTCGAGGGTTTTTTTGTATTTCAAGAGAAACTGTCTCAAGAGGGACAAAATTTGTTTCAAAAGAAACTGTCTCAAGGGAGACGAAATTTGTTTCAAGGAAAATATATTCAAAGATTTTGTTTCAAGGGAAACTGTCTCAAGAGAGACAAAATTTGTTTCAAGGGAAACTGTCTCAAGAGAGACAAGATTTTGTTTCAAGGGAAATTGTCTCAAAACTCATTTTAAGGGGAATTGATTTAAATATTTTGTGTTTCAAGGGGAATGTTTTCAAGGTTTATGTTTCAAGAGAAACTATCTAAAGGGAGACAAAATTTTATTTAAAGTGAAACTATCTCAAGAGAGACAAAATTAATTTCAAATGAAATGTTTTCAATGTTTATGTTTCAAGAGAAACTGTCTCAAGGGAGACAAAATTTTGTTTCAAGGGAAACTACCCCAAGCGAGATAAAATTTATTTCAAGGGAAATGTTTTCAATGTTTATGTTTCAAGGGAGACAAAATTTGGTTTCAAGGGAAACTATCTCAATCGAGATAAAATTCATTTCAAGGGAAATGTTTTCAATGTTTATGTTTCAAGAAAAACTGTCTCAAGGGAGACAAAATTTAGTTCCAAACGAAAATGTCTCGGGGGAGACGAAATTAGTTTCAATGAAAAAAAGATTCAAATATTTTATTTCAAGGGAAACTTGGAAATTGTCTCAAGAGAGACAATGGTGAGAACGATTCCCTTTGTCGTGAAGTTGAAACCGTGGATGACCCCTTCATTGTGAAGTTGAGCCTTGGAATTGGATATCCTTCATCGTGAAGTTGAAATCCAAGTAAGTTGTATTGTTCCGAGTCCAATATCCTCCACCGTGAAGTTAAAATTGGCTCTGGAACTAAGAAATTATTTGTTGACAGTCAGCCGCCCCTTCGCTGTGAAGTTGAGCTTGTGCTGTCTCGAGTCCAATATCATTCGCTGTGAAGTTGAAATTGGCTCCGAAATTGGGAAATTGTTTCTTGACAACCAATTGTCCCTTCGTTGTGAAGTTGAACTTGTGTTGTCTCGAGTCCAATATCCTTCGATGTGAAGTTGAAATTGGCTCTGAAATTGGGAAATTGTTTGTTAACAACCAGTCGTCCCTTCGTTGTGGAGTTGAACTTGTGTTGTCTCGAGTGGCACGATATCCTCCGTCGTGGAGTTGAAATCGCAGGTGGCCCTTTCGTCGTGAAGTTGAGCCTTGACTTGGATATCCTTCGTTATGAAGTTGAAATCCAAGTATTGTATGTTGCGGGTTGACACGATTCCCTTCGCCGTGAAGTCGAAACCGTGGATGACCCCTATATTGTGAAGTTTGGCTTCGAGCTAGATATCTTTCGTCGTGAAGTTTAAATATACTCTCGAGCGAATTGTATCGCTTTGAGTTCAATATCCTTTGCCGTGAAGTTGAAATTAACTCTGACTGAAACTGGAAAGTTATTTTGTTGTCAGACAGTCGCCCCTTTGCTGTGAGGTAGAGCAACCACCATGTGCTTTTGAATCGAGCATCCTTCATCTTGAAGTTGAAATTTGACTCTAAAAGCTGCAAAAACTTATGTATACAAAAAATGATAAATGTGATGCTCTTAAGTATGTCTAAGATGCATATAACATGAATTAGTTCAGTTTTATCCCTTGGATGGAGTCTCGTGCTTTGTGTGCTTGTTCCTGCATATGGAGAAAATACCTTCAAAAGGTTTGATAATTTGCATCAGGATGTTGAATTCCCAAAGATGCCCCAATATTCGATGTTGAATCTCAAAAAATGCCCCAACATTTGATGTTAAATCTAAAAAAATGCCCCAACATTTGATGTTGAATCTTCAAAGATGCCCTTATTGTTCCTGATTTCTTGCTTCAGCATTGATTCTAAGCATGAGTTTTGTGTTTGAGAGCCACATGTCATTTACCAAGATCCACTCTAGAGAGATTGTCTTGTTTTGAAAAAAAATGTTTTTCTTTCTTTTTTCTTTTCAAAGTTCTGAAAATATCAAAAAAAAGAGTTTCGAAAAATGTTTAATCAAATTTTTTGAAAATATTGCCCCTTTCACTGTTTTATAATTGAGACAAATCATAAAACTAGAGTTCATTGGATATCAAAGAATTAATTACATTGTTAATCCTTCAATAAATTATAGCCGTTTGGGACGTGCCAATATCAAATCTATTTTTGGGAAATGGTTAAGTAAGGAAAGGATAAAAATGTCTCAGGTTATTGTGTTTGGTCAAAGGTTTGGCATTTTGGTTTATTTGATACTCAAATGTTTGATGGGGTATCTTGCATGCTCCTCTATTGGAAGTATTCTCCGATTCCCAACTTTCATAGTCACGCTCGGATTGTGCGATGCCTTATCAAGGAATTTGTGCTATCTCCTCATCTGCCCTATTTTTGTATTCGAGTTGCCTTTTCAGGTTTCAACTCGAATCCTCCTTTGATTTCAAGACGTCATTCAGTAATTTACGTCTTGAACCCCCTTTGTTATTTTTCTCTATCATATATTAATTACACTATTTTTTGCAAATAAAGATTAATCCTGATGGGCGGTATGAAATCTGAAGATAGTCTCTTCTGTTCAGAAATCCATGTATGATTAGAAGGGACTTTTAAGGCATGTAACGTAGGTCATGATTCATGGTTATAAAAGAAAGGGATAAAAGGCCCAAATAAGTGTTTAAGGGTGATTGAACCAAGGATCAATTCATTCTGATGTCTTCGATCATATCTTGCTCAATTTGAATCTGCTCGTATGTGTCTCTCTCTTGATGCTCCGTGATCTACGAGTAGAGCGATGCAGTAATTCAGAAATGATTGTTCTTTATCAATATCATTTGATGCTCTATGATCTTCGAGTGAAGTGGTTCAATGATTCGGAAATGATTGTGCTTGATCAATCTCATAGTTTAAATCTCGATGCGTCGTTTGAATCGAGAAAATCTTTGCATATGCATCTTGTCTTCTTTTTTCTTCAATTTTCCTTTTTTTATTTTTTATTTTCTCTTTGCTTTTTTCTTTTTTTTCTTTTTTTTTCTGATTGAATCTTTGTACTTGGCATTTGGTTCACCTTTTGGTACCTCATCTGAATTAATGTCTTCACTCATGCGAGCAGATTTTCTCCACCTTGCCCCCCAGTGTGGAGGGTGATCCTTGGTTAGGGTTGAATCAGAAGAAAAATACTATAGGCTCAAAAGGGGACACAAGGGATATATATTTTCTTCTGTTGTAAAGGGATGTAGAAAGAAAGTCGTTCATCATTTCATACATGGAAGTCCTCACAGAAGAGGTATCCCCAAGGGGATAGATTTTCAGGATTATTTTTATTCACATGAAAACAATGCAATTAATGCATGGTAGAATTATTCCGAGTGAATTCTTCTTTCTGCTTCTTGCCCCCAACATGTCTCAATTTTCATGCTTATTGCGAGATGCCCCAAGTTGTGTCTTAAAAGAAGGCTCATGTTCAAATGAACAACTCAATGCCTTGAGTTTTAATGGCATAAAAATGTCAATTTTGAGTCTAAAAAGACAATGGTGTGACTTTATTTGACTCAAAGAAAGGTATGTGTGTATCAAAAGATAAAGGTAATGTTCAAAAGTTTCAAAGGGAGGTAATGTCAAAATTTGGTCTTTTTGGTAATGACCATGAATTATTTTGGGTAAAGAATCAAGGTATTTTATTTTGGGGTTTAAGACAGGATAAGAAAGGTCTAATCTTGCCATATGTCAAAAATCTATAATTCTTGAAGAATTAAAATAATCCTTAATTCATTTTATATTCGAAGAACTAAAGATTAAAATTTGTTCAATTTCTCCACCTTAGAAAGTAGCATAAATTCAATCGTTTAAAAGATTAAGCAAACATGAAAGATCAAAGACGTGTTCAAACAAAATAATCATTTAAGTGCAAATGATATATGCAATGTCCCCTTCTTCGGCTGTCCATGCCCCTGAATCCATCAGGTTTTGGATCTCGCGCTTCAGCGCCTTATAGTTCTCAGAGGAATATATGGAGCATCCTATGTGGCAACTGCAAACAGCTTCAACATCGTAGCCCTTAGGATATGCGGACTCTTTTCTCAGATCATCCTGGCAGGCTTAGTCGTATAACCAGCTGATCGGGCTCATTCATTGTGATTTCAGTTTTTTTCTTTTGATGTTACAATCTTGCTTCCATGTGGTTAAAACCACTTCATCGAATTCTCCATGAAGAAATTTCATGTTTATGAAAATGCTTAAAAAATGAAATGTAGATGCAAAATGCATGAAATGTTTGAGGCATTGATCCAAAAACATGTCTGTTATTATAAATAATCTTTATTGGGACAAAAGTGTTTTATCTTTTAAGAGACAATAAACATATTTAAAGGTACATCCAGACTAAATCCTCTAGACCCTAAAACAAGTTGACTAGTCTTCTGCCTTCGTCTATCACCGGTCGAATACCCTGCCGAACCGCTCTGGCTTCTCTGGCTAAATCGTGCAAGTGACGAGTTGTTTTTTGTACTTGTTCCTAGAAGTATCGAATGACTGCATCTCTGTCTTTTATCCTTTGCTGAACTTGTTCTATAACGGAAACATCATTGAAATCCTCCATCAAAGGGATTATCTGAAGTTCATTGAATTTGTCGACAATGACTTCCAATTCAGCTATTGTTTTGTCATCTTGTTCTTGTTGTCTTTGAAGGGACTCTCGAGGTTAGTAACCTTTTTCTCGTCTTGCCCCTGCCACCTTTGTCAACCCATTTTTGAAAAGTTGACTTTTGATCTATTTGATTATGGGCACCATGTCTTCTTGATCGAATGTGACACATAGTTGTCTTCCAGATTATCCTCATTTTCTTTCTGAGTCTTTTCTGACCATAGCCGGACCCCTGCGTTTTTCACCTCTTGTATTACAACCCCTTTGTCCATTAATGCAGATCATTCATGTTTTAACAAACACATTTTTGGTGGATCAACACCTCTTTTAAATGATGCAAATGATGAAAACAAAATAAAAGTGAACAAAAGTAAAATAGAGTTAGTGAGGTAAATCAAAACAATAATAAAAACAAAAAATCCTACCCCACATACCCGGACATGATCTTTATCCCGCATGCTAACTCCACACAAATCCTAACCGCATATTTGTCTAGTTCGCATGCTTTGAACAGAAAGTAAAGCATGAAACAAAGCAGCATAGGGTTTGGAATGAGGTTTTGGGGTGGGCTCTAATTCCCTGTAATCTCCCGGTTTAGGTTCTAAAAAACGGTACCCAAGTTCTCCTTCCCGGTGCCCCCTTGGGTTTGCCAGACCCTTAGTCCTAAACCCATCACAAGCTTGTGTGGACTAAGTTAAACTCAAGAGGATACATTCCCTTATGTCCTTACGGAGAATAAATTCACACGAAGACATAAGGTATATGAATCTCGAAGGTTACTTGCTAGGCCCATACGGAGAATAAATTCCCACGAAGGCGTTGCTTTCACCCCCACTTAAAAGGGTTCGGAGCTCGGGTATAGAGCCTGAGATGAACACTTTTGAAAAATCTGAAATCATTAAAAACGTCAGTACAACTATTTACTCGAAAATATTATCAAAAGTAAGCAATAAGGATCGAAATGTTACCTTACAATTTAAACTTACCCTTTTCGTTAAAAAGACAACTGGAAATTACCTTAGCCTGACTCACTTACCTGTCCCCAGCAGAGTCGCCAAGCTGTCGTAACCGTCTTTCGGTTGGGCCCCAAATTGGGCTTCGACTTGAAATAATTGGGTTGGGAGTCGCCACCGACCACTTTAAAACGAATTTAGGTGGGTCAGACACCATCTTACCTGATTTGCGTTTTTACCATAAATGTGACGGGTTCGGGAGTCGGTTACATTCAAGGAATGATTAACACCCTTGAACCGCCCTTTCGGTACCAATTAATTTGTCGGTTGTCTTAAATTAAGAAAATTGTAATTTAAAATTAAAAGGTAAAAATACGATCACAATTACTTACCTTAGATAATTTTAAAGGTGTGGCCTTAAGAAGGTCAAAAAACCATGTTAGATAAAAAATAAAATTAAAATGAAGAAAAAACAAATTAAATAAAAGATAAGATAAAGAAAGAAAAGATAAAATAGTAAGTAAAATAAATATAAAAAAAATAAAGAAAAAGAAGAAAAAGAAGAAAAAAATATATAAATAAAACAAATAAATAAAATAATAATAAAAAAGTAAAAATAATATATATATATATAAAATAAATAAATTAAAAAATAGTAAATATATATATATATAAATTAATAAAACTGATAATAAAAAAATTATATATATATAATCTTAAAAAATTAAAAATATATACTAAAGTAAAACAGAAAATACATAAAATGTAAAAAAAATATTACATGAAAAAAAAAAAAAATAACAAAACAATTAAATAAAATGAGTAACAAGGGAAATATGCGTATAAATAAAGTTAAATAAATAAAATAATAATAATTAAAACGTAAATGTAAGAGACCGAATCAAAAGTAAAAAAGATGCTACCTTTTATTTCTTTTTCGAATCGTTTACAATAGCTTTGTCTTTGTATTTTCCGTGCTTTCCTCTGTATTTTGTATGTAAATCGTGTGTTACAAATGAGGATGATTACATGTATTTATAGTGAAAAAACTAACTATTTTTAGAATCCTATTAACAATAGAATCCTAATGCAACTAGACTCCTTGCTCGGTTGTTACACGTTTGTTGGTGTGGTTGTTGCTTTAAAAGATATGGTGGTGGAAGAGTCCTCCTAGGAGAGAAACTCTTGCTAGTTCTATCTTTTAAGAAAATGAGTGTCTACACGAGCTACAAAATGGAGAGACCTTTTGTCTGATAATACTCTTTCTGCTGAAAGACCAGTCTTCTGTTACAATTTTTAGAACACATTTTACTCTCTATATAAAACAAATTGTAAATCTTAGGACCCTGTTAATTTTGTAGATTAGTGGTTAGAATGTCAAAGGAGGACTATGGCCTGTGTCTTCTTGACCCAGTACTTACCGGTATGGATATGCGGTGAGTATTAACCATATTTTTGCACTGACAAGAGTGTAAATACTCTCTTTTCTTGCAAAGTTGCATTCTATTGTGTGCTGTGCCCAGTCTGTTTTGAAGTGCATCACTATTTACTTTCGTTGAAATAGACTAGCTTAAGATACGATCTTGTCTAACATGTTGATACACAAAGGAGGAAGACGGATAGCAGGGATTGTTTGGTGGCTACAATCATATCCCCTTAGATGCAGTCTTGTCTTCGATGTTCTTAGCTTTTCTTGGTTATTTTTCTGGATGTTATTCAATATAATGAACCTTATGAAAATTGCTTATCTGCACTTTTAATGCCTTTTTCATCATTGGTTAATCTCCAGGATGTTGATATCATGTGCTTTAGGGATCCGTTTCCACAGTTCTTTCCAGATGCTATCCGTAAGATACGATCTTTACGCCATTTTGATTCACCGCTGTCAGAGGTGATTGTTGTTGACCAAGAAGAAGAGTAAGAGGACGACAATTGATTGGAATTGTACATGTCTTTAAATCATTTATTGTCAAAATACGTTGAGAGGGTAAGCTTTCTTTTTCCTTTACACACACTGGTTTGATGATAGTGACCTTATTACTTCCCAGTCGTTTGCGTTTCCTTTTTGGAGTCCAATAAAATGTCATGTAGTCTTTTTTCGGATATCGGAAATTAAACTTATTCCTCGCTCTGTAATTTTAAAGCCCCATTTCTCGGCCCAATATCGTAGGCGGACTAATTATTTTGCCTAATATGGTACCATATATTTTATTTTGAAACTATGATATTTGTTGCAGTGACTTAGAATTTGTCGTTGATATGACAAATTCTAATAAAAAAATATATTTTATTAAAAGTCATCAATGAGACGTGACAAATTTAAATAAAAAAAAATATTATTTGGGCAAACTTGTGAGTTTATCCTGCAGTGTAACATTTCTCATCCAAAATAATTTGGACAATTACCTAATTAGCTAATTGTTTTACCCGCATGGCCTATTGTGCCAATTTTGCCCCATCTCTCCATCTCCTGCTCTTTGCCAATACAGGATGACTCTTTCGAAAATCTAATTTCTCACCTACTTGATTTAAAATAATAGAAAATTAGTTATTTATTTATTTATTTTGAGTGTATATAAATCAACCAATGAAAACCTGATTTCTCGCCTACTTGATTTTATTAATTATGGGACTGTGTTGATTTTGTTTTACTGTTAGATATGATAAAATAATTGAAAGAGAGTAACGGTTTATTTTGAATTTTACTGTTAGATTAAATGGGATAATGAAAAAATGTAGGATGATAAACTAATAAATGTAAATTTATTTTTTAAAGTAGTTTTTATTTTATTTTTATTTTGGGTCTATATAAATGAGTCTCTCCCCTTAAATTTCCATCCATAGTTTCTTTTGTGTTGGGAGAAGACAAAGCATTCTTTCTTTCCCTTTCCTTTTCCTTTTCCTTTTCAATTCAGTTTTAACAAGAGAGTTTTCTTTCAGATTATTACCATTTTCTACAATGTAATTAGTATACATTATTCATTAATTCGCCATTCTCTATATCTTAAAGCCTCGACACCTACCCTTCTTTTCCCATAATTATCCTTTCAAAGCATTTTGGAGTAATTGACATGTAATCCATTCACCTTTACTCTTTTTTTATAGTTTAGTCATTAAACTTCTTATTTTTTATTTTGTTTAACCGTCAGTATCCAATCTATTGATTGTCTATTCCGGATCGGATTTTACAAATGTACATTTGGGTAAATCCTTCCAACCCAGTTTGTTACATTCGCAAATATCAAAATTTTAACTCCTAATCTTGCTTTGAGGGATCTATTGACTCATCCAGCTAAACCAACCGATTGTTGATTAAACTTGTTCTTATTCTAATCACTTCGCATAAAAAAAACTTGTAATTCTTATTCAATTCGTTTTAGTCATTTATTGATATTATCATTTATTATTATCAAAATTATTCATTTAATGAAAATTTAATTAAACTATTAAAACAAGAAAATTTTAAATTATAGATATTTTTCGATTTTCAGTAATCTTATTAATCTGGAGTAAGTACAAGGTATTATTTATTTAAATATAATTCTCAACCATTTGACATTGAACGCTCACACCCTTAACATTCATGGTACTTGAATCCAAAATCTCAAAGAACAACAATAATTTTTTTATCATCGAAATCTTTTGGTTCGTGTTCGAATAAATTTTTAGGTGTTAGAAATTTGGGATGTTATGTATGAGCAGAGAAAATGTTAAACTGATGCTAGTCAGATGATTAGGTCGTATAATAAAAGTTAGTTTGGACGTTTTTAGTAATTTATTTAATGATTTACGATATTTTTTACAGTGATTTAAAACTTATCATACTGAGATGACGAGTTTTAATAAAAAAATATTTTTTATTCAAAATTTTTATCTGAATATAATAAAAATTAATAAAAATATATTTTATTTAAACTCTTCACCTTGACGTGTCAAATTTCTTGAACACTATAAAAAATATTGTTGATCCCAAATAAACTTCAACGTGCTCTATGAGCTAAATAATTAAAATATTCGCCTTATTGTAAAAAAAAAAACAGTTTGTTAAGCTCAGTTGGTCTACAAACACCTTTGATGGCACTGGCCCAAACCGATATGAGGCCTACATTTTTTATAACTCTCAAAATCAATTTTATATTGGGTAAACTACATATTTAATATCTGAACTATCAGTTTTAGTATTTAAACTTTTAGTTTTTTTCAAAATCATCCCTAACATTTTCATTTCATTTTAGTATATGCCTTTAAAAACTTAATGCATTTAGTACATAAACTATCAGTTTTGACCCGTTTTAATAAATAAACTTTCAAAATTTCAAAACTTAACGTTAAATTTTGAACGGGATAATAAAATAAAGCAAAAAAATTAAAGTTTTTAACAGTGGAGTACTAAAATGAAACAAAAACTAAAGTTTAAGAATAATTTTAAAAAATAAAAAATTTAGATACTAAAACGGTCAAAACCGATAGTTTAATTAAAAAATATACACAATTTACCCTTTTATGTTTTGCTAAACCCTAATTACGTCGTTGGTGTTTTAAAATTCCATATACTCTACATTTTTAATGGAATACCTTGAAGGAAATACACAAATAATCATTGTTACGTGGTTTGATTATGACTACAAATTCGGCATGCACTCTTCTTTTGTGTCACCAATTGGTAAGTTATGAGAAAAAATATAGTCGGAAAAGAGTTCAAATTTGAACTTTTAAAATGATATTACCGAAAGCGATTTAAAATGAAAGAAGATTTGTTGGGGAACAACAAATCGCTCCAAAGAATAATGCAGGCACCTGATATTTGCAAAACAGTACAACAAACACATAAAAGCAGCAGCAATAATGTCCCTTGTCTCTTTTGCTCATCCATTCAAAACAATAACATGCTACTCCAAATCCCCACAAAAATCCATCTAAAATCACCACTAACATCAACAAAAATTACATCAACTACGGCAGCTATTCCATACATGGATTTAAACAGTGGTTCGTTATTAGAATAACGGTCGTCATAGAGTAGTACTGGTATCGTTCGAAACTCTCAATGTACGACTCCACAATGATGGCAGTAACAGTCATTATGTACGCAATCATAATACAACTGAAAACACAACAACAACCCCAGTTTAAATTCCTAATTCAATGGAAGTAAACCCGAAAAAGAAATTTACATGCACTCCATGGCAAGCTGGAGGAGTGAATTTGGAACAAGAAAAGGCTGCACTCAGCTCAACAATGCAAAATTTAAATCCTTGATGAGAATTATATGGAAAAGCCGCAAATAGAGCGGGATAAGGGGATTCACTCACCAACAGCCGCAGCAACAACAAGTAAGCTCCTTGGGTTCTGAATTCTGATTCAGACAGAAATAAAACCGATTGTTTGGAAGAAGTTGGGCTTTTCATTGAAAAGGCACGTAAAATATAGTAACCATATTTACTCATTGATAAGTGCGCGTTCTTTGATTTACTGTTTTTCGGAGTTTGTAATTTTTTGCTTTCTTTCTGAATTATCAGAAACTGTCTTGCATGGGGGCAGTTAGGGATGGCAATGGGTCCGGTTGGGTTTTTGGGTCACCCGACCCGACCCGAGAAGAAAGGGTCCTCCACCGTGACCCGACCCGACCCGAAGAAATTAAGGTTTTATCCGACTCGACTCGACCCGAATATATGACTTAGAAACCCGACCCGAAATAATTTAAAAAATATTTTTATTCAATAAAAATAGTGACTTAATTGAAAAAAATTATATATAGAGGGATAATATTGTAATTATCCCTAAATATATAGGTAAAATTATATATATTTTTTGGGTCGGATCGAGTCGAATTTTTTTCACCCTAAATCCGACCCGACCCAAATTCGCATTTTTTTTAAAAAAAAATCCGACCCGATCGAATCGAATCGAGTCGGAACCCGTCGGGTTCGGGTTGAGTTGCCATCCCTAAGGGCAGTCATGAGTTGTAGAACATTAGGTTTTGTCTCCTTTATTGTCCATTTGTTTTTATTTTTCTTTCTTCTGTTTTTTCTTCTTTAATTCCATGGCCAGGCATCTGGCAGTTTCACTAGTCCTGCTCTTAACACTCTCATATAAATTTTATTATTTTCTAAAAAAATAAAACTTAATATAACCATGAAAAGCCTGCGTGCACGTTATCTAATATTACTATAACCAGTCAATTAATTTCAAATAATAGGAATATAATTTTAAGAAAAATGTTATATACACGTTATTTAATAAAAATAAACATTTTATTATTGAAAACAAAATTAAAAAATAAATAAAGGAGAAAATGTTCACTATTAAAGTATTTTTTGGTCTTTATTAATTAATTCCAAATATTAGTATTGGGATTAGGTATTAGGTGGCCGAACAAATGATCTCTAGATCGAAATTATAAACAAGTTAAAGAGAATATATCTTCTCTTTCTTGCTCAGATATGAGTAATATTTAATATAAAATCAAAGGAATAAAATAAATGGTAAATTATTGAAGAACTAAGAAATTAAATAAATAAATCATTCATTTGTCTAATGTGTTGGAATGTAGTCGACATATTAATATTCTTTATCCCATTACTTTCCAATAAATAATTGTGTTTTGATAATAATATTTCAAACATTAACGAAGCTATTGATGCACATATAAATGAATATGAAAGCACCTTATGTTTTGGTGTAGTTAACAATTATACACAGTAGAACGCTTTGAGTGGTTTAGTGGTTACAAAAGGTATTGTTATTTTATGAGATCTTCATATCTTGATTTGAGCAATTGCGTTTATAAGGTATATGTATGTTATTAATAGTTAAGAAATATTAAGAATATATGATATCTTATAATCACCCTACATAATTCAATAATTATTCGGAAGAAAGAAAAATAAAGGTTGTTTGGGCTCTTGCCATTTATGTTAATGGAAGAAATCAACGAGAAGATCATCATGCAAAAACAAAAAGGCTTGATTAAACCTTAACCTGAGTAAGCATTAAAACAGTTTTATGAATGAAACCCTAGTTCATGGCATCAACCAAAAAAAAAAAAGAGTTTTAAATTCCCTACATAGTAAGTTCTACAAAGCTTTGCCTGCTCAGACAAGTTTTGCACGACCAAACTGTTGAGGATTTGCTTGAGCTGATGATTTCATGTCGGGATCCAAAGAGCTAACATTGATCCCATGTTGTTCTCTCTGTGAAAAGCCTCCACCCAAGTTTCCCATCATTCCTCCAACACCAAGAAAATCCAAGGTCAGCTTTTCACTCCCGCCGCCCATGCCCGCTGCGGCAAGATTCTGATGCAACTCACTTCCACTGAACCCCGCGCCGCCGTCGAAAATGGAAGAGTTACCGTTTGCAAGAGAGCTCATCAGTCCTTGAAGATTACTATCATCCTCCATTTGTGATGATCTTAGCGTTTCGCTTCCACCGCCGTCGAAATTACTGCCGAAGCTGGGGGATAACACTGGTCTATCGGATTTTTCTCCACTCGATAATGAACTCCCCAATCCCCTTAACAAAGACGAAGCGTTGTTGTTGTTGTTGTTGCTTGTAGTTGAACCTATTTGCGCAGCTTTTTGAAGCAATGCAGTAGCCGACATGTGGGGAGAAATGTTCTCGTGTTGCATCGAAGTGCTATAAAGAGAGGAGAGTCCTGAACCAACCTGATCTCCCATGCATTGAAATTCACTAGTACTTATACTTCTTGTACCACTGGTATTGGAGAAGAATCCCAAATTGAAAAGATTTGCGGAACTGTGGGAATTGTTGTTAGTAGCACTCCCTTGAAGATCAGGAAGTTGCAGAAGCCCATGCAATGGCTTGTTCATATATGGTCCATGGCCATGGTCGTGATGATGATGAAACCCTTGGTTTGCAGCATCAGACATGAAGAACATTGATGAAGGCATGTTCGGTAATGAAGAAGGATTCGGTGGAGAGATAAGGTGGTCGAACTTTGCTGGTCCAGAAGTACTCCCCAACCACAACAGGTTAGTCGATGGTTGAACTTGATTCTGCTCTAAACTCATTTGATGATTACTTCCAAAGAGATAATGGCTACCCATTGTGGTTAAGTTGGTGGGGTGTCTTGCACTCTCTTGAGCCAGTGCATCGCAAAAGGCTCGGTGAGTGATAAAACTATCACGTCTGCAGTAAAAAAAAAAGTATAGAGGGAAAGTCAACTTTGATTAATAGGGCTTAAAGTTAAAAAGAAATGGAATTAGCAGTTGCAGTTAACAAATGCATGGGGATGGGGGACCTTTACATTGAAGATCACGTGTTACCATTTTCACTAACTTTCCAATATTTTAACAGAAAATAAGGACAAAAACTCTTGGTTTAACCTGAAACTGATGAATGAATGGATTCAAAGTTGAATTTCCTTTTTGAGGAAAGGGTGTTTAATAAATGAAGCTGGGGAATCATTTCCTGGTTCATAAAAAAACCACAAGTCCCATAGGAAACCTATTGATTTCTGGGGGAAAAAACCCCGAACAGCAGCCTATCATTCATGGAAGCTTTTGAAATCGATGGAGAAGATGAAAACAAAGGAAAGCTCACATGTGAATGATTAAATTTACCTTGAGAAAAGAGTGCCACAGTCACATCTGTACTCTCTGGTGCCACAAGTCTTCGAATGAGCTTTCCAATCGGATTGCACGGCGTACCTCTTGGAACACTTCTCGCACTTCCATTTCTTCTCGCCGTGTTTTCTCGAGTAATGCTTTTTGATGCCGGTGAGGTCGCCTAGCGCCTTAGAAGGGTCATGGTGGACGCATGTGGGCTCTGGGCAAAGATAAACTTTCCTCTTCACTTCTTTTGTAGTCTTCTGCTTTAGCTTCCATGGCAGATTGTGTCCTCTTCTGTGGAGCTGTAAATTTTGTTCCCTTTGGAACCCTTTGTTGCACACCTCACATATGAACCTGTTTGTTGCCATTAGAGTCTTGGGAGATAGTGCTATCACTTCCGCATCTGGATCTGCTCATGAGAAATAACAAACAACAAAATTTTAAATTAGGGTTCATTGGGGTATGATTTTTTTTTGAATAAAAAAGGGAATGAAACAAGAACAAGAACATTAACCCTCTTTCTCTATTGGCTTTACTTATTGGATACATGTGGTAAAAGCCTTGAAAGAGAAGAAGGAAAAAAGAATTCATAATCGGATGGTATGTAAAAAGGATACTTGCATGAATTTCCAGGGTGATTTCTATTTTTCTTCTGAGGTGCAGTGGTTGGAGCAGTTGACAAAGTGGGTGTGGCGGTAGATGATTGTTGTACTTGTATCATCTGGTTTTGATTATCTTCCCTTGTTCCAAGGAAAGAAGACGATGATGAGGCGGTGGCCATCTTCAAAGATTATGCCGGTATTGAGCCTAGCTGCTATTCTTCTTCACTTCTTCTTCTTCTTCCTTCAACACCAGCAGAACCAGATTTCAGAAATCACCCAAAATTAACACGATATAAAAGATTTCAGCTTTTCCTCATAATCGAAACCCACAATCAAAAGGAAAAGAAAAAAAAATAGAGATAAAAACTTAGAAAATACCAAGAACAAATGATATAAGCAGACAATGAAATAATCAAAAGTTATCCGATATGCATAAACAAGTACATGTATGTTTATCCCATATGAATACCATCTCTCTCTTTCTCCACACTTTCTCTAGTAGCTAGCATAAATTTCTCTTCTTTAAAGCTTTAGAAAATAAAAAAAGTGGAAGATATGAGAGTAAATTGAGGGATCGAAAAGGTAAGGAATTGGTGTCACTGTTGAAGCAGCTAAAGATAATGTCGTGACTCGGGATACGGGAGGATGCGATGGGGGCCACCGATCAAAGCTGTAAACCTTACTATTTGAGCACCCATGAGACCATCAATCTCTCTATCTCTCCTCTTGTATCTTCTTAGCATCAAGACAAGCCTCCCTTTCGTCACTCCTTCGCCTCTTTTACATTTTCTTTCATTTATTATTTTTTTTAGCCAAAAGCATCAGAAATTCTTATCTTTTTTTAAAATAATAATAATAATAATATAACTATTGTATTATTTTTCTTTTTAATGTGATTTTTCAATTCAGAAAATCAATTAAATATGACCTTTTTATCAATATTTTTTATCGTTTGATTGTTATAATACGGACGTAACAATTCATGATATTAACATGATAGTCTATGATACCGACATGACAATCTATTTGTCATATTTAAGTTACCAATTTAGTTCATCTACTATGTTATCCGCCACGTTATTAATCATCATTGACTGTCATATCAATATAGTGAATCGTCACATCAACACAGTGGACTGTCACATCAATATCGTAATGGTCAAACGACAAAAAAAATTGATTAAAGGATCACATTAAATTTATTTTATGAGTTGAAAGATTGCATTAAGAAAAAAATAATACGAAAATCAATTAATTTTTTTAAGAACAAGGACTATAATGTTTTTTTCTTTATTTTAAAAAAATATTATAGCACCTTTTTATTAATTTATTTATTTTCTCAATAATTTTTTGGACGGTGAAAATTAACTTCTTTTTATAATGTTTTAGCTTTTTTTAATTTATTTATTTTTTATGATTTTATAAACTATGTTTTAATTCGGTTGATAAAATTATTATTTTATTAATTTAAAAGATGTGGATTTATTTTAAAGAGATTTTGTATAAATTAATTGATACATACAAAACAAGATATCGATAGTGTCTCGTTAACACACCTCTTTAAATTTAGATGGAGGAAAAATAGTACACCTACTCGAATATAAAAAAATGTGGATTTAAATGTGTTAACTTGTGGAACTTATTGAATGGTCTTAGTTATAAAATGTAATATTAATTTTTTAGAAGATCCAAATTGAAACAGTTATGTTTGTATAATATGCGTCATATGTGAGTTGTTAATGATTAATAAATATTTTAAATATATATTATTTTATAGTCACATTGTTATTAAAAAAATATTTTAATTTTTAATTAGAGGTTGGAATAATTTAGACCTTTTCAATTAGAGACGCAAAGTTTAAACAACTAAAGTATAGCAAAAGAAATTCTATGTTTATTATGCATACTCTTTTAATTCAGCCATTCACTTGCAAACATGCTTTCAAAATTTTAATGAAATGGGTATGTCTAATTGTTGGCATTAGCACAATGACCAACAACAAGCACTTAAAGAAGAAAATAATCAAAATTTTAATGTAACTTTTTCTTTGATAAAGATAAACTTTATTTATAAATACGGCTCACCACAAAAATTTTAAATAAATTCTCACAAATATATCCATCTCTCCTATTTAACCTAAAAAACACTCCAAATTACATGGTCACCAAAAATTTTATTTGTTAAGAATTGTCATATAAAATAAATATTTATCTATTAAATAAATTTAGTCTGTAATAATGTAAATTCGATGAACAACTTTTGACGAGTTTAAAAATACCATATATGGACGCCAAAAATTAATTAGGCTTAAGTCAGTCTCATGTATGAAAACTGTATCAATATTCACCTTAGAATATCGATAATCTTTGACAATATCAATATCGAATTAATATACTAAAATCTCACATATTAGAGTACCAATATCAAATATAAAGCATTTAATGTCAATAGAACGATATTGACATCTCAAAAATAAATATTGATTTTCTTTATATAATTTATTTAATTTAAGAAGTGTCTAACCCCTTTTTAAGTCCTACAACCTTATATATCAATCTCAAATAATTATTCTTATATTTTAAAATTCTCTCAATGAAAAGTTCTCACAACTAAATAGCAACTAAATACTTTAGAAGTATTTTGGTAATTTTCTCAATTACCAAAATAAACTTCAATTTGTAGAAATATGAGAGGTAAATTTAATAAAATAGTTTATGACCATCTAGTGTATATATATTCTATCACTCTAATAAAAGTTATCCCCATTACCTATCCTTTTTATTACTTTTTGTTGGGAATCATGGTCTTTCCCGCTTCATGAAGTTAAGATAGGCGCTTAGAGATTAATGGTAATAAAGAGAGAGAACAAGAGTATAATTCTCCAATTTGGAGATTCTTCCACTATACAAAAGAATAGTAGGATTACAAGGATGTGTTCAAAAATTTGACTCACACTTGGTGGCTCACTCAAGCTTGAGGATAAAGACTTCTCAAGCTATATCTCTTCTCTCTCAAAGAGGCTCTCTAACTCTCTAGTTTCTCAAGCTTGGATTTCTTGGATTTTGGATGGTTAGGAATGAAGTCTCTCACCCCTATTTATACTACTCCACCTCCACAATGAATGGTGAAGATTACTTACATCCAAGGGTGGAGATTAATTATCTAGAATGCTCCACACACTCTAAGAAGCTCTACACTCTTCCACTCCCTTCCATATTCTTCCATAAGGTTCCACACATCTCCAGAATATTCCAGAGGATTCCACACTCTTCTACATGCTTCTAGAGAGTTTTACACTTCTCTAGAGTTCTCCGGAATATTCTAAAAAATTCTACACTTCTCTATAAAGCTCTAGAATTTTCTAGAACTTCTCCAATTAAGGAGAGATCCAACAAGTCTCCCCCTTTCGACTTAATTGGGAGGTAGTAGAAAGCCGACACCTTGACAACAATCTTTGAACTTATTTCTTGGTATTACCTTTGGTCATCATGTCTGACCAGTTCTCATCTGTGTGAACCTTGTCCAAATGTATTTGCTTTTCTTTGAGAACTTCTCGGATCGCCATATAGGAACGTCGTCTTGACATCAAGTTGTTCAATCTCCAAATCTTGCACGGCTGCTAAGCCAAGGACAATTTGGATGAATGACATCTTTACCACGGGAGAGAATATTTCTTCAAAGTCTATACCTTTTTCTTGTCTGAATCCTTTGACAACCAACCGAGCTTTATAGCGAGGCTTTGAGCTGCTATCTTCGGTCTTGATCTGATACACCCACTTATTCTCTAAGGCTTTTCTCCCTTTTAGTAGCTCCACAAGTTCATAAGTATGATTATCATGCAAGGATTATATCTCTTTTTGCATAGCTCTTCTTTATTCTTCTTTATGACTATCACTAATTGCTTCTTTATAGCTTTGAGGCTCCCCCTCATCAGTGAGCATAACATACTCATATATATTATACCAAGTGGATGGTCTTCTATCTCTTGAGGATCATCTTGACTCTAGTGTTGTTGGAGAGCTAGATTGAGGCTCTTCCTGAGCTGGTTCATTATGAGTCTCCTGGTTTCTTTACTCTAACATAAGTTCATGATCTTCGACATCATTATTTTCTTGTGTATTATTATCCTCATGTAGAACTGTAGTGGGTTCGATGTTCTTGCCGTTTCTCAATCTCCGCCTCTTTGAATTTTTGATATCTTCGATTGTTTGGTCTTCGAAGAATACAACGTCTCTGCTGCGAACAACCTTCTTATAACTGTATCCCAAAGCCGATAACCAAATTCATCCTTAGCTGAATGAAGGTAGATGCATTCCTTCGTCTTTGCGTCAAGCTTGACTCTATCATCTTTGGGTATATGAACAAATGCACTGCATCCGAATACCTTGAGATGATTGTATGAAGCCCTTTTTCCAGTCCAGACTTCTTCTAGGATGTCCCCGTTCAAGGGAACTGATGGTGTAAGGTTGATAATGTCAACCACTGCCATTATAGCTTCTCCCCAAAATGATTTGGGTAACTTAGCATGAGAAAGCACACATCGAACTCTTTCTTCAATAGTTCTATTCATTCTCTCAGCTAGTCCATTTAATTGTGGTGTCTTTGGTGGAGTACTCTCTAGTCTAATACCATATTTCTTGCAATATGCTTCAAAATAACCTCTATACTCACCTCCATTGTCAGATCTTACACACTTGATCTTCTGTCCGGTCTCATACCCCACTAGGGCATGGAATTCTTTGAATACGTCAAGCACTTGATCCTTTGATTTTAACAGGTGCATCCACCCCTTCCTTGAATGGTCATCAATGAAGGTGAAAAAATATAATGCACCACCTATTGATCTCTTGGACATTGAACACATGTCGATGTGTACGATGTCTAGGATGTTTTATCTCCTTGTGGGCAGAGAAGATCTTTAGAAAGCAACTCTGTGTTGTTTTCCAGCTAAACAGTGAGCACATGTATCAAGTGGTTTACCTTTCACGTTAGGTAGGAGTTGTTTCCGAGCGAGCATGTGAAAACCCTTCTCACTGATGTGCCCAAGTCATTTATGCCATATCTCCACATCTTCAGTGGTGATATTTACCTCTCCTTTGCAGAGCTTTGCTTGTATCACGTACAATGACCCTTCTTTCTTTCCTCTAGCCATTATTAGGCTTCCTTTGGTGAGCTTCTACTTTCTTTTACCAAAGTAATTTATCAGACTAACATCATCTAGCTTTCCAGCAGAGATAAGATTGAGGCGCATGGCCGGAACATGCCTCACATCTTTTAAGATAAGCTTGTATCCAGTGCTTGTAGTCAGGATGATGTCTCCTATCTCGATGATCTTGCTCATGTCTTCATCAACGAGATATAACAGATATTCTTTTGATACTACAACAGTAGTACTATTCTCTTCTTGCTTCTTCGATGGGCTGATTTGGTCTCGGCTTTTGTTGCATCCACGAGTTTTATTCCTACCCCGATTCTCAATAATATTAGCTTTGGGATGAATAGACTCACCTCGTTCCATTCTCCTTGCTTATGCGCCGAGGAGGCTATCAGGATCATAGCAACGGACTTCCAATTTAGTAGCTCCTATTGAGCATCACTCTTGTCTTCTACTTTGTCTTTGTAGATGATGGGCTCATGCAAATCCTTGCAGTACAGGTGGTCCTCCATCATCGGCTTCCAATATGAGTAGTTATTGGCTGTGAGCTTGAACATGTCTCCATCATGAGCAACGTTATCCTCCATCTTGAATTGCACGAGCTAATTACGGCTACGGATGAACCTGGCTCTGATACCACTGTTGGGAATCACGATCTCTCCCGCTTCGTGAAGTTAAGATAGACACTTAGAGATCAAGGATAGTAACGAGAGCACAAGAGTATAATTCTCCAATTTGGAGATTCTTTCATCATACAAAAGAATAGTAGGATTACAATGATGTATTAACATAATTTGACTCACACTTGGTAGCTCACTCAAGCTTGAGAAACTAGAGAGTTAGAGAGCCTCTTTGAGAGAAAAGAGAGATAGCTTGGGAAGTCTTTATCCTCAAGCTTGAGTGAGCCACCAAGTGTGAGTCAAATTTTGTTAATACACTATTGTAATCCTACTATTCTTTTGTATAGTGGAAAAATCTCCAAATTGAAAAATTATACTCTTGTGCTCTCGTCACTATCCTTAATCTCTAAGTGCCTATCTTAAGTTCACGAAGCGGGAAAGATCGTGATTCCCAACACTTTTTTATAGGATGGAAACTAGTTTGTCTTTATATTTCCGATTACGAAGAGTATATAATTATTTTTTTATTTTCTATTCGTTTTTATATATATTTTTATAAATTTGTTTATTTTTTATGTTACATCGTATTTTTACATAGTTTATTATCATAATTTAATTTTGATAATAGTTTATAGATTATGATGTATCCTTGTTCATAAATCATAATATATTTTTACATAATTTTTGATAATACGATTTGGAAAGAAAATAAGATGATTGTGTCGAGTTGTCATAATTTTATGTGTAAAATATTATAAATTTACATAATTTTTATATAATAATAATTTATTTTTCTTTTTTGACATTTTAGTTATTTTCATATTTCAATTCATTATTTCCATTTTTTTCTGTATAATCAATCAGTACCAGATTAATAATAGTGGGAAAATTTTAAATTTGTAAAATTTATTTTTTATATAATTATTAGCATTCGATTTATCAAATAGATTAATCAAATTAGGCTCGTAAATAAACCGAACGTTCAGTGAACCGTTCATGAACCATTCGACAGAAAGTTCCTTTATGTCCATTTATATATTAAACAGAAGAACATGAACAAAATTTATGTTCGTTTAGTTAAATGAACGAACACGAACAAATGACTCGTTATTTCATTTATGTTCGTTTATTTTCATTCATTTATGTTTGTGTATGTTCATTCGTCTATGTTTGTTTATGTTCGTTCGTCTATGCTTGTTTATGTTTGTTCTTATATGTTGTTTATGTTCGTTCATTTATATTCAACCCATCTTCAGACCAATTTAAAATATTAATACTTAATAAATTTTAGGGTAAATTATGCATTTAGTCCTAAACTATCAATTTTGGTCCGTTTTAGTACTTAAACTTTCAATTTTTTTCAAAACCATATCTAAAATTTATTTTTTTGTTTTATTTTAGTACCCATCGTTAAAAACTTTAGTTTTTGTTTCATTTTAGTACCCCCATTCATAATTTAACGTTAAATTTTGAAAAAAAATTATAAAAGTTTAGGTACTAAAACTAACAAAAACTAATAATTTAGGTACTAAACGCATTACATGAAAATAAGTTTTTAGCGATGTTTTTTAAACACCGCTAAAAGTCCTCATGGTGCTAGAAAGAGAGCTAGAAAGAATGCCACAAAAAGAGGCGGTAGAGCGAGCGCCGCAATAGTTAGTGGCATTTTTGTTCACAAACGCCGCGAAAGGTCAAGCTCTATAGCGACATTTTGGAAATAAATGCCGCAAAAGGTCAAGTTCTAATTATTGTGATATATAGAGGCGTTTATTATCAAACGCCGCAAATTACCTTGTTTTTAGTGACGTTTGTTCCCCCAAGCGCCACTATATGTTATGATATATAGTGACATTTTTACCACAAACGTCATATGTTGGTATTTTTCTTGAAAAACGTAGCTAAAATTAACTAATTTGGTAAATATTATTTTATGCTCTGTATTACCCATATTTAATATCTTGTAGCATTATCCAATAACAACAAACTTTGGAATTTAATTACGCCACTATATTTGGTTCTTATTGCGACGTTTTTTAGTCAAACACCACTATATAAGAATTTTATTATGGTGTTTTGTCAAAAATGCCGTCATATATCAGTCTATAGTGGTGGTTTTACTAATAACGCCGCTAAAGGTTCATGTATATTGTGGTGCTTTCCCATAAACGCAGTGAAACTTTTCATTTATGTGTTCTTTCGGAAAATGCCTAGAAAGATAAAAAAAAATAGCGGCGTTTTCCCTAAAGATGCTGCTAAAAACGTGTTTTGCTGTAGTAACGCGTTAAATTTTTAACAATGGGTACTAATATGAAATGAAACTAAAACTTAAGTATGATTTTGATAAAATTGAAAGTTTAGGTACTAAAACGGACCAAAAATGATAGTTTAGGTACCGAAACCCTATTAATTTTAAACCCAAATAAAAATACTCAAATTAATAAAAAAATATAAATCCTAAAATTATTTGGAAAAACCAACTATTTTTAAATATGAACTCAATTAATTTTATGTTCGTTCATTTGTGTTTGTTTACGTTCGTTCGTTTGTGTTTGTTTATCATTTAAGGAACAAACACAAACAAGCTAAATTTCTTAATGAACGAACACAAAAAATATAGTTCGTTTAGTTGTTTGTGTTCGTTCGGTTAAAAATTAAACGAACGAATATAAACATACCATCATTCGCGTTTGTTCGATTCGTTTACGAGCCTAAATCTAAATTTAAAAACATAAGAAACAGACATATTCTAGTAGACCTAAAAATTTATGAAGGACTAATTGCAATCTGAAATTTTGTAATTAATTATATGCAAGCTATAAAATCAAAGTTAGTTTCAGAAGAAGTAATTCATGGAAATAATTTTGTTTTCTAAATTAATAGCATTTATTGGTAATTTTCCAAATTCATAAATAAGGTTATATGTGTCGACATCTTCACCCAAAAGAAATCAAAAACTGAAATGCATTTGGTAAGGAATCTATCAATGTAAGTGCATGATAGTGAACATGTAGCCCTACTCCTTCAAATTTCAACACTAAATCCAAAATCAAAATTCTTTATCTAGGAAAAACTTGAAAATCTCTCTTTTCAACTTATTTTGTAATTTTCTAATTAATAACCATCTATTAGTGTTGGTAATTAATTAACTAAAACATGTAAAACGATAAATACAATTATTAACTAATAAAACCATAGGTAATACGTATATGTTTATGAGTTAAATAAAAATTCTTTTTTTATATATATTTCACATTATTTAGGTTAAAAATTATTTTTATAATATTTTTTAAAAGTGAGGACAATTTATAAAGGAAGTAATCAAATTTCATGTATATCAGCTCTGAATAATTAGTTTGAAGATTGTTTTTTCTTTTGTGTGGCTTCAACCATAGGAGGAGTAAAAAAGGATTTATTATCAACCTTTTGACTGATTTAGTGTCCAGTTTGATCCATGAAAACTAGTTAAATACAAATCAATTAATTAAAATTTTATTAAAAACTCCTATAAAAAGTACAAAAAATAAACCAGTATGACTTTTCAGCTACTCTATATTAATGGTCAAACTGATCAACAACTATTTCCATTATCACAACGATTTTATTTATTATTATTATTGTAATAACTTAATCGAATGTATTTTCTATAAAAATTCAATTGATATTTTTTTTCATTTGAATTATTTTTACTTTCGGGCATTACATTTATAAAAAAAATTCTTAATAATTATTTTAATCTTACAAAGGATCGAAACAATTTTTTGAGTAAAGTAAGGAATTCAGTTACGTCATCAGAACGAGAAATAAGAGGGAATCGATAAAAAAAAAAAAAACCCAACAACAGCAACAACGTACAACGAGAAGGTTCATAAATTTTGTAGGAAACAGCACATGCAGTTTCCCTCTACCCACAGTTTCGTATGTCGTACTTATTACTTGTACACTCCCAAACTCCTTTTTCCTTCGTAACCCATTGGATATTTCTTATCAAGTAAAAAAATTATTATATTCTTAAAACGGGATAATATGAATACTTTTGATCACTTGCTCAATTAACAAATCTAGAATTATTTATTTACATTTTCTGATAATATTCATTTCTTTTAGTCGATAAATTATTAATGCATTGAATAATAATCCTTATTTAATTTTATTATTGTTACTAAAAATGATTTTCACCAACCCCATGACCAAAACCATGTAATATCCAGAGGTTGCTTCGTAGTGAAGTGGATGGCACAGTGTTAACACTTTTAAAACATGGATTGCATGGTAATGGTGGAGAAGCGAAGCTATAACAAACAAAAATGAAGAAACCCTTGAAGCTCACGCTTTTCTCTTCTTTTTTTCCTTCTTTCTTTATGCTGTTTTGTTTCCTGGCTTGCTAGTTTACAAAGAAACTTCATGATGGAGCTGCTGCTGCTTTTTTTTTTTAACTAGGTACGTAGGTAGGGTTAAATGGAAGTCTATAGTCATTTTCTTGAATATTTTTCGGAGAGAGACAAAAGACAATGTGTATCTGATTATAGATATGTTGGGGCCAAGTTCTTGGGTGTTTCCTCTGTCAACCTCATCCTTTATTCTCATTACATCATTTTATATTATATGTACGTTTCAACTATACATGGGTCCATTGGCAGTATGAATGTCTCAATTCAATAAAAAATGTAAAATAGGCAGCTGTGTGGGGCACTGCAAATATCTGATCTCATCATTTTCAATGCATGGAATGGGTTACGATTCATACTATTTGAGGTGGATTGGATTTCAACTTGTTAGTTATTTCAAGTCAAATGGATTCTTAACCTATTGTGTGAGTTTAGTCATAAAAAATTATTTTTTTAAGATTTTTAGTTCAAAAAATTATATTTGCAAGATGTATGAGTGTTGTCAATAACTAAAAACATATTTTAAACTGATATTAAAAATTCAAATAAATCCTTGACCAACAAACCCTTCACACCCCACCTACATATGTCATATGTGTACATTAGGGAAATAAAAAATTTGTTATGGAAAAATAAAAATTGCATTATAGTAATTTAAATGTTAGTGTTTAGTTTTGGCTTAATTTAAAAAATAAGTGCTCAAATTATACTATTTTCCCAAAATAGATGCTTAAACTTTTTTTTTATCCAGGTGTCTAACGTTATAATTATTATCACTTAGGTGCCCTGATCGTAACGACCATTAAAAAATCCCGTTAAGTGACATGTGTTACATTTATATTTTTTTGAAATTTATATTTAAAATACATAAAATTAAATTTAAAAACTGTAAAATTTTAAAATATGAAAAATAACCCCAAATTCTAAAATCTCTTATTCTAGTCCCCTTTACTTCAACCACCGATCATCTCTGGCCACACATCCGTCAGCAAACGACCACCCATAACCCTTGTTATCATCTCAAAACTCAAAATTCTCAAATCCCTACACTTAGATTCCTAATCCTTAAAATCTCAAATACCCAATCCCTTAAATCTCTTTGATCAATCGTGGCAATCAGTCGTTTAGTCGACTGTGGTAGTTAGCCGTTTAGTCGGGCGTCTGGCCTTTGGCCATGGAAAAGTGAAAAGCAAGCAAGGGAGGGAGAGAGGAGATGCGGGATGGGGAAGGATTTTTAATAATATTTTTACTTTTAAAAAATAAAAATTTCAAAATTTTATAAATGTGACACGTGTCACTTAACAAGGTTTTCAACAGACATTACAGTCGAGACACCTAAAGTGGTAACGTTTGTAACGTTAGATACATGGATGATTCGAAAACACATTTTGGGCAACTATATAAGAAAAGTGATATAGTTTGAGGGATGAATATACAACGCACGTCGCACACCACAACATACCACTAAAGCGACGTACATAAACGTACTACTAGCTAAATTATCCTTATTAAATAAATATTAAAAGGATAAATTATACGTTTAGTACTTACTATTTTTGTTTTAGTACCTAAACTTTATTTTTTTCAAAACCATTAACAATAATGTGATGTGGCATGTCATGTTAATTTTTTTTTTAATTTTCATATCATTTTTCTAATTCTTCATCAATATTTTTAATTAATTTTATTTAAACAATTAAATGGTGACACACGTCCCCAATTATGAGGATAAAATAAAAGAAACTATTCTTGCTCTTAGCAAGAATTGAACCTAAGCCTCTTACATAATAATATCACCACAAAATCAATATTTTCCGATTATTATAAAATTTGAATATGTGACACTTTAAATTAATGATCGAAGTTTATTCATTCAACTATAATGTGAATCTATTGTTATTATATCAAACTTAATACTTACTTGTATCATTATTAAATTAAAGAATTATTTTTCATTTTATTTGGAAATAAAAATAACTAAATCATTACTTTTATGTATTTATAAAATTTATATTAAATTATTCTAAAAATATTATTTATAATATTAAGAAAATATTTAAAAATATTTGTTAAAATTATATTATTTATTTAAAATAATATATTAATTTAATTTTAAATAATATTGTACAAAACTAGAGTAATAGTTTAATAGTAAACGTATAATTTACCCTAAATTTAAATTATTAAAACTAAAAATATAATTTAAAAATAATATTATTTCAAATAAATAATTAATTAGATTTTAAAAATAAATAAATATTTTTATAATATTATAAATATAACTTTTTATAATTACTTCATATACTTTTTATAAAAATATATGAATTATTTAATTATTATTTTTAATTGCTAAATAAAGTGAAAATTTAACTTTTAATTTAATAATGATATGAGTAAGTATTATGTTCAATAAAATAAACAAAATTCACGCGTGACTAAGTTTTCGGTGACTAATTTAAAGTGTCCCAAATTTGAATCTTATAATCATCGAAAAATAATAATTTTTGTGTGATATTGTTATGTAAGTTAAATTCAAAAAAATGTGGTGAAATTTATCCAATTGACTAGTTTAGCTCAATGGTTGAGTGATTGTTTCTTATGTAAGATACTCAAGATCAATTCATATTAGGAGCAAGATTTTTTTTAATCTTTTTACCCATGTATCACCACGTAATTGGTTGAATGAAATTAATTTAAAAATACTAAAAAATTAAAAAAAATGATGTGGTAATTAAAAAATTAAAAAATTGACATGTCATATCACATAAGTATTACCATTAATGATTTAAAAAAAATTAAAGTTTAAATACCAAAATTTTAAAAAAAATGATAATTTAGGTATAAAGCTGTAATTTATCATTTTCAATATTTATTTAATAAATGCAATTTAGCAAGTGATACGTTTCAGTATATCGCTTTAGTGGTATATTACGGTATGAGACGTGCGCTATAGAATTTTCCTAGTTTGAGATTTTATTTTTTAATCAAGTCTTTCGCTTTTAGTGGGTTGAAAATTATTTTTTAAAAATATTTAATAATTTTATAAACAAAAACACCTTGTTCAACTTCTTTTGAAATAAAATGAAGAATTAAGTCTGAAATTATTATTTTTTGAATTAATCATTGGTATCCGATCTATTGACCGATTTATCCAGATCGGATATTGCAAAGATGATGGTGACCCTCCCAACCTAGTTTGCTCCATTCGCAAACACTATAATTCGAACCTCTGACATTGCTTAAGGGACCTAGTGCCTCATCCCACTTGATCAACTGGTTGAGTTCAAAATAATAAAGAATACAAATTTCCATTTAATTTTTTTTTGGGGGAGTTTAATTGATTTATTAATTTTTAAGACAGGTCAAATATATATATATTTTTAAAGGGGAGCAAGGTTCTCTACATGGATATAATTCTTGTTCTCATTTATTTAAATATTTTTTAAATAAAAAATTAATTGAATATTTTTTTAAAAAATAATTATATTTTTTTCAAATTTCGAGTCTTTTCTTGCACCTTTATTTATTATAATTATATAAATAATTTCAACACAAGTATATTTCCTATACTTAAATTCGATCATATTTGACTTATGCACAATTCCAAATTCAAGTAGAAGGGAAAATTATGCATTATTAATTAGCGGTTCTGATAATGAGCCAATTGTTATTAGTGGGATTGGAATCCTCAAAACCAAAAGCTGTTTCGATTTTTAGTAATAATATTTATCAGTGGTTAAAATGTCATTATTCCATCCATTGCTTTTGGGTCTGAATATGAAAATAAAGTTGAAATTCTATGATTTTTTTCAAAAACTAGAAAATTGAGCAACAAATATCAATAGTTTTTAATATTATATATATATATTGATATATCAAAAGATTCATTTTAAGTTAAAAATGAGTTTTTTTATTTGACAATGAATTAATTATTAATTTTCATGTTTATTTGTATTTAAGATATTGATAATGTTCTTAAATTATTTTTAAAAATTTTAAATAAATAAATAAAATATTCTTCGTTATCGTCACATCATTTGTGAAATATTTTTTCCGATGAAGATGTATCAAATAATAGTCTTTATAATAAAAATAAAAAAATATAAATAAAAACTGTATTTTTATATTGCCGATGAAAATAGAAATTTAGAAGAAAAGCTATAGATTAATAATGAAATTGATTCTTAAACAATTTATTATATTTCAAATTGCTAATTTAAATATTATTTTAATATTCTTAAGAATATAATATTAAACTACGATTAACATATAGTTCCTTGTACTCCAAGTTATCGTAAACTTATAATAATATTAAGGGTAAATTATGCGTTTAGTATATAAACTATCAGTTTTAATTCGTTTCTAAACTTTTAATTTTTTTAAAACTATACCTAATGTTTAGTTTTGTTTCATTTTAGTACATCGCCGTTAAAAACTTAACATCATTATATTTTTATGGGTAAATTACATCATTCATCCCATAACTATCCTCTCACTCTTATTTTAGTACTGAAGTTTAAAAAATATCAATTTAACTACTCAACTTTTTTTTTATTGTTGATAAATTTCATTTATTACCCAAAGAAAGCAGTCAACTACAAATAACAAGCAACAACACCCCTAGAAAAAACAACAAAACCATCACAAACTACAAAATGCCCAAACTGTTACAAAGTCTAACATTCACCCCCATTAGCTCCATTTATGTTCTTGCTCCACAAACAAGTCTGCACCACAAATTTAACAACCTACAACAACTCAACAACAGTATGAGATTGCACTCTAAAAATCCTATGATTAATTTCTTCCCACAATAAATAGATATAAGCCCCAAAACATCTTTAAGAATGACAATAAAAAGAGAATCACCCTTAAGGAATCTCATAATCCAGTCCAACATTCCATCCCATGGGTTTAACAACCCATCTAAGAGCACACAATCTTAAAATATCAACCCACAAGCAATTAGCAAAAAAAAAAAAGCAACAAAAAGATGATATATAGTCCCTAGTGCACTATTGCTCATAATAGATTTATCATTATCCGTAGGAATACCCCACCGTAACAACCTATCTTTAATAGGCAATCCACTAAGAATGACATTCCAAACCATAATAATGTGGTTAGGGACATGTCCAAGAAACCAAACATGCCTATACCAAGGTACCTTAGGTCTTCTCAACCTGATTTCCTCCTAGATCATTTTAGTCAAAAGGTCACTACTACTAGGACCAAGTATCAACTGCTACGCCTCAGTCCTAAGTTTCATAATTTTCTAAAAACTCCAACTTGTATTTTGGGGAATGGTAGCTTGCCAAAAGTCCCCATTTTCAAAACATAAATACTGATCTAGGCCACCCAAAGGGACCCTTCCCTAGCCAGGAAGTTACAAATCAGCTGAAACATGCACGCCTTATTCCAAACACCAATACCCTTAACATCAAGCCACCCTTAGAATACAAAGAGCAAATTTAACACCATCTAACACATGCTCCCTTGACTGCAACATCAAATCCTCTCCAAAAGAACCAAAAACATAATTGTTTAATCCTTTTTTGTAACACCCCATATCCGGTCACAAAAAAAACCACTCGGGTACCTGAGTGTACATTAGAACTCAAACCTTTTTTTTGGAAAGAATAGAAATCCTAATCATGCACACTATATAAAAGAATACAAATTTAAATCATATATTAGGCAACACATGGAAGCAGATAAAACAAACATTATTTAATAGAACCCAAACAATAGAGGCATTGCAAAATATACATTATTAGCTAAGTAGGGGTAATTTGGTAATTTCACATCAGTAGATATTTCAACCTATAAATATTAAATTAATTTTACCAATATTCATTATTAATCCTTAATTAGTGATATGAAAAATTCTAGATTAATCGAACTTAAAATAAAGACCTAATTGAACATGCTTTTCTAGGGACTAAAACGTAAACTTTTCAAAACATGAAAATAAACCAAAAATATAAAATTATTATCATTATAGAATCATATAAAAAATTTCAATAAAATATGAGTTAAAACCATTGCAAAATCATGTTTACAAACTAAATTGAATACATTTAAAGTTTAGGGATCATCTAATGACATAGGGAACAATTTAGGTCTTTAATGAATGCTATTTTACCAATTTTGATTTAGAAAACAACAAAGGGATCGATATCTTTTTATGGGGGATCGATCTTTTGCAAAATAGTGGGTTTGGGATTGATCATTTAGGGGAGGGATCGATCCTTTTGAGCAAGGGGTCGATCATTTTTCTAGAAGATGAAGAATTGCATACTAATATGCATGAACATGCATCCAATCGATCATGCAATTGATCCTAGGGTATACGAACATGCTTGGACACCCTTAAACCACTTAGAACATGTCATAATACATATGTAGCATACTTTATAACATCATTTAACATAACATACAAAAGTATTTAGCATCCAAAATCAAAATTTGCATAGAAAGTCAACTTAAACTGAAGTTACCTAACCATTTTTTGCATTATCAATTGTTTCATGCATCCTAAGGGCCTAACATGTTATGTTCACTTAATGTCACTTGTCTAAATGGTCAAAACACTTATTTAAGGCATATAAAAACATTTGATCACTTAAGAAATACTTGAACATATTGTATAACATCTTGCTCCTTAAGCTCTCGAATCGACAAGTAAATAATTGAAAAATATTAAATAGTGAGTGTGGGCTATAAATCTCAATGAATGAATAAACATTCAAATATGATGTACATGCTTAGGGCTAAAGGAAAGTATACCTAAATTCCATGAAACCTTGTTTTACCTCAATGATCATACCATAATATCATGATTCAATGTTCACTTAATGCATCATAAATGTACAAAAAAACCAGATTATAAACATGCTTTACTTCATCATATACCTTGTAGTAAATCACATGCACACATGCACGATTACCTTTTAGGAAAAGGCACATACAACATATACATTTTTCCATTTAAGGTCAATGGCCTTTTGTTCTTAACACAACTCACTCATTGGATAAACAAACTCCATACAACTCCCCTTTATTTGTGGATGTTCTTAACACAACTCACTCATTGGATAAACAAACTCCATACAACTCCCCTTTATTTGTGGATTCACTTAGGTCCAAAACCACATATTTTGGATCAAAGATCAACGCACCAACCTTACCCCGTAATCTTCTCAGAGCATAGCTCAACGCACCAACCTTATCTCGTATAACCCTTTGTTCACACACATATAGAAAACCATAAAGTACTCTTTCCTATACATGCCTTTCATATCCAAAGGTCCCATTAAGAATAAATAGCCAATTAATCCAAGTTCACAAAGAGTGGTTATCAAGTGATACATAGATTATACACCTATACACTTTCAAAATACACTTTGAAACACTTACCAGAATTGGTAATCATGATCAACCTTATATGGACAGCAAGTTGCTCACTCATCCATGGATAGTGAAGTTGTTCCACTCATCCTTATCTCATTCATATATATATATATATATATATGCTTTCAAAATACACTTTCAAAACTTCTATGCATCACTTGTAACATATATTCAATACACATATCAATATTCACACTTCATATCACTTTCCATATCAATTGCACATTTCCAATTTACTTTTCATAAACAATATTCTTCTAACACACCATAATTCATAGTCACCATGTTATTTCACATAAGCACTAACAATGATCACATGCTTTCGTTACATTATAACTCATATTCACATGCTTGTAAATATCACTTACTTCTAATGCATCATAAATCATAATTAACACATTAAAATTCACATGATTATATCAATCATATTCTTTCAATTATTCCTAACTCATAATACACATTTGTTTATACACATGCTCATAATGCTAATTCACTTCTAATATTCCATAAATCATGTTATAACCTATATGCTCACTTTGATCAATACTTTTATATACACATCATGGATCCATATTATCAATTACCAACAACAAGTATACCTACTTTAGAACCTAAGATTTAGAGTTTGCACATAATTAAACCATCACTCAATATTGAACACATTCATCATAAACGAATGGACAAACACTTACCTCGATGGCACAACCACGAGATTCAATCCAAATGCTAACCAAATGATTATAAAAAAAATTGATGAACCATTTTCCTCAATCATACACACATTAGGAACCTTATAAAACAAAATGACACATCAAAATCCCATCCAAAATATAGCAAAAAGACTGAAATTATCGAAAATCTTACTAAAATAAGTCTCTAAGCCTTCAATCCAATAGACACTACTCTTCATAAATAAGAGCTGATCAAGAAAAACTAATATCAACAACTAAACACAACTAGAAACCTCAAAAATGACAGCAATCAATATAAATTATCAAATTTCTGAAAAATGTCAAAATCAAGCTTGTTTTGAAGAATTTCTTATCCAAATCAAATGTAATTGATAAAATGATTTAGTATGATAATAATACCATCATAAAAACCTTAATAAAAAATAAAACATTTAAAAATGATCAAGAAAAATAGCACATTAAATACCTTTGAAAATCAAGTTTAATTCACATACTTCTCCTTAAAAGATTGGTTAATCAAGATCATGATCACATTGGATCATTAATCATTGAAGCACAAAAAGAACTAAGAAAAAGAGAATTACCTTTCTAGAAAAGAATAAAAGAAGAAGACCAAAAATGGCAACAATAAAGAGATAAAGGAAAAATGACAAAAGGAAAAATGACAAAAGGAAAAAGAGAAGAAACAATCTTGATTGAAGAGAGAAAATAAAGAAGAAAGGAATAAGAATCAATAACAAAGGAATTATAAATGAAGAAGAAGAGTTTCAGCCATGGGAAAGCCTTGAGAGAATTTTGGGAGAGAAAATACAATAGTGTTTGGATAAGAGAAAGTGAAAGGAACGGTCAATAAAAATTAGAAACGAAAATGAGAAAAGATTAAGAGTGAATGTAGATGGAAAATTGGCAAAAATAAGATTAAGATACGGTTAAACTTGGAGGGAAAAACACTAAGCACAATCCTTGGTAAAACTAGCTTCATAGATTTTGATTTTTGATCTCTTTACAGTTCATTCAAGTTAGTCACCTTGTAAAAAATCAATTATAAATTTCCAAAAATAGAAATTAATAATTGAAAATTATTTAAATCCCTTTTAAAAAAATACCTATCAATTAAAAATTCCAATATTAATATTTTTACCAAAAATCCAGAAGTCAATCCGACTACCGACACAAAACTACCAACTCGAACTTTAAGACATTACACTTTTGATAGCCACCAAAGGAATAATCAACTACCTACACCAATAGTTAGAAATACTAAAAATCATTTCCTTGATTAAATACAACCGACCAGCAAAACTAAAATGCTTGGAAGTCCATTGATTCAACTTAGCCTTGATCTTTATCAATAAGCCCAAAACAATCATTTTCAGTTAACTTCCTCGTAATCAAGGGGACCCCCAAATACCTCACAGGAAAATATCCAACCTTGAAACGAATAGCTTTCTTAATAGCCATCTTCTAACTATCTGCGATCTCAGCCATGAAGATTTCACTCTTAACAACATTTAGCTTTAGACCATACATAAAATAAAACTACTCCAAGATACTCTGAACACCAATCACAGAACCAATAGACCCCTTACAGAAGATAATAAGGTCATTAGCAAAGTAAATGTGCATGAGGCCAACTCTTGCACTTCGGGTGGTAATCAAAAATCCCCTTAGAAACAACCATATTTAAAATACATGGGGGGACATTCATGGCTAGGACAAAGGCCCCCTGCCTAATATCACGCTCCCTTTTGAAATACCCCACTAAACTCCCATTGAACGAAACAGAGTACTGAGGAGAAGCAATACATGTCCAAATCCAACTGATAAAATGCTCATGAAGGCTTAAAATACAAAGAACATTCCAAATAAAGCCCTAATTAAGAGAATCAAAGGTCTTCTGCAGATCAATCTACAAGGCACATCTAGGAGAGATATACTTCTACGCATATCCCTTACCACCTCTTAAGTAAGTAAGGTATTATCCACTATACTTCTACCTTTACGAAAATTGTTTGGCTTAAAGAAACCATACCAGGAAACACAATAAATAACCTATTGACCAATATTCTGGTTACTACTGTGTCGACCGCAGAGCAACAAGATATAGGTATAAAATTCATAACCATAGCAGGATTAGAGATTTTAGGGGTAAAAACAACAATCATGGAATTAAAAGAAGGAAGCATAAAAGATGTCTTGAAAAAATATCCAACTACATCCAAGAACGCTCTCCTAATAATAGACCAAGCCACATGAAAGAAATTAGCCATGTAGCTATTAAACCTAAGGGCCTTATCCTTCCAATACTCCAGACAACTTCCATAATCTCAAAATTAGTGACCTCTTCACTTAGCATTTGAACAACATCAGGAGGCAAAGAGTATTGAAGAAAATCAGCCAACAACCCATCACTATAGTCTATAATATTTAGATTAGAGGCCTCAAGATGGCAAGTGAAGAAACTGTCAACCTCAATAAACATACTCTCAAAGGATTCCAAACGATACCTTCATGATTCAAAAGGAATATAATAGTATCAATCTTCTTCTTAGTATCAACAAGATAATAAAAGAACCGGGTTCTTTAATCACCCTCTTGAATCCAAGTAACCTAGCCTTCTGCTTATAAAAAAGCCTCTCAGCCTCCTTTAAAACAGCCAAGTCCTACTGCACCTAAAGTTCCCCCAATCACAAGGCCACAAACTTTTCTAGCATTTAAATTCAGAAGCTAAATACCTTCAAATCATTGTCTCTTCACCCAACCCTCTTAGAAATATCACTTAATTTCTCCTTAGTAAGGGACTTAAAGCTACACTTAAATTGCTTTAGTTTTTAGAATAAAACCTAAAGAGGATCGCCATATATAGGGGCCTACCATGACTGATAAACAATATAAAAAATCCAAGTGTAAAGCCTAGAAATTAAAGAATTTAAATGGCTTATGCCCATTATCATGGACCTCCTTTGACAGATAAACGAAACTAGGATAATGGTCAGAGACACTAGGGACCTAGAAATCCATAAAAGACTTAGGAAAAAAACCAAGCCAACTGGAATTAATTAGTACCAAATCTAACTTCCTCGCCAAGAAGTTATCCTATTGCTTATTGGACCAAGTAAATTATGGGCTTAAATAAGGATGATCAGTAAGGAGAAAATCCTCAACACAATCCTTAAAGTCTCTCATGTCCAAGGTAGGAGCCTAAAAAAACTAGAATTATCCTCAAGACATAAGGTAACATTGAAGTCCCCATCTACAGCCTAAGGTAAGGCCCCAATACCATCATTCAGAAGCTTCAACTAGTGGCATATATTCTTCCTCAAAAAACCATCATTGGATCCATAGACCTAATAATAACCAACTTAGAGCCTCCAAAGAATACTTTAATGGAAACATACTAGTCCTCAACATGAAGAGCAAAAAAATCCAAACCTTTCCTCCAAAGCACCTATATTCTGCCATTAACAACATGTCTATAATTGTAACAATCTGGCCAATAAAAAACCCTATCATATAATACCCTAATCTAGTCAGACCCGAATATCGATGGATTATGATGTTACAAGGGACCATCGAAGTGGTTAACCCAAACGTTTTATTTTTTAAAACAATTGTAAACATTATAAAATAACCATTCAAAGTGATATAAAATAAAACTTAGTAAATCTGAGTTTTACAATACTAGGGATCTCCCAAATCATCAAAATAATACAATAAGTTTAAATCAAAATAGAGTTACGATTGAATATAAAAAGGTCTACAATAGTACATGCTCTCTAATACAAATCAAGACGTATTTTAAACTCTCTACTGAGCTAGAATATATGTTGACGATGATGCTCCACAGATGATCTCCTAAGATCCTACGCACGAAAACACATTTTGAACTCTGAGCTTACGATTTCAGTGCCACACTAATAAATGTACTATACTACATGCATTCACTAAATGAGAATGCTAGTGGCATATGTATGAGGACATATGATGCTGATAAGATTTGTTAATGTAGGCATCATAGTGTGGCTGAGGGTTCTGCATCTCAGAGCTCACACATCCCTGTAGCCTTCTTATATCCCCTTGGGTCTTTAGGGTAAGATCCAAAACTGTGTCAGAAATGTGCACATTGCCAACTTATTTCGTCAAGTCTTAGGGCATCTATGCCCAGTTGGCAACTGAAGTGCCTTGGCACTGACTGTGATATCTAAATTGTATAATCGTATTCTGATAAAGTAACTCGGGTTTCCTAATTGTGTCTCGAGCATCAAACAATGCTAGTTTTATATTGTTCTAGCTATTATTGTTTATAGCTATTTAGATTTTATTACTATTTTCACTTTTAGTTTTATTTCATGGTGTCCTGGTATTATTGGGTCCCTCAAGACTATCCATTAAAACCCTTGGTTTCTTACCCAAAACTATTTGTAGGTATCGATAATAAGCCTGTTAGTATTATTATTGACCTCTAGGTATCGATACTAACATCTGAGTATCGATACTACTGACTTATTAAAGACTAAGAGAAAAGGTTGGTATCAATACTCTAGCTTGAGTATCGATACTTTTGGTCTATGGTATGAAATATTCCTGAGTATCAGTACCAAATTTATCTTCGATGTTTTGAAAAATACCTAAGTATCGATACCCCTATTGGGAGTATTGATACTCTACCCTCGGTATCGATACTCTCAAGTGTATTGATACCAAAAGTAGCTACTAGAATCTGCTAAATAAACTTGGTATCGATACCACCCTACAAGTATCGATACCTTGCCTACAACATAGATGCCCATTGCATGATATATTTCTAGCCCAAAACCTTTTTGTTTTTAGAATCTGAAGATCAATATCGGTATTGTTCTTCTAGTACTGATACATGCACCCTTAAATACCTTATTTTGGGTACAAAAATGCCTCCCTAATACTCCTATAAGTCCTAATAAGGTCCCTAAACATTATTAAAGTGTTATGTTTGATTATAGGGGTCATAGTATGCCATTAACATGCTAGAAAATACTAAATATTATAATCTACCATGAACATGGTTTATGGCTCATGAAAGCTAACAAACACACCTGGTGATCTAAATTGTAGTAGAGATGAGTTAGAAGTGAGTGTCCTTGAGTCCTAAGTTTCTAGGAGTTTTATTTAATCCAACCAAGGGTGAGCTTCTCTTTCCCCTTGCACTTGGAGCTTTCTCTAATCTCCCTCACTAAATAAGAATTAACCATAAGTGTTACTAACATTGAAGGAAAGCCTAGGAGAGGGTTTAGAACATTTCTCAAAATGATATAGTTTAATCTAGGTCTCTAACCCCCCACTAATACCCATGTTTGGTTACCAAAGCCAAAACTTGTGTTGGAGGGCTAGATTCGAAGCTCAAAGAATAATGATTATAGTCCTTACCTTTACAAATCTGGATTAATACTAGTGAATAATAAAGCTCCCACCTTTGCTCAAACAACAATAGAGAATGAGAAGGTTTGAGAGGGAGAAGAAGAAGACAAATGAAATAGTGAAAATAAGATATGAGGGGGTGTTTTCATACGTAAGATCACTATTTTGTTTAATGAAAATCAGATTTTCAAACTATAGATGGTATAATTTCTCTTTTAGTCCTTTTAATTTTGATCAAAACCTAAAAATGTTTCTCCTGAAACTACTAACTTGAGGTTTGAGGCTTACATATTATGTAAGATAAAAATAGAATTATCAAACTTCATATGAGTTTCCAAAAGACAAGAATATCCATTTTATTCCTCTTCATTCTATTCAAAATACTCAAGTTCTTTAGAGGATTATTAAAACCCTTAACATTCTAGAATCACATAATCATGGAAAAGAAATAGAAACAATCTCACAGGCACCAAGGCCATCATCAACCTTTTTCAGCTTGTCCAGATGCTCATTCTTATTAGCTTTAATATATTGCACAAGCTTAGCCACCCCAAGTGAAGCACCCATAGGCTTCCTTGGTGGATTATCCACAAGCGTCATACACTCTAGATCAATGGAACTAAGAACATCAAATATATTTTTAGAACTCCTTAGTGCAGGCTTGTCCTATCCTTCACAGGCCTCCCCCTCCCCCTTTGTGGGTGGGAGGCCTGTACAATAATTTTAGGCTAGCATCAAACTGCACACCAACAACATCAACAGACAAATCCTTAGGTACAATCTCACCCAATAGTAGAATTAACCAAACAAATATCAACTTGAATATGTACATTAGAATCAATCTCAGCCTTACTAGCCTCTTTATCCAAGCTACTAGTAGCTTGAGCAGGAGTAATCTAGCTCATAACTCCAATAGTGGCACAACCAAGCTACTACTAGCTCTTTTATCCTTATCCTTCCAGTTTTTCTTAGAGGCCTTACCTTGAGGACAATACTTGCCAACATGGCCAAACTGTGCATAACCCTCACATGAAGGGAGTATCCAAAGAACAACAACTTTCACCCTAACAACTGATCCATCACAAAGCTGAACATCAACAAGATTAGGAAGTTTAGCCCCAACCAAAACCTCAACACAAACCCTAACGAACTAAAGTCTTTCCCTATAAGATGTAATAGTATTCATATGCAATGGCTTCCCAAGTGAGCTAGCAATGTAACCAAGGCCCTTTTTTTTTATAAATTAACGCAAAAGGGACACTGAATAACTAGATTTAAACAGGCATACATGCCAAATTGAAGTCTAATTTTACTAGACTAGGAACCCATTTGTAAATAAACATAGGCTTGTTTTGTATATGCTAGGGACCACTTTCTAAAATTCAATCTCTGGTAGTTGAATTAACAAATGAAAAACAAAGAGATTTGAGCCAGCTAGACTCACCTTCACCGAAAATGTCTTCCCCACATAATCTCAACTACCTTCCATAGAGCACTGAAATTGGGGGTAGATCCAAGAAATTGACCCACCAACGCACATCTCCACTCCTAAATACCTTCATCAAACACCAAATAAGGAGGTTTAACCACCACTGAGCTATCAACCTCCAACAACGAAAAGAAATCCAGATTTTGTTCATCAGTGGCCGTAAATAACTTCCTCTAGTCAGGTACACATTCGCTTGACATCACCCAACAAAACCCCTAAAAGTACCAACCCATTCGTAAGCAAACAATCAAGAAAGATGAAGAAAATGGCTACGCCTTCAATCTCCATTAGACCAACTAATATGCATCAAGAGAGAATACTTAATATGCGCCGTGATGTTGCAAACCCGAAGTGTTTACTATTTTTTTAACTACTCAACTTTCAAATTGCTCATATTTTAATAACTCTAATTTAATTTTATTATTTTTTTAAAAAATAATAATTTATTTTATGAATAATTTATGTGACATGACATTTTTAATATTATTTTATCAATATATAATTAAAAATAAAAAATAATTTTGAAAGTTAGAGTGATTGAATTAGGAGTAATTTGAAAGTTAAGTAATTAAATTAAAAACCTAAACTTTAGTGAGGCAAATAGAAGTGAGAAGATAGTTGAGTGATGAATGATGCAATTTACTCATAAAAAGAAGTCACATGCAAATCACTCGTTAAGTTTTTAATGACGAGGTACTAAAACAAAACAAAAACTAAACGCTTGGTATGGTTTTGAAAAAATTGAAAGTTTAGGTACTAAACCATACCAAAATTAATAGTTTAAGTACTAAACACATAATTTACCATAATATTAAATTATAAACATATCAAAGCTTTGGTGTAAAATTTATATAGAATCAATGAGGTCTTGATATCAAGGATACACTCTACACTACATTTTTTTCCTTTGAGTTGAATAATAATTTAATAAAGTATAAGAAAAATATTGAAATTCAAATAAATCATATTTAAATGTAAATTATATTGGAATATATGAACATGATATGAATAATATGTAACACCTAACTCCATTATACCTTTCCGTATACGAGCTACAGATGTCACATCACTTTTTGAACAGTTCCTCATTTGAAAACTAGTACAATTTTTTTCATTTATAAAACATTTTAATTTGCATATAATAAAATATACATTTATTAAGATAAACGAACAAAAAGAGATGTTCAACACTTCAACGTTTTACAGAAGTTTAATTCAAAAACTTTTTAGAGCATTTTTTCTGAACCTATTACATGCCAACTAAAATACATCAACATTAGACATGTAAGTCGTACTATTACCGACGAAGCGATTCCGGCTTGGATGTCTAATGATCTCCTTACTCAGCGGGTATTCAACCTACGCGTGAAATAAACACACGTTAAGTATTACTTAGTGAGGCATACTTAATCATAAGTAAAATTCTAAAAAAAATTTATTTAATTATAATTCACATTTCAAGAGATTCTTTCAATTCAATAAACACTCTATGGTTTACATCGGTAGAGATAATACTGTCATTTCTCAACCATTACTATAAACTATGCGGTTTGCATACCCATTACCAATATAAAAATCCACCTCCTTATTATAAAATTCTTATGTCTATACACATATTTCCCATAAGGAAATTCATACACTTAGTATGAATCTCTTAACTTTTTCCATGCAAAGTGGCCAATACGGAAATTCATACACTTAGTATGAATTTCTTAAATTTTTGCACACAAAGTGCCCAATACAGAAATTGTACTCCTAGTATGAATTTCTTAATTTTTTGCACACAAAGTGCCCAATAAGAAAATTCATACACTTAGTATGAATTTCTTAACTTTTTGCACACAAAGTGCCCAATACGAAAATTCATACACCTTATATGAATTTCTTAACTTTTTGCACACAAAGTGCCCAATACTGAAATTCATACACTTAGTATGAATTTTTTAACTTTTTGCATACAAAGTGCCCAATACGGAAATTCATACACTTAGTATGAATTTCTTAACTTTTTGCACACTTAGTGCCATTTGGTAATCACCATACATACATTAATAATTCATCCAACTATAACTATCATAGCATATATGTACATAATTAAATGCACTCACTTGACTTGCCTTGCTTTGATATCCAAAATGTAAAGATGATTACTCCGGGACTTGGCCTTTGCCTTTTACTTTACTCGACTCGGGAGCTTGATTTCGATATATTCCATATTCATTAAATACATAAATAAAATCAATTGTTAGTATATTTCCTAACAATTATACTTAAATATTAATCAAAAGTGCTTTTTATTAACTTTTCTACAACAATATCAGCCTATCTTGCAATTTCTGGCTCTTCAGTATCGATACCCCTACCATGGTATTGATACTACCATACTATGGTGCCGATACCCTACTATGGTATTGATACCATTTTTGCATTCTATTTTGAATGGTATCGATACCTTCCCTTTGGTATCGATACTCCCCCTTCGGGTATCGATATTAATTGAATCAGTATCGATACTACGTAGCTGATTCATCCCATTTTAGCCTATAGTATCAGTATTGTTCTATCAGTATCGATACTACGCAACTGATTCATCCTATTTTATCCTATAGTATCGGTACTGTTCTATCAATACCAATACCCGTGCCCAGATTTTCCAGTTTTTAACCCGAGACATAACCAAATTTGATCAATTTCCCTCATGTTTACCGCTAACAATACTATACAACTCTTCTCTACTTATCCATACTAACTTCTCTTCATTAAGATACTTAAAACATCTAATATCCCTTAATAGCATTTGATTCTAAGAATCATACCAAAATTCCTAACTTGTTTTTACACTCATCCAATGCTTCTAATATTTCATTTACCTTTTTAACAACTCAATTCTACCAATAAACATCAATAAACACTCATATATTAACATATCATTATAAAACCCATTTCTTAAAATCTCATTTATTTCCCTTATCTCATTTTTTTAATCTCATCTAAACCTTCCTTAAGCTTCCATCATATACAAGGCTTCAATAACCAACCAAAAACGAAGGAATAAACTGGTAAATTGAAAACTCACCTTTGAGTTATGGAGGAGAGCTTTTCTACGGGGGAAAGAGGAAGGAAAGAATGAAGAGTTTTGTGTAACCTGATTCCATTTTCCCCTTTTCTTTAGTACCAATTTAAAATGCATTTTAAATTCTATTTCATTTAAAGAACCAAGATGCTCTCTTAATAATCTATTGTCACAATTTAGTCTAAATCATTAATCCTAATCATTCTCATCTTTTATAATTTAATCAAATAAATCCTCATATTTTTAAATCTTTTCAATAAAGTCCTTAATTCAATATTTAGGCATTACAAATATCCCCACTTAATAAAATTCTTTCTCGAATTTAAAGAAGTACCTGAAACAAAGAGATGTGGAAACTGCTTTTTCATATCCTCATCTCTTTCCCAAAGTAGCCTCTTCAACCTTATGATTCTACCAAAGCACTTTAACCAACGAATCTTTTTGTTACGCAATTCCTTAGTTTCCTTAGCTAAAATCCCCACTGGTTCCTCTTAATAAGATAAATCTGGTCAGATCTCTATTTCCTTAAGCGTGATAATATAAGATGGATTTGATATGTACCTTCCAAGCATGGACACATGAAAAACATTGTGGATCTTGTCCATATATGGAGGCAAAGCTAACTGATAAGCCACAGGTCCAACCCTTTTTAATATCTCATACGGTTCAATAAATCTCAGACTCAGTTTTCCTTTTCGCCCAAAACGTAATACCTTATTCCAAGGTGATACTCTCAAAAATACTATTGTCCCACATGATATTCTATTTCTTTTCTTCTCAAATCTGCATAGGACTTCTGGAGATCTGAGGCTATCTTTAGATTGCTCTGGATAATTTTCACTTTATCCTCCATATCTTTCATCAAATCCAGGCCGACCAGGTCTCGATCTTTCAGTTCAAATGAATTTACTGGTGTTCTATATTTTCTCCCATATAGAGCTTCATACAGGGCCATCTTAATACTTAATTGATAACTATTATTATACGCTAATTCTGCTAAAGGTAAATACTTATCCCATGATCCTTTAAATTCAAACACATATGCCCTTAACATATCTTCCAATATCTGAATAGTTCGTTCTGATTGCCCATCTGTTTGCGGATGAAAAATTGTATTGAAGTTTAATCGAGTGCCCAATGACTCATGTAAAGTCTTTCAGAATCTTGAAGTAAACCTTGGGTCTTGATCGGACACTATCGATATCGGTACTTCATGTTATCTCACTATTTCTTTTATATACAACTCCGCAAACGTATTCATCGAGTAGTCTACTCGAACCGAGATAAAATAAACTGTCTTAGTCAATCTGTCCACTTTACCCATATCGAGTCCTTTTTACCTAGTGAGAACGGTACTCCTGAAACAAATCTATTGTGACTCGCTCCCACTTCCACTCAGGAATGGATATTGGCTGAAGTAACCCGGATGGCACTTAATGTTCAACTTTCACTTGCTGACATGTCAAACATTTGGAAATAAACTATGTTACAGCTCTTTCCATGCCAGGCCACCAATTATGACTCTTCAAGTCTTTATACATATTATTTCCGCCTAGGTGCATGGTCAAAGGGTTATAATGGGCTTCACAAAGAATATCCTTCCTCAAATCATCATTATCGGGAATGCAAAGCCTTCCACGGTAATATAAACATCCATTCTCCCTTATTTTGAAATCTTTTGTATATTCTTTTTCAACATTCGCCAATCTCATCAAACATTTCTTATCTCGCCCTTGCAGCTCTTTTACACGATCCAAAAGCATCGGTTTTAACTTTAATTCGGCAATCAAAGCACCATCTTCATTCAAAGACATACATGCATCTAAAGCCCTTAAAGATGTAAAAGTCTTTCGACTGAGTGCATCCGCTACCACATTAGTATTTCCCGGATGATACTCAATAACCAAAGCATAATCTTTCAAGAGCTCAATCCATCTTCTCTGCCTTAAGTTTAGCTCTTTTTGAGTCAACATATACTTTAGACTTTTATGATCTGTGTAAACATGGTAACGCTCACTGTACAAATAATGGCGCCATATTTTTAAAGCGAATACCACTGCGGCCAATTCTAAATCATGCGTCAGGTAATGTATCTCGTGATTCTTCAATTTTCTTAAGGCATAAGCCATAACTTTCCCTTCTTACATCAGCACACATCTTAACCCTTTATGAGATCCATCACTATAAACGACATATTCTTTACCCGACTCAGGTTGCACGAGCACTCGAGCCTCAGTTATAATTCTCTTTAGCATTTCAAAACTTTCTTGGCATTTTTTTGTCCAAACAAAAGGCACATCCTTTCACAAAAGATTAGTTAGCGGTAGAGCTAACATTGAAAAGTTCTTCATGAATCACCTATAATAACCAGCAAGTCCCAAGAAACTCTGAACTTCTGAAATATTCTTTGGGGATTGCCAATCTATTATGGCTTGAATCTTCTTGGGATTCACTCTAATACCTTCTGTCAAAACTATATGACCAAATAAAGAAATCTCATATAACCAAAATTCGCATTTTGACAATTCCGCGTACAACTTCTTATCACGAAGTATCTGAAGGACCACTCGAAGATGAGCATCATGATCCTTATTTGACTTGGAATATATCAGGATATCATCTATAAACACTACCACGAACTGATCCAAATACGATTGGAATACTCTGTTCATTAAATCCATAAATGCTGCAAGAGCATTTGTCAATCTAAACGGCATTACCACAAATTCATAATGTCCGTACCGAGTTTAAAAAGCCGTCTTGGAGATATCATCCCTTTCAATTTTTAACTGATGGTATCCTGTCCTCATATCTATCTTAGAGAACACTACTTCCCCTTTCAATTGATCAAACAGGTCATCAATCCTCAGAAGATGATACTTGTTCTTTATTGTTACCTTATTTAGTTGATGATAGTCAATATATAACCGCATGACTCATCCTTCTTTTTCACAAATAGTACAGGCGCACCCCAAGGAGAAAAATTGGGTTTGATAAATCCTTTATCGAGTAGTTCTTGTAATTGAGCCTTTAATTCCCTTAACTCTATTAGATTCATTCGATACAGAGCCATAGAAATAGGTTCGGTACCCAGATAAACCTCAATTCTATATTCTACTTCGTGATCTGGAGGTAAACCTAGTAACTCTCCAGGAAAGACTTCTGGAAACTCCTTAACTGTAGGGATATCATGTAATCGCACTTCCGGCACTCGAGTGTCTATCACATTAGCCAGAAAAAAAACACATCCTTTTGACATAATTTTCTTTGTGGTCATGGTTGATATCACATTAGACAGAGATTTCAACTTCTCACTTATCACCACAATTTCGGAGCCTTCCGCATCCTTTAAGAATAATCATTTCCGGTGATAATCTAATCATCCATGATGTGGAGACAACCAATCCATGCCCAAAATGATTTCAAACTCATCAAAGGGAAATTCCATCAAGTTTTCCAAAAATACTAACCCTTGAATCTTAATTGGACACTTTCTACACACCCTAGCCACCATTGCACTTTGACCTTAAGGATTTATCGCTATCATTTCACTAGAAATGGTTCTAAAGGAATTCTTCTAGTTCTAATCAACTTGGTACTAATATACGAATGTGTAGAACCTAGGTCAAGTAGAACAAAAACAGGTTCATCAAAAAGGTGAAATGTACATGTTATGATCTCTGAATCATCCCTATCTTCATTGGTCTTTATATTATAAACTCAGGCCACACCCCGAGTCTCTTATCTCTGGCTAGACTCATTTTGACCACTTGATCTTCCTCTTCATGTACTTCTACTTGGTACGGTGACTGATCTCTTCTATTGTGTTGATCTATCTCCTGATTTCTTCGAGCAACTCTAAGCAAAGTGACCATATTCACCATAATGGAAACAAGCACCAGAAAGCAACCTACATACTCCCCCATGTGACTTGCCACATGTCTGACATAGAAGTTTCTCTCCATGAGCTCTACTCGAGTTAGTAGCATAGGAATGAGACTGTTTAGTTTTCCGTGAAGCTGCAAAATAATCAGCTCTGTCAGTGAATCAAGAACCTGAGCCCTTGCCCCTTTTTTTCATAAGGTGTAGATGAAGACGTTCCACTCATTTTTCCCATCTGAATACTCTATTCCACTGTTAACGTCTCCTTTTTGATCTCTTTCAATAGCCTTCGATTTGTTTATAACTTCTTTTAGACTAAACAAGTTTAAGGCCAACATCATTTTTTCAACTTAGGCCTCAAACCCTCAATAAACAATCCCGATGAGCTTTTTCATTAGGAAATACCTCGGTAGCTTAACGGCTAAGTTTGTTGTATTCAGCCTCATACTCATACACTGCTCGATCCCCTTGCTTCAAGTTCAAAAATTTTAGCAGCATGAATCTCATAAACTATTCCCGATATACTTGTTCTTGAACTCATCTTGGAAAAATTTCCAACTCACTTGCTCTGGTGATGCATACTTTGTTGTATCTGTCCACTACACCTGAGTTGATCCTCAGAGTAATGATACTGCCCCGCCCAACTTTTCATGATCCGAACACTGCAAACTTTCCAAATTACCTTAACATCATTCAATCATAAAATTGTGTCCATCAGACCTTCACTTTTTTCTACCCTAAACTCAGGAGCTCCCAAACTTCTTAAATCATTTGGGATTAATATTCACGATACTGGAGAAGCAAGGGGAGGCGGAAGAGGTTGAAACGTTGTCAAAATAGCATCTAGAGCTTGCATAAAAGCTCTGAACTCCGAAACAGGCATACCCTGAGGTACCGGTATGCTGGCGTTCTCTGACAGAATCAGATGTTCGCTATTTTTCTCATAACTTTCACTTCCCGATCCATCTCTACTTTCTTGACCAGTCGCTCTTCTCGAATTCGTGGAATCTGACATCTATCATAATATTCATAAAGATCGTAATTAAGTTAGTAAGGAGAGACATCTTTCATATTCATTCTATACCCTATCAGTAACCTTGACATCTTAGTGGTATGTAAACTATTTTTATATCAAAATACACTAATTTTATACTGAGAATCGGCTAAACCTGTAGCCTTGATACCAATAAATGTAACACCCATCTCCCGTATACCTTTCTGTATACGAGCTACATATGTCACATCACTTTTTAAATAGTTTCTCATTTGAAAACTAGTATAATTTTGTTTCTTTTATAAAACATTTTAATTTGGTTATAATAAAATATACCTTTACTAAGATAGACGAACAAAAAGATATGTTTAACACTTTACTGTTTTATAGAAGTTTAAGTCAAAAACTTTTCAGAGCATTTTTTCTAAACCTATTACATGCCAACTAAAATGCATCAAAAGTAGACATGTAAGTCGTATTGTTACTGACGAGGCGATTCCAGCTTGGATGTCTAATGATCTCTTTACTCAGCGGGTATACAACCTAATCGTGAAATAAACACACATTAAGTATTACTTAGTGAGGCATACTTAATCATAAGTAAAATTCTAAACACAATTAATTTAATTACAATTCACATTTCAAGAGATTCTTTCAATTCAATAAACACTCTATGGTTTACATTGGTAGTGCTAATACCGTCATTTCTCAACCATTATTATTATCTATGTGGTTTGCAAACCCATTACCAATATAAAAATCCACCTCCTTATTATAAAATTCTTATGTCTATACATATATTTCCCATACGGAAATTCATACACTTAGTATGAATCTCTTAACTTTTTGCATGAAAAGTTCCCAATACGGAAATTCATACACTTAGTATGAATCTCTTAACTTTTTGCATGCAAAGTGCCCAATACGGAAATTCATACACTTAGTATGAATTTCTTAACTTTTTGCGCACAAAGTGCCCAATACGAAAATTCATACACCTAGTATGAATTTCTTAACTTTTTGTACACAAAGTGCCCAATATGGAAATTCATACACTTAGTATGAATTTCTTAACTTTTTGCACACAAAGTGCCCAATACGAAAATTCATAAACCTATTATGAATTTCTTAAATTTTTGCACACAAAGTGCTCAATATGGAAATTCATACACTTAGTATGAATTTCTAAACTTTTTGCACACAAAGTGCCCAATACAGAAATTCATACACTTAGTATGAATTTCTTAACTTTTTGCACACTTAGTACCATTTGATAATCACCATACATACATCAATAATTCCTACAACTATAACTATCATAGCATATATGTACATAATTAAATGCACTCACCTATCTTGCCTTGCTTTGATATCCAATATGTAAAGATGATTACTCTGGGACTTGGCCTTTGCCTTTTGCTTTACTCGACTCGGGAGCTTGATTTCGATCTATTCCATATTCATTAAATACATGTATAATATCAATTGTTAGTATGTTTCCTAACAACTTTTCTACAACAATATCAGCATATCTTACAATTTCTAACTTTTCAGTATCGATACCCCTACCATGGTATCGATACTACCATATTGTGGTACTGGTACCCTACTATGGTATCGATACCATTTTTTTCATTATGTTTTGAATGGTATCGATACATTCCCTTTGGTATAGATACTCCCCCTTCGGTATTGATATTGATTGAATCAATATCAATACTACGCAGCTGATTCATCCCATTTTAGCCTATAATATCGGTAATGTTCTATCAGTATCGATACTATGCAGCTGATTCATCCCATTTTAGCCTATAGTATCGGTATTGTTCTATCAGTACCGATACCCGTGCCCAGATTTTTCAGTTTTCAACCCGAGACATACCCAAATTTGGTCAATTTCCCTCATGTTTACCCCTAGCAATATTATGTAACTCTTCTATACTTATCCACACTAACTTTCCTTCATTAAGATACTTAAAACATCTAATATCCCTCAATAGCATTTGATTCTAAGAATCATACCAAAATTCCTAACTTGTTTTTACACTCATCCAATGCTTCTAATCTTTCATTTACCTCTTTGATAAGTGAATTCTACCAATAAATATCAATAAACACTCATATATTAACATATCATTATAAAACCCATTTCTTAAAATCTCATTTATTTCCCTTATCTCATTGTTTTAATCTCATCTAAACCTTCCTTAAGCTTCCATCATATACAAGGCTTCAATAACAAACCAAAAACGGTATAATAAACTGGTAAATTGAAAACTCACCTTTGAGCTATAGAGGAGAGCTTTTCTACGGGGAACGGGAAAGAAAAGAATGAAGACTTTTTTGTAACCTAATTCCCTTTTCCCCTTTTCTTTAGTACCTATTTAAAATGCATTTTAAATTCTCCTTCATTTAAAGGACCAAGATGCCCTCTTAATAATACATTGTCACAATTTAGTCTAAACCATTAATCCTAATCATTCTCATCTTTTATCATTTAATCGAATAAATCCTCATATTTTTAAATCTTTTTAATAAAGTCCTTAATTCAATATTTTGGGCATTACATAATATTATTAAAGTTAATTAGATTTTAGTAATTATATTTTTGTGACATATTTTTTGTCTTCTTTTTCGATCATTTGACCATTCTTTTAATTTTATGTTTTTTCAGGGTTGGATTTGATAACGTCACGACTGATCAAAATGACATTTATTTGTAATCTTGTTAATCTTCCCTGTTATTGACCTTCCGATTGAATATGGATACATGACTTTACGTTCATGGATAGTTTCCATGATGCTCGACTCTGATTTGTTGTTCTCATTGGCCATTTAATAGCTTAATCCTCTTTTTTAGTTTGTTTGTTGATGCACTCAGATTTATTTATATCTATTTTCGTTTGAGTCTTTTAGTTGAGTTTTTAATCTTTCCAGGTATGGTACTTGTATGATCTAAAGTCATTAGTTTCAATGTTATAAGAAAATTTCCAAATTATGTATTTACTTTATAATAATAGTTTTATACTCTTATTGTATTCTTTAATAGTTTCACTCTTTAATAAGACTAGCCACTTCGATTAAAAATAGATTTTAATAATTAAATAAAGTATGGGTTATATCATATATCTATAGATACCTAAATAGTTAATTTGTAATAAATGATAGATTGATGGAAAATTAAGTTTAATATGATATGTTATTTATTAGAGTAATCATTTCTAATAAGTTTTTAAATTACACATTAGTTAACTTTATTGACATAAAAATGAGAGTAATCATTTATAAAATATTTGTGTGTTAATTTGAAAGGTAAAAATAAAAAATATCAAGGTTTGAGATTTTTTTATTAGTTAATTTTAAATCCAACTTATTATTTTTAATAATCCAACACTAAATATTTTAAATTATAAATTTTATATCAATTTTATTTCGATTAGAACAAGTTAATTTAAGAACATACGCAAACATACTAAATAATATCTCACGAATCAATTATCAAATGAATGGGATTCAATTTTATTTCGATTATTTATTTTCATTTCATATACTTCAATTTTGATCATAAACGTATTTCAAAGCAAATGTGTTGCAGCCGTCTTTCGGGTGAGCTCGGAATTGGGCTTCGACTTGAAATAAAAGTGTTAGAGTCACCATCGATCATTTTAAAAACATTTAGGTGGATCATACATCATCTTACCTGATCTGCGTTTTACTAGAAATGTGTCGGGTTCGGGAGTCAGTTACAGTCAAAGAAGGATTAATACCCTTGTAATGCCCTTTCGGTACCAATAATTTGTCGGTTCTCTTAGTTGCGAAAATTAAAATTTAAATTGAAATTTAAAAATTCAATTCAAAATAATTACCTTTGATCGATTGAAATTACCCCTAAAAGGTCAAAAAATATTAGATTAAAAAATAAACATTAAATAAATAGAAGAGAGGAAAAAATAAATAAATAAATTGAGAAAATAACAATAAAAAATGTTAAGAAAAAAATAAAGAAAAATGTTCAGTCTTTAAAAAATAAAAGAGTGTAAAAAAACAAAAAAATATATATATATATATAAAACAATGTTAAAAGAAATAAAAAAATATTAAAATTAAAAGAAAATAATATATATATATATATATATAATAAATAATTAAATAAATAAAAATGTAAAGGATCAAAATAGCAAAAATAAAAGGTTAAAGGACTAAAATATCAAAAATAAAATTTAAGGGTCTAAACTGGTATTAACAGAAACTAAAATGACTAAACAGTAATTACAAAATAAATCAGAGTCCAGATCGTAAATATTAAATAATACATGCACCATAAATGAATATAATCCATAAATAATATTTATGACTAAGATAAAATAATCAGAAACATAAAGGACCAAACACTAATTAGACTAAATGCCAAACAGTGCCTAAAACAAAATGTTTACAAATTTCAAGGACAAATTCAAACATCTACGAAAAATACCCATTATGGTAAAAGAGTGCCTAAAATAAACTAATTACAAATATTGCAACCAAGATTAAAAATCAACAAAAGTATAATAACATACAAGATGATGTTTTAAATATAAACATTGAAAACTAAGGTGGTGTTTGTTTTTACTGTGTAAGGTCTGCAAAGCTCTTATGTCTGCACCGCGCAGACCACGCGCAGACATTGAGTTTCGCAGACCGTTTGTTATTTAGAAGACAGAAGCTCTTCTAACGTCTGCGCGAGGTCTTCTTGGTGCAGACATGGTTTTATGTCTTCAAAGGTATGCAGACGTTTTCAACGAACATTAAAATTATTTAAATATATTTTAAAATTTATTTTAAAATATGGATTGGTTTATTTTAAAATATGGATTGATTTATTTTAAATTATGGATTGATTTATTTTAAAATATTGATTGATTTATTTTAAAATATGGATTGATTTATTTTAAAATATGGAAAAAAATTTAAAATTTGGATTGATTTATTTTAAAATATGGATTGATTTATTTTAAAATATGGAAAATTTATTTTTAAATGTGGATTGATTTATTTTAAAATATTAATTTGATTTATTTTAAAATATGGATTAATTTATTTTAAAATATGGATTGATTTATTTTAAAATTTGGATTGATTTATTTTAAAAAAATTATTATTGTAGTTGTATGGATTATTTAAATTTCAGTATTATAAAACTAAAATTATTTCAATTTCAGTATTGAAAAACTCTTTTAAGTTTAAAAAATCAGTTTATTTATATTTTAGTTCATTTTAGCAGTCTGCAGACGTTAAAAAACAAACATTATTCTTCTTGCAGACTGCAGACTTTTGGTCTACCTCTTCTGCTGCAGATGCTTGCAGATGTGGTTCGCAGACTGCAGACCTTTTACCTCTGCAAAAACAAACACCACCTAAGAGCCCAATACAACATAATACAAGACTTATATTAATGGCCAAAAATACATATTACAAAATCAAAAGGACCATAATTGATATTACCCCATGCGTGAAATTACGCGGAAGATCCCCACTGAAATGACGTCGTTTTGCTTAATGAATATAAGCCCAAAATGATCTTATTTGTCTCCCGTTCCTTCATTTTTTTCTCTGCACGAGAGAGGGAAAGAGAGAGAAGGGAGAGAGAGTTCCAGAGATCTCTCAAGAATAGGCAAGCATCCATCGTATCGGCCATCATTGATCGACAACAACCGCTGTTCGCCGACGTCGGAGGAGTGAGAAAAATAGGCCACTCCAAGAACTTCCTCACTCTGGTTAGAGATCCGAGGTTAGTTTCGCCTAAAAATGAGTCTATCAATGTAGATCTACAAAGAAAGTTGTGACTTTCTTCATCTCCGGCGACTCTTTATCTTCCGACTGGATTCGAACCTTTTAGGTGAGATTTTTTTCTCTTCTCTATATTTTTTCCCTTGAACCCGAAATTTTTCCTTCAATTTTCTCCCTTTCTATCTTTTTTGTTCAACTGCCTCGCTTAATTTTTTTCTGTTCGACGACCCTCTCCCCGAATCCTTCCTCTTCCTCTGATTTATGGTTCCATATATAATATGTAGGGTTGTTGATTTAGGTTAGGTAAAATCCCTAATTTTTCAGGATTTAGGTTTGATTTTTTTGACTTTGGTGATGGGTGGTTTGTTGATGTAGGTGATGACTTCGAGAAGAATTGGGTATGTTCCGATCTGGAGGAGCTATTGGCGGTGGCAGCTGATGTTATCCATTAGGGTAAAACCCTATTTTCAGGACGATCTAGACTATTGATTGGGTCCAGATCCAATGGCTTGTTGGAGGCAGTACTGGGAACTCACCAGAAACCCTAAGGGGTTTTGGGTTGGATACTGGGCCTGGATCTTGGGTCTGTTCAGCTTCAATTGGGTCGAGCTCCAGTGGGCTTCATTAGGTTGGATCACTGTTAGACTGGGCAGCTTGTACTGAATTGGGCTTCAAGGCTTGTAATTTTTGTAATTTTATTTTAAAAATAATAATAATAATAATAAGTATAATATATTTTTTCCCAGACAAAAACGGGTGTCTACAGCTGCCCCTTTTTACACATTCTTGTGTTAACAAGAATAGGGCAAAGATGAAAAAGACAACCAGTTTTTTGTTCGATTCTTTTTTGGTTTTGGAAAATTGATAGTGTTTAATTTGGGGGACGAAACTACTCATATGTGATGAAGAGGTCTGGTCGTCTAAGGGTGGCACAGTTGCTGTGACACTAAGTTGGTCCATTGGGCACGATATCCTTCTTTGTGAAGTTGAAATCGTGGGTGACTCGTTTGTGAAGTTGAGTGGAATTGTAAAATCCTGAGCACGGTCTCATTTTTCGTGAAGTTAAAATCGTGGACCTGGATCTCTTGAGCGCAACAACCCTCGTTGTGATGTTGAAACCGAGCTCAAGTTATTGGGAAGTAGCTCATGGATCGTCTTCTAGTCCAATATGCTTCGTCGTGAAGCTGAAATTTAACCTGAAGACTTTGGTATGAAACTGGTTTTTCATTGTTGTGTTACAGATGACTCCTTCATCATGAAGTTAGGTCAATCCTTTGGGTACGATATCCTTCATTGTGAAGTCGAAATCATAGGTGAATCAGAAAGTGCCTTCTTGTTACCAATCTTAGTCAACCTTGGTCTTTTCCTCGATTTAAAGACCTTAGTTTCAGAATTAAACTGGAAAGTAGTTCCTCGACACTACCATGTGGTTGACAGACCCTCGACCTTAATGGAATCAAACTCAAAAGTTTTTGTTGACAGATAACCCTCTTCGCCTTGAGTTATGTTGTACTAGATTGAGAGATTACCCAAGATCTTCTCCTTGACTTAAAGACCTCGGTTTAAACTTCAATCAGAAAGTAGTTCCTCCCTGCTACCATGCGGTTGATATGTCATCGAGCTGAATGGAATCAAACTCGATAGTTTTTTTACAAATAGCTTTTCTCAACTTAAGCTATGCTGTAAATTTGATATGCCCTTTAGCTGAATGTAATCAAACTCGTAGGTTTTTCTTGACAGATAACCCTTCTCACCTTGAGTTATGCTGTAAATTTGATATGGCCTTGAGCTGAATGGAATCGAACTCGAAGGTTTTTGTTGACAGATAGCCCTTCTCGCCTTGAGCTATTCTGTAAATTTGATATGACCTTCAGCTGAATGAAATCGAACTCGAAGGTTTTTGTTGACAGATAGCCCTTCTCGCCTTGAGCTATGCTATAAATTTGATATATCCTTGAGATGAATGGAAACGAACTTGGATATTTTATTGACAGATAACCCTTCTCTCCTTGAGCTATACTATAATAGGCTGGGAGATAAACCTATATTATTGCAGATGACTCATTTGCTGTGAAACTGAATCAATCCACTTGAGCATGATATCCTTCGTCGTGAAATTGAAATCGTGGATGGCTCCTTCACTGTGAAGTTGAGCTTTGAATTGGATGTTCTTCATTGTGAAGTTGAAATCCAAATTGCATTGCTTTCGAGTTCAATATCTTTCGTTGTGAAGTTAAAATTTACTCCGAATGAAACTGAAGAGTTGTTTGTTGACACACAACTTTTCTCAACTTAAGTTGTGGTGTAAATTTCCTCTAAATGAAGGATAGCTACCCTTCACGGGTCTAAGGCGATCATAATTCTTTCAGAAGACTCCCCTTCACGGGAAAGTCAAGTGGTAAATTCTGTCAGTCGGATATCATCCATCGTGGAGTTGAAATATGGCTTTAAAATGTTAACTGAAAATTGGCCCATCAATCTTTTTTTTGAAGGTACTTTTGAATCTAGTATCTTTCGTCTTGAAGTTGAAACTGACCCTAAATCTATTTTAAAAAAAATTATATGCGAAAAATGATAAATGTGAGACTTTTAAGTATTCCTAGATGCATGCAACATGAAATAATTCTATTTTATCTCCGAAATAGAGTCTCGTTCTTTGTCTGCCGATCTGGTTATTGGAATCGACCATTCCCCATTTTCTTCTCGGGTTGTTGACAATATCACAAGTCCTGTCTGGTCTCTGACTTATTGCTTTCACGAATGTGAAATGCTCCATTATTCTGGCACTATTTATTCTTTCTTCAATAAGGTCGAAATGAGCCTCACTAGCTTCAAGGATCTTTCACATTTGAGACTGTCCTGTTTGAAAATGTTTTTCTCATTTCTTTACTTTAGGAGGGAAAAAGAATATGAGAATATAAAAATTTCGTAAAATATTGCCCCTTAATTCAGGCTCACAATTGAATCAAATCATAAACATGAGTTTAAAGAATATCAAAAGAATCAATAGCTCTTTAATGCTTTCAGAGTTATAGCTCTTTGACAGGTATCCAAATTGATGAGTTGGCTTTAGGTTGGCTTTCTATTTTCTAAGGTTACGGCCACTAAATGTCATTTTTCGGTCCTGTTGAACATTGCAACATGCCCCTCTTTCTTGGCTTGATATTTTAATCGGATGCAGACAAAATGATGCAACAAGCACAATCATTTACTAGACCTTTTATTTATGTCCTCTGAAATATTCCATTTGTTCAAGCTCTGTAGACTCCTCTATCAAAGGCAGTGCAGAAATATCGATCTAAAAATGAATTTCCTGAGTACTCGTGTGAAATTGACTATAAAAGGTGTTCCTTAACTCCCTTAGTCTATCTTTATCGAAACTCCTTATTTAGATAAATTTGATTTAATTTGCCATTGTTTGGCTAGATGAATCCATAAAGCCGGGGCGTTTAACCAATTACTCTAGAGGGACAACTCCATATTATAATCACCTTTATCAGGCTAGTTTAATCTTATCCATAAAGCTGGGCCGTTTAACTAATTGCTTTAGAGGGACAGCTCAAGCTTTATTGTATAGATATTATAATCACCTTTATCAGGCTAGCTGAATCTTATCCATAAAGTCGGGGCGTTTAACTAATTGTTCTAGAAGGACAGCTCAAGCTTTATTCTATACATATAAAATTATAATCTGGGTATAGAGATCCAATTTCTTAAGTTTTTCAAGAAGAACCTGTTATAGTCTAGGTGATGTTGAAAATCAAGAAATCTCGTCTTTAGAGTTCAATTTCTAAGCAACTGATCTGAACTAGATTCACCTACTCGACTATTCCATCTATAAAGATCATGATCAACATTGAACGCCTTCAACAAAGTATAATAATGTCATATGTAAGGGATTCCCCATGTTGTCCGCTCCTATGCATACATAATACCAAGTCTCTTATTCATTCCCTTATGAGAGGAGAAGACTATATTGGTTTTTGCAAGAGAATGGTATGATGCTCGAGTGTGTCTTCTAGGGTAAGGTCAAAAGTCCTTGTTTTATCAGCTTTTAATCATGTTACTTTGTCAAAGATCTATAACTCCAATCATTTACAGAGTTTTTTTAATTTATTTGATATTCAAAGAATTTCAATTCTGTAAATTTGATTCATTGCTCACCATCTTTAAAGTAGCATAAATTCATTTAAATCTCCTTACAAAAACTGAGAAAAGAATGAAAAACAAATTCAAACAAAATACTGCAAATGATAAAATGATCTTCTTCCATATTTGGATGCCCCCGAGTTGCTGCAGTCTATCAAATTCTTGTTACGCATTTTCTACATGATTCTATTGAATGTGAAACAGTTCTCGATAATGTACCCTGGGACATCGCCATGATATTCACAATTAGCGTTCTCATCATACCACATAGGGTATGGGGGCTTAATGGGTTCCACCGGGTATGGTGACACTACGTGAGTGTCAAAAAGTTGTTGGCAAAGTTCTTTGTAAGTCATGGGAATAGGATTGAAATGTTCCCATTTTTTATGAGACATGTGAATGTAATGAAAAAGAGAAAAATAATATGAAATATGCAGGAATGCATGATGTAAGAAGTTTCGAGGCACTGATCCAGAAATGCATATGTTATTATAAAAAATTTATTGGGACAAAAGTGCTATTTCTTAAGAGACAAAAAAACCCTAAAAGTACACTTTGACTAAGTCTTCTAGACCTCGAGCAGCTCCTGACAGGTTGACACATCTTCTACCTCCGTCTGTCACCAGTTGAATACCCTGTCAAACTGCTCTGGCTTCTTTGGCTAAACCGTGAAGTGTTGAGTTACTTTTTATACTTGTTCCAAAAAGTCTCGAATGACTGCATATCTGGCTTTCATCTTTTGCTGAACCTGTTCCCGACAAATACGCCATTGGATCCCTCAATCGAAAGGAACTATCTAAAGCTCACTTGCTTCTTGGATTCGTCCACAATGACCTCCAATTTTAACTATCATTTTTTCATCCTGCTCTTGTTGTCTTTGAAAGGACTCTCCATGTCAGTAGCCTTTATCTTGTCTTGCCCCTGCAATTTTTTCCAACTCAAAAGGTCGACTTTTGATGTGCTCGGTGTAAATCCCAGTCCGTTCTGAATCCTTTATAATGCAACAGAGTGACATATTCTTCTATTGTGAGTATCACTTTTTCTTGGTTGAATTGTTTTGCAGATTGTCTCCCTGACCATAGCCGGACCTCTGCGTTTTTCACCACTTGTATTACAACCCCTTTGTCCATTAATGCAAATTATTTACATTTAACAAACACATTTTTGTGGACCAACACCTCTTTTGAATGATGCAAATGATGAAAATAAAATGAAAGAGAACAAAAATGAAAAGAGTTAGTGAGGTAAATCAAAACAATAATGAAAATAAAAAGTCCTACACCACATGCTTATTATTCCTACCCGGACATGATCTCTTTCCCGCATGTCAAGTACTAACCGCATAAATTTATAGTTCACATGCTTTGAATAGAAAATAAAGCAGGAAATAATCTCAAAACAGCCTAGGGTTTGAAATGAGGTTTTGGGGTGGGCTTTAATTCCCTGTAGTCTCCTGGTTTAGGTTCTAAAAAAGGTACCCGAGTTCTCATTGCTGGTACCCCCTTGGGCTTGCCAGACCCTTAGTCCTAAGCTCATTACAAGCTTATGTGGACTAAGTTAAACTCGAGAGGATACATTCCCTTATACCTGCACGGAGAATAAATTCTCACGAAGACATAAGGTATATGAATCCCGAAGGTTACTTGCTAGGCCTATACGGCTTTGAATAGAAAATAAGCAGGAAATAATCTCAAAACAGCCTAGGGTTTTGAAATGAGGTTTGGGGTGGGCTTTAATTCCCTGTAGTCTCCTGGTTTAGGTTCTAAAAAGGTACCCGAGTTCTCATTGCTGGTACCCCCTTGGGCTTGCCAGACCCTTAGTCCTAAGCTCATTACAAGCTTATGTGGACTAAGTTAAACTCGAGAGGATACATTCCCTTATACCTGCACGGAGAATAAATTCTCACGAAGACATAAGGTATATGAATCCCGAAGGTTACTTGCTAGGCCTATACGGAGAATAAATTCTCACGAAGGTGTCGCTTTCACCTCCGCTTAAAAGGGTTCAGAGCTCGAGTATAGAGCCTTAGATGAAAACTTTTTTTAAAAAATAATAAATCATTGAAAAATGTCAGTATAACTATTTATTTGAAAAAATAATCAAGGATAAATAATAAGAATCGAAAAGTTAAATTAAAATTTAAACTTACAATTTTTGCTTAAAAAAAGTCAACCGAAAAATAATTATGGCTTGACTCACTTACCTGTCCCTAATGGAGTCGCCAAGCTATCGCAGCCGTCTTTCGGGTGGGCCCGGAATTGGGCTTCAACTTAAAATAAAAATGCTAGAATCGCCACTGATCATTTTAAAAACATTTAGGTGGATCAAAAACAATCTTACATGATCTGTTTTTTACCAGAAATGTATCGGGTTTGGGAGTCGGTTACAGTCAAAGAAGGATTAACACCCTTGTATTGCCCTTTCGGTACCAATTAATTTGTCGGTTTTCTTAGTTGCGAAAATTTAAATTGAAATTTAAAAATTCAATTCAAAATAATTACCTTTGATCAATTGAAATTACCCCTAAAAGGTCAAAAAATGTTAGATTGAAAAATAAATATTAAATAAATCGAAGAGAGGAAAAAATAAATAAATAAATTGAGAAAATAACAATAAAAAATGTTAAGAAGAAAAAAAATAAAAACGAAGAAAAATGTTCAGTCTTTAAAAAATAAAAGAGTGTAAAAGAAAACAAATATATAAAACAATGTTAAAAGAAATAAAAAAAATATTAAAATTAAAAGAAAATAATATATATAATAATAAATAAATAAAAATGTAAATGATCAAAATAGCAAAAACAAAATGTTAAAGGACTAAAATATCAAAAACATAAATTTAAGTGTCTAAACTAGTATTAAAATAAACTAAAATGACTAAACAATAATTACAAAATAAATCAGAGCCCAAATCGCAAATATTAAATAATACAGGGACCATAAATGAAAATAGCCCACAAATAATATTTAGGATTAAGATAAATTAACTAGAAATATAAATGACCAAACACTAATTAGACCAAATTCCAAACAATGGCTAAAACAAAATGTTTACAAATTTCGAGGACAAATTCAAACATCTATGAAAAATACCCATTATGCTAAAACAATGCCTAAAATGAACTAATTACAAATATTGCAACCAGAATTAAAAATCAACAAAAGTAGAATAACATACAAGATGATGACTGAAATATAAACATTGAAAACTAAGAGCCCAAAACAACATAATACATGACTTATATTAATGGCCAAAAAGTCATATTACAAAATCAAAAGGACTGTAATTGATATTACACCATGCGCGAAATTACGCGGAAGATCCCCACTGAAATGATGTCGTTTTGCTTAATGTATATAAGCCTAAAAAGAGCTTATTTGTCTCCCATTGTTTCATTTTTCTCTGCACGAGAGAGGGAATGGGAGAGAAAGAAGAGAGAGTTCCAGAGAACTCTCAAGAACCGGTGAGCCTCCGCCGTATCAGTCGCCTCTGACCGACGACCATTGCCGTTTGTCGGTGTCGGAGGAGTGAGAAAAACATGCCACTCCAAGCGCTTCCTCACTCTGGTTAGAGATCCGAGGTTAGTTTCACCTAAAAATGAGTCTATCAACGTAGATCTACAAAGAAAGTTTTGACTTTCTTCGTCTTCGGTGACTCTTTATCATTCGACTGGATTCAAACCTTTTAGGTGAAATTTTTCTCTATTCTCTCTATTTTTTCCCTTGAACCCGAATTTTTTCCTTCAATTTTCTCCCTTTTTTATCTTTTTTGTTCGACTGCCTCGCTTAATTTTTTTTTCTGTTCGACGGCCTCCTCTCTGAATCCTTCCCCTTCTTCTGATTTATGGTTATGTATATAAGATGTTGGGTTGTTGATTTAGGTTAGGTAAAATCCCTAATTTTTCGGGTTTAGGTTTGATTTTTTTACTTTGGTGATGGGCGGTTTGTTGATGTAGGTGATGACTTCGAGAAGAATTCGGCACGTTCCGATCTGGAGGAGCTGCTGGTGGTGGGGGCTGATTTTATCTATTAGGGTGAAACCCTATTTTCGGGACGATCTGGACCATTGATTGGGTTCAGATCCAACGGCTTGTTGGAGGCGGCGCTGGGAACTCACCAGAAACCCTAAGGGGTTCTGGGTTGGATAATAGGCCTGGATCTTGGATCTATTCAGCTTCAATTGGGTTGGGCTCCAGTGGGCTTCATTGGGTTTGATCACTGTTGGACTAGGCAGCTTATACTGAATTGGGCTTAAAGGCTTGCAATGTTTGTAATTTAATAATAATAATAATAATAATAAGAAGTATAATATATTTTTGCCCTGACAAAATCGGGTGTCTACAAAATGCATATATTTTATATATATAACCCCAAATAAAAATCATCATCTTTTAATCATGTCTAGATTTTAGATTAAATCCCAAACTTCAAAATGATTTAATTGAGTTCCTAAATTATTAATATTATTTCAGTTAAGTCATTTCATCAGTCTAATCATAAGTTGAAGTCTTAAATATTAGTTTGAATCTAGCGTGAAGTATATTTAAAGTACATGAGTCAAATTTAAATACACGTCTACAGTGCGGATCTAGAAATATTTTTTTAGAGTGGGCACACATATGTTAACAATGTAAATTTTTTAATTGAAATTAGTACAAATAAAATTTTAGTGTAGGTATCGTTTGTAAAATAAATAACTAATCGAAGAAAACTTAAATTTCAGAGTGGGTACGAAAAATTTTATGGTGAGACATTAATAAAATAAATAATTAATATAACAAAATTTTCAAAATTTCAAGGTGAACACTCACCAAGGTGTGACTCTGCTACTACATACATATATGGTGTAGACAATTTAGATCTAATATAAAAATATTGTGTCATTAAATTTAATATGATTTAAGCCATGTATTTTAAATATACTTTATGTTAAATCTAGATCGACATTTAACGTCTTAATTGATGGCTAAACTGCCGCAATGACCAATTTAAAAATAATATTAACAATTTGAAGGATTAATTAGGCCATTTTTTAAATTTAGAGATCTATGTAGAATTTAAACCATCTTTTGGAATGATAGATACAGTTAAATATTCTTTTAAAGGTGCGAGTTTATAATTGTATGCGTTAACTTTAGGCATTTTCTGATCAAAGCCTATAGAAGGCTAGGCCCAAATTGCATTATTTAATAGCCCATTAAAAAGAAAGTAAAGTACACCAATTAGTCATCCCATTATTAGTAAATTTATATTTTAATCATTGAGTTATCAAAAGATAAATTTGCATGACTTGACTAATTGGGTTTGATCATTTAAGTCTCAATATGATACATACACTATGTTTTCTTAATTTAGATATATTTGGACTTTTTAAAAATAAGATTAAATTGATACAATATGTAAATGTTGAGGGCAATTTTTGAAAAAAAAAATTCATAATCAAACTAATACAATAGCTAAACATTTAGAGTTAAATTTGTTATAAACCTTGGAGTGGTGCCTGCGGTTAAGGAAAATTTATTCTTTCTTAATGACTCGGGTTTGAGCGGCGTAGTCTGTACGTGTGTATGAGTTTAGATTTAGGTCTTTTAAGAAAAGAATTAAATTTATTATAATATCAATTTCAAAGGTTGTTATATCTTCTTTTTCGTTAACATCAAATAGATTTAAATGACTTAAACATGGATGCTGGAATGCTTTCTCAAGCCAATATTACTGGATTGATAATCAAGTTTATTACTGGATTTTATTTTAATAAAATGTGAAAATAATGTATACATTTTAAATGGGGTTTTAATTAATTATTTTTTTATTTGATGGATGGTTGAAAACTTTATTACTGGATTGATAATCAAGTTATAAAGCGTGGTGGTGTAGCCTAACATGGAAGTTGGAAGGCTTTCTCAAGCCAATATTAGCTGCTTACTTTAAAAAATAAATAAATTTCTATCATCTTCACAACTTTAGAATCTATAGCAAATCTACAACTGGTCACTATCAAATTTTGTGCTGAATTTATATCTTGCCAGGATGATTAGATACGGCACGTACCTTGTTGTTAAAGGAGGTCTTAGTTTAGTAATTTATTGATAGGATATTAGATTTAACCTTGAATTTTTTATTTATTGTATTTTAAGCAATACAAATACCAGTAAGATTGGTTAAGAGATATAAGAGAGTGGCTCGAACTTGTTTGAAGAAGTATTTCCAAACGAAGCTTAAGCATATCGACATCCTCAATTTCATCCAGAATTTAGCGTTCACAGTGGCGGCAATTGGTGTTTTAGTTCTGAGGAGGGACGAGAGGCCGTGTACGGCCACAAGCGGTGGCTGACTGTTACTCAAGTTGATCACACGGTTAACCATATCCGACTTTGCTGAATCCACCCCAAAAATAAATCAATGGCCTGCAGAGTTGCGTATTGCCTATCAACCTTGCCATTCAATGAAGTGCTGTCAAGGAGTGCGCCGACAATGACGATGACGGTGCCATCACCAGCAGCAGCTTCTTGCCATTTAGATTGATGTAGGAAATGCAATTGACGGAGATAAACCAACATCTGAGCTTAAGAAAGTGGTTGTTTGAGTCTGAGCTTAAAGAATATAACCAATTGAGTTCTATTTTTCTCATTCGACTGTACGGACTTAGAGGTATTATGTTATTTTTTGAAGACGACATTCATTTTACGGACTTAGAGGTATTATGCTTTTAAAAAAATATTTTCTATCGCAATATATTAAAATTAATTATTCCTTTTTAATTTATTTAAATTTGAAGAGATTTTTAAGTACAAGAATTAGAGTATAACTGAATAGACCAAGGCCCCATTATAATTTTAATTTCACTAGAAAAGATGAAATAGCGTGTTACATAATTCTCATCTTTTTGACAATTTCCTTTAAAAAAAAAACTTTTTTAGACAAGTTGACTTTAGAGAAAGATATATAAGTGTGTGATATAAGCTTTTTTTATACACGTCAGGCAATGTGATATTTGGAAGTAGGGGTGTGCATTCGATCGAGTCGAGTTAAAAAAATTTGAGTTATTCGAGTTGACGAGTCATATTTTAAAACTCGAACTTAAATTAAAATTTTTTCGAGTTATTCGAGTTCATATACTAATTTTATTATAATTATTTATAGCATTATGGTAGGGAATTGTTCCAATTCTGACTTTCTCTTATATATATATATATATATATATATATATATATATATTCTTTTCACATATAATATTATTTAATATATCAAATATAATATAAAATTATGAAATATATTCATAATATTATATTTTTAAAGAAAGTATTTTGTGGGTAAAATAATGATGAGAGTATAAAAGAGTCAAGGAAATGATGAGACGAAAGAATTTACAAACAATTGTAATCAAAAAACCAATTTGAGTAAAATGTAAAGTTAAGCGACCAAATAAAGAGAGAGAGAGAGTACATTTTTAATTAAAAAAATAAGAATTGAAGTTACATAGGTATTCTATTGTGGTATATGATGATATGGTTCAAATTTAGTAAAAAATGAACTTAAAATAAATGATAAATTGGATAAATACGGAAATTATAAAAAAAAATTAAGTGACTAAATTGAAAAATAAAACAAATTGTTATAAAAAAGAGGAATTGAAACTATATATGTATTCTACAAAGGTTTAGGAGCATATTGTTCAAATTTAGTAAAAAAAAGACTTAAAATGAATGAGAAATTGAAGAAATAATAATCAGGGACTAAATCATAAAATTACCAAAATATTTATTCAAATTTTCGGGTTTTCGAGTAACTCAAAATTCCAAAATTTCAACTCAATTCGAACTCAAAAATCAAATTGATAATTCGAGTTACCTGAAATAACTTGAAATTGAAAAAAATCGATTTTTTGAATCGAGTTTCTCTCCCATATATGGAAGGACATCGAAGAAACTTGTGGTTTTCTTGGACCATTAATTCCAAGCCTCAAAAGTACAAATATATATATATATATATATATATTCACATCCACACGGAAACCATTAAGCATGTTCTTTAATGACGTACAATCATATATTACACCATAATAGTTAATCATCAATCTCTTGAAATTTGACATTTTAAACTAACGTTACTGATGTTTACTACTTACTAGGCCAAAATATAAGAGTTTTACAGGTACCAAAAGGCACCAAATCCTTCCTCTAATAGTTTTCTCATTTATATTCTATTTGATTATGGGGTGTTAATTATGACCCGTACAGAGCAATCCCTAGCAATTTGTAGCTAAAATAGATCAAGATAACTGATACAACAATGGGTGTAACATATATAAAGAATCAGCACAAGTATAAAAACCCAAAAGTTCATGACATAGTCTTTGTTATAGCTCATAAGTAGGGATGATAGAATCTGTCCCATCGTTTTCTGGGATGTGTCATCTTCTTCGCCTACATCCATTCTGGACTCTAGAACCGCAACATCGAGAATCAACTTCCTTTTTGCAATCTCATAAACGTTCTCGTCAACTGTACCTTTTGTAACCAACCCGCAAATGATTTCAGCATACAGTCACTTAGGCATGAACTATAACTTCATTAGGAGAGGAGAAGAGACTAGAGGAAAAAGTAAAGAGAAAAGAAGGATGTTTTCAAGTACCTGTATATAGTAACTGGCCTTGTTTGGCCAATTCGATGGCAGCGATCTTCAGCCTGTCGGTCTATCTGTGGATTAAAATCCATGTCATGAATAACTACGGCATCAGCTCCTGTTAAGTTCAAACCCTGACCTCCAGCTCTTGTGGACAACAAGCACGCAAATATAGAAAAGTGTCGTTATTGAAATCATCAACTATAGTCTGCCTAACAGTCACCTGAGTGCTGCAAAGTAAGATATATTTAATATTCGGAAGATGTAACCAAGTAGTCAAAAGAAAACGAACAGATGTTTTGTGTACAAGTAAAATACAGACATAAACCCAATCACATCTAAAGTCCACTCTAAGATATCAAGCATTGACGTCCACTGGCTAAAAAACAGAACCCGATGCCCACTTCTCTTGAGTGAAGGGAGAAGCTCTGCTAATGTCTGGCACCAAAGGAAATGCACACCTGAATGTAACTGATGTATTTGATTGATGAAAATAGAAAGGAAATTAAAAGATACCTGGCATTTAGCAGAAAGCATAACATGTTCATCCCAGAGAGTTCCTTTACCACCAGTAATTCCATAACGAAGTAAAAGCTGTAATAAGGATGTACAAAGAAATTGTATGAACGCCAAAACTAGAACAGAAAGAATTTGTGATTTAGATCAGAAATAGACTCAAACATGCAAAAAGCCTTCTCATCATAAGCTTCTCATTAAACCCTAGTCATTATGCAGAGAAGAATGGAAATGTATGCATAAAGGATGAGCCCAAAATAATATATTAATGACAATAACTACAGAACATAGAATGGGAAGTGATATTAAATGTACACACATTTATTGATCCATTTATTATATAGTTGAAATGGACTAAAATTCTATTTGGAAAGAAAAGTTCAACTATGAACAGTGATGGTTGTACGGTACCTACCTAAGTATCTTTATTAAAAGATAAAGGAATCGTCAAATGAAAATATAGCAAAATTGGAGTGTTGGTATTTAACACCTCAATGATAAAGGAAGGGAACAGAATGAAAGAAACAAGTCTTATTATTAGGTACAAAGATTAATTAGAATCTTCAAAATTCAGTGTGATAGCTATCAAAATTAATGTTTGAAATGAGTGATTTTCGAAAACTGCAATCAATACAAAAACACTTTGTAGTTTATTAGATTCACTAGGGTCTGGTTAGAATTCAAACAAACAAACAACAAATTCAGACCTGGACTTCATTGAATTTATAACCAAAATTCCAAAAGAAAGCTTCACAAATGAGGTATGTGTTTTATTTCCACCTTTGCTTACACATTATCCATGCTGTAATTCAAACTAAACTTCTAATTACCTTTTACAAATAAGTAGGTATTGGTGTGCTCAACAAGATATGCATCGCAAAACATATCTATGGATGACCAGCCTAGGATGTGATGAATTATTACAAGGTACAATTCACAAACCTACAATTTTGGCAATTGATCCGTTCCTGAATCTACATTATCATATGATCTAATATGCTTCAACCTTCAGGCTCAAATAACATAAAAAGGCTTTGGCTCACAAGAAAAAAGAGCACCCAAACTGGAATACTAGATAAATCTATTATGTACTTAGAGCAGAGGCACATCAAGAACTAGTATAACAAGTACAACATTAACTTAGTCTTAAACCATTGTTGAAATTTTCAGAGATCTACCAATCACATTCCCGAGCATTCGAATAGAAAAATAACTTAGCTTTTAGAGTATATAGGTCAATATTGGGCTCAGATGCGGTGAACAGTTTCAAAATCAACAAACTAGTACAATGAGAACTTGTGGGCAGTTAAAACCTATTCAAGCACTCATGTCAGAACTTGACCTTTTAGGTTGGATCAATCTGAAAGCGTTATCTTACTACAAACAACTTAAAATCTGTTAATATCTAAAGGGGAAAATAAGGCTAATTCTAGAAAAGGAAACTAAACATAGAGTATTCATGACAAAAGGGTGTGAAGAAAACTGTAAAAATTACAGGACCATGGCAACACAAAGAATGACGACAACAACCCAACAGCAATCCCAGTAGTTTATAGATGTCCTAATCCTTTTCTTGAACTTACCGATCTCCCTTGTTAATCCTAATCTATCTTCTTTTTCAACTTTATCAAGTAATTCCATTGCCACTTTTAAAATATTTCAAGTATGTCTTAGTTAATGTCTTCATAAATAATAATCTTGACTTGATATAAACATTATATGAGTTTGTTGAGAATGAATGCAATCAAAGATTGATCACGCAAATCTCACAAATGGAAATTGTAGCAAGTATTACCTGATGAATGGAGAAGTCACTGTAATTCTTCAATTCCTCAACTACTCTGCCCAAGGTACATTCAAAAACACCCATTGAATGTAACCTTTTGGCAAAGCAAACAACATCATCATCATCATAAATCCGCCTCACCGATAATGGACGATTTGCAATCTAAATTAGTTTAAAACAAAGAAATTAGGCTTACGAACTGGTGGATCCTTTTCAAATTAACTGAGTGTAGAGGAGAAAAGAAGAATATAAATCAAGCACCTTGCGAAACTGAACAAAATAGTTAGAGATCTGACGTCGAGGAATAATTCCAACGATATTATTCAAGTCAGATTCTGATAACTTAGCAATGTGTGCTCGTGAAATTGTACGATATTCTTCTATAGCTTCCCTATAAGCATTTTCTTGTTGCTTTTCCATGATTACATACTCAACCTGCGGAAGTGAAGCTTAAGACTCCTTAAAAAGTGAAAGGAATTTCAAATCAAATTTCCTCCAGGAAAAAATCACTTCTCTTATTAAAAACATAAGAGTAAGGAAGCACCTACCTGTTGTATCTTTGGGACAAGCTGCTGCATCACATCTGATTTCAAACGCCTCAAGATGAATGGTCCAAAATGGACTTCATACGGCCAATTAACTCCCTATCTTCTGCATTGAGTAGCTTCTTCAAATCTACATCGTCAGTGGCAAAAAGGTCAGACATCATGCACTCTAGCATAGACCACAGCTCCTGCAACAAAAACTCTATCCACTCAGCAACAACAATGTAACATGTGGAAGACTCAGAAGAATGTTAAACAAAAGTATCTTCTAAGTAGCTGTTATAATCACGGGACAGACAGTTCTTACAAAAAAAACAACTTGAGTTTCCATTGGCAGCAAGAAAAATATATGAAATATTAAGAGATTAAAGACTGTTATGATGATTCACTGCGTTGAAACACAGTTGTTGTAACTTCCCATGGATAAGGATTTCTTTTCTTTTACCTGACAAAATTTAACTTTTACCCAATAGCTGTTAAGTGTGAACCATATCACTTACACATAGCACCATCAGACCGCATAGCTCTGCAATCATTATTTACTTAAATACTTTCAGATTTTAGAAATAATGAGATGGAGGTAAAGGTAACACTATTATACGTGGTTTGTTAGCCCAGTTGCGAGTCTAGTCAGAGTTAGTTTGCGAGACCAAGAGGCTATAGAGTTCAGATGAGCGGTTAAAGGCTCGGGTTGAGTAGGTTCGCCAAAGCGAATCACTAGGTTTTGAGTTACGCGATGGTGGTGCTTTGTACTTCAAAGGTTGGTTGTGAGTACTCGCAGATGCTCAGTTGCACAATAAGATCCTTTAGGAGGTGCATTGTAGTCTGGTCTCATTTCATCCAGGCAGTAATAAGATATATCAAGAACTTTGGTAGTTGTTTTGGTGGCCGAGCATGAAAAGGGAAGTGTTAGAGTTTATTGCTAGATGTCTAGTGTGTCAACATGTTAAAGCGGAACACCAGGTTCCCTCAGGTTTACTTAAACCAATCAAATTTGTTAGTGGAAATGGTACAAAGGAATCATGGACTTCGTGACTGGGTTACCCATGACCAGATAGAGACATGACATAGTTTGGGTCATAGTTGACTGTTTAACTAAATCAACTTATTTTCTCCTAATCATAATAGACTATACCTTAGAAAGGTTAACTCCTTTGTATATCCGTAAGATAGTGAGGTTACAAAACGTGCCTATTTCCATTATATCTGACAGAAATCCTCGATTCACTTCTCGTTTCTGGAAAGCCCTTCATGAATCCTTAAGCACCAAACTAAACTTTAGTACAACTTTTCATCCTTAGATAGACAGTCAGTCAGAACGTGTCATTTAGATCTTAGAGGACATTCTTAGGTGCACCATCATAGATATTGAGGGTAGTTGGGAGGACCACCTACCACGGGTGGAGTTCGCATACAATAACAGTTTTCAGTTGAGCATCCAGATGGCTCTGTACGAGGCTTTGTGTGGCCGTAATTGTAGAACTCCACTATGTTGGAAAAAGCTTAGTAAGAGTAAGATAATGGGGCCAGACTCGATCAAAAAAATCGAAGATAATGTTCGGTTAATCCAGAGCTAGTTGAGAGAAGCCTCAAATAGGTAGAAATCATACGCAGATCTGAAGTGTAATGATATAAAGTTCTCAGCAGGGGACAAATTGTTCCTCAAGGTTTCCACATGGAAAAAGTGTTTCGTTTTGGTTGCAAGGGAAAGTTGACCCTACGCTTCATAAGACCGTACAAGGTACTAAAGAGGGTTAGACCAATAGCTTACTAGTTATTTTTACCATAAGAACTAGAGAGCACATCCATAATGTGTTCCATGTATTCATGCTTAGGATATACCGTTCTGATCTATCTCACGTCATACCCTTAAAACATATTGAGATTAACCAAACATGACCTGTGAGGAGGAACCAATCAGAATCTTAACAAGAGATATAAATGAGCTAAGGAACAAGAGGATTCCATTGGTGAATGTGATGTGGATTAACCAAGGCATTGAGAAGGAAACTTGGGAAACCGAGGAGGACATATAGCTTCGGTATCCTCACCTATTATATCTAGGTAAATGTTTAGGACAAAATTTCTAATTAGGAGGGGAGAGTTGTAACACCCCGATCCTGGGTTAGTAGTTTCGGGTTAACCCGAGTAGGTTATATAAGCCCATTAGTATTGTAAGAGGACTTAGACCAAGTTAAATTTGAGTTTGGGCTTGGGTTTAATCCAACATGTGATAAAAAAATGAATGTTTTTAAGATGAGATCAAACTAGACTGACTAAGGGAGAAATTATACCCTTTTTCATTTTCGAAAGTTGAATCATTTTTAATGAAAATGATATCACATTGTCATCTCCTCTTTTTCTTAACTCTTTTTTTTTTCATTTTCTTATTCCTTCAAACTTCATCTTCTTCATCTAGAAGCTTGAGTAATGATGGAAGCTTTTTGGTCTACCATTCTAGTTCGTTTAAGTGAAGGTAAGAATCATAATCCTCATATCCCAAGATTCAATTCAAGCTTTCAATCTCTTCATTTCACATTGGTTTCCAAAATGTGGGTTTTAGTAAGGTTTAGAATCTAATAGTAAATAAGCTCATTTTTAGAAGATTTAAGCCTCAAGAAGTGTCTTAAAGTCTTTTCTAAGCTTCCCAAGAACATTAGTAACACTTTTACTTGATTCTTATCTAATAAGGGAAGTTGGAGAAAGCTCCAAGAGCAAGAACAAGGAAAAAGCTTGTGCTTGGGTGACCTTAAGGTGTTATTTCCGTAGCTAAATCAAAGGTTACACGCTTATTATGCAATTCTACCACATGTAGATCATTAGGTGTGTTTTGGTAGCTTGCATGACTTATAAAGCATGTCCATAGTAGATTGCATCTTTTGATGGTTTTAACATGTTTACAGCCTTATTATAACCCCTATAATAAGACATAACACTTTAATAACAATTGGGAACCTCAGCAGGGTCTTTGGGGGGTGGGAAGTTAGCATTTTTCGTGCCTAAAACGAGATATTTCTAGCTACAACTATCGAAACTGAAAAAATAGTATTGATACTGTTCTTCAGATGCTAAAAATAAAAGGGTTTTGAGACAAAAGTATTGATACTCCTTCAATGGGTATTGATATTGTAGATAGGGTATCGATACCGAGTTCACTTTTTTAGTTTTCAATAGGAAATTTTAGTACCGATACTCATGGGAGTATCGATACCAGTATCGATACCCTCAGTAGAGGTATCGATGATGAGATATTTTTCAAAACATTGAACCTAATTTTGGTACTGTTACTCAACCAGTATCAATACCCTAACACAAGAGTATTGATACTCATCCAAGAGTATCGATACTATTTCCCCTTGTCAGCATAGCTCAGTCAGTTAGTATCGATACCAAGAGGTGAGTATCTATATTCAGGGGTGAGTATCGATACTGAAGATCAGTATTGGTACCAACATACAATTTTGGATAAATAATACAATGCTTAAAGGATTAGACTTGAGGGGCCTAATAACATCAGGATATCAACAAATAAAACTACAAGTGAGAACAATAATAAACTCAAAATAGCTAGAAGCAGTAACAATTAGGCTAATATAAAACTATCTTTATTTGATGCCCGGGAAACAGCCAAGACATCCGAATCCCTTTAGCAGAATACGACAATCAGTTGGATATCCCAGTTAGTGCCAAAGCACTTCAGTAGTTGACTGGACGTAGATACCCCGAGACTCGATGGAGTAAGTTGGTCAGGTGTACATTTCCGATGTAGTTCCAGATCTTACCCCAAATACTCAGGGCATCTCAGAAAGGCTAGAGGGGTATCTGAGCTCCGAGACGTAGAGCCTTCATCTTTACCATGATGTTTATTTCAACAGTACATATTAGTATTTTACATATATTCATATATGTATCGTTAACCAGCTCATTTAGTGAATTCATGTAGTATAGTGTGGCACAAAGCTCGTGAGCTCGACGTTCAAAAATGTGTTTCTGTGCATAGTTTTCTATTTACCAGTAGTGGAGAATTATCATCGACAATAATTTCAAATCAATTGAGGCATTCAGAGTACGTCTTGAGTTATTCTTAGAGGGCATGTACTATTTGTAGACCCTTATGTATTTAGTCATAACTCTTTTTTTTATTTAAACTTAGTATTGTATTATTTGGATATTTTGGTAACTCCCCATATTTTGTAAACCTTGAATTATCGTGTTTTTTTTTCACTTGGGATGGATTTTATACAATATTTACATTTGTTTTAAAGAAAAAAAATCTAGGTTAGCCACTTCGATGGTCCCATGTGACATGCTAATCCATTGGTCTTCAGGTCATACTAAATTAGGGTATTACAGTAGGAAGATCTGTTGCATTTGTCATTTCAGCGTATATCTCGATCATTTGATTATTTGATGATCGATGCAGTCCAACCATCACACCAACATCGTCATCACCCTCAAGTTGGATTGCTTCATATGTGAGTGGAATCTTTGAAATTACATGTCGATAACTCAAACATGAAACATAAGCTCAAAGTTTTTTTTCTTCAATTTTCTACTTCATTTGGCGATGAGATACATCTACAAGGAACATCGTATTTACATGCCTTTGTAGCGTAAACACAACACCATCATCAATTTGTAAACTTTGGTCATTGGAATGGACAATCGTGAAAAATTTGTTAGCCATTGTTTGAGAAAATTTCCTGTTGGTTCAATTAAGTTGTAAAAAGTATAAGTTTTTGTGAAGATTCACATAACATAAGCCAATTTTAAAGAAATACTAGCTATCATCAATGATCATCCAATCATTTCATTTCAAAAACTTTTCAATAATATATCACTTCAATTCAGTGATATATTTGACCATTGAATGTCATTTTTGACTTGTTTCCCTTTAATGAAAAACATCATTTTCTCATACCTTTTAATACGCAATGACAAAAAACTTTTCGGTGTTCAATTGCTTTATTTCAGAAACTTTTCAGTGATATATCACTTCAATTCAATGATATATCAAATCATTTAATGATGTTTTGACTTGTTTCCCTTTAATATTTTTTTTTCATTTTCTCAAACCATTTAATACACAATGACAAAAATCTTTTCAGTGATATTTTAAAAAATTAAATGATGTTTTTAACCATATTTAATAATTCATCATACCCTATTATAGTTCGCCATACTTTTTGAGTGCTATATATAACCATTACTTTTCCATTGTTCACTTTCATATTTCGAAAATTTCCATGACAATAATTTTAGCAATATTTTTTGTGAGAGAAAATCTTTCCCTATCTCCTTCGAGGGAGACATTTGACTTTTTGACTTGATGAAATTTTCAAACAAGGTTGGAGCTACTGAAAATTCAACACTTTCTTTACTACGTTCAGGTTTCCAACCTCTTTCGCTTTGTAACATTCATCGGTGAGTTATTTGAACAATGATTGACGCATACATTACCAATTCGGTAAGTAATATTGACTTATTTGTCGAGTATCACATGCAAGTCGCAACACCTTCCACATCAAAAACTAAATCTGACAAGTCAATTGACTATGAAGACTAAGATGTGTGGGTAACTTAATGCTTGTATTGTAATGTAATGTAGGAGTTAATGTTTTAAAATGTGTGTAACTTAATACTTTGCATTTAATAAAAAATATAAATATGATAGTTGAAACTTGTCACCTTAACGTGACGAGTTTTATGATTTTTTTCTAATATATTTTCAAAATAAATACACTCTAAATTAAAAAAAAATATTCTAATGGAACTTGTCACGTTGTCATGACGAGTTTCTTGAAAAATATTAGAATATTGGATCTAATATTTAGGTCCAATAAAATATATTTTCTTGTGAAATTCGTCATGACGAGTTCCACAAACAATGTAACATTTGTCATAGATCTTTAAATAATCTCTTCCCAGAATATATGACTAATATTTTAGTCCGTTTGCCCTAATGGGCCAAAAAAAAAACTAGTATCTTCCACGTTAGGCTGCAATCTTCTCGTCTTCCGGTCACGGCAAATATTACAGTCAGTGCTTTACAGTCTGTCTTTGAACACGAATGACAACCAGTTGCATTTTCTGGGTCTTGCTTGCTTTATCTACAATTTCTAGCACGTGGCCGATTAAAGGATGCATTTCCATGTATTGGTATTTTGTATAGCAGTGTTGATGTTTTCGAACGTCTGTTATATTTTGTATAGAAGTGTTGAATCCCATAGATTGGTCTCCTCCTTGAACGTCACTAAATCCACAGCAGAAGGAGAATTTCCCCTCCACAATCGTCAGCACGTATATCATCTCGTGAAGTGGAGGTCAAATAGGATGAGATGAGGCAAAACTGATTTGAAAAAAAAATATTATAGTGAGATATTCGGATTGGATATCCAAATATCTGATCTAAAAATTCTGATATTCGATCCAAAAATGGTTAGTTCGGATTAAATTCGGATCGTCGGATATCCAAATTTTTGGATCGGATCCGTTATCTAAATTTACACACCCTTAGTACTTATATATTTAGAGATAACTATAATAATAACTCTTTCTATATTAATTTTTTAATTAGATCTTTATTTTACTTAATAAAAATAAATGATATATATAGATTAGACTAGGTGGGAGTTTTGACCTAAAAATTTAGATCAAGTTAAGTATAAATAAAGAGATTTAATTTCCAAGTCAAATTTAGATGAGTAAAAAACTTGACTAAATTTATGAGCATCCGTAAAATTATCTATAAATAATAATTAAATTTATATTATTAAATAAATTCAACCGTTAATGATGAACTTTGAAACCAAAAGCTTGTGAATGTTTATGTTAACGGTCACTCGGGCGAATCTACCCCGATTACCGTTGTCGGTTTGATAATTCACCTTAACAACCGAGGCTATTTGATTTCCGATAGCTTCAATGAAGCTTCGTTTATATAAAGTTACTTGAAGCCCTAGTAAGCGGATCCAAGCCATCGGACAACTAGGACGAGCTTGAGAAGTTTGAAAGTCGATTAACCATGGCTCCATTGTCAAATAATAGCCAAAAACATGTCAAGGCGTAAGGACTGAGATAATCACTATTGTCGCTGAACTTAACCAAAAAGAAATCGTGCTCTATATCCGTCAGCTTAATCGGGTGACAAAGTTTCCAGAGACTATAAATACGGTTGTGCAGGGCATTATAACTAATCCGATCATCAAGGATTTTGACTCTAACCATACTCTTGATAGCCAATTGTTGAACGCGATCCAAAAATTCGATGGTTGTGATGCCATTCATGGAACCAATGGCAACATCATCATCAAGCAATTCGATGTCTTTTTCATCAAGATCAAAAGCCTTGAGTTTTGATTGGTTGTTGGAGGTTCCAGTAACAATATCTTTGTGAGAGAGAGCGGGTTGGTGAATGGTAGATTGTGAGTCACTGTCTATATGAGAGGGTTCAGAAGAGGGAGGAGGGGCAGTAGAAGGGTCGGGAGGATCATCTACCTGTCGACGTTGTCAACGGAGTTTTCAAGCAGAGAAGATATTGCTATTTCCTAAAATACTTTGGTGTTTAATCAATTATTTTTAAATCTTCATGAATAATATTTTTATATATTATATTTATTCTTAATAAATAATATAAAAAGTAATATTATACTACTTTAATATTTATATTCAGATTGAAAAAGTTCAGCTGAAAAGGAGGAGTAGGTAATTCGGTATAGGAATAATAATGAGTAAAAACACCGACTTAATTAGTTAAAAAAAAAAGAGGGCAAATGGAGCTTAAGTTTATAAATACTGAGGAAATCCCCCGATTAGAACCCTAAGTACTCGCTGATACTCTCGTCTTTCTCCATTCCTATCTTAAATTGAGCTGCATTCATCTATCTAGGGTTGGAATTTGAGGAACAACAAGAAAGAGGGCAAATGGATGGAATGTTGTCTGCGAGTGATAAGCAGAGCATGGTTTCCTCCTTTCTCGAGATCGCCGTTGGTCAAACTGCCGAAACTGCCATGCAGTTTTTGCAAGTAAGCTCATATTTCCCCCCTATTCTCTTTTTTGGCACTTGTATCATTAAATTCGAACCTTTTTTGATGTCCAAGGGTTTCCACAATGTTGAAGCTTGTAAATTTTTTTGTTTCTTCCCCTTTCCTCCCTTGAATTCTTAATGGCTTTGCGATTCAATTAGTAATGCTGACTGCTTAGGTAATCTGTTATTAATGTCGATTGACTGAGAATATACATATTTTAGTTTAAATTTCTGATAAGAGTATTGTTATTTATGTCACATGCTCAATGGTAAAATATGTGTGGGAAACAGGCAACAAGCTGGAAGCTTGATGAAGCTCTTCAGCTATTTTATGTCGGTAATGAAGGTGGTGTAGCTGCACCGGCTTCTGAGTCTCCAGCTGTGGAAAACGTAGATTCTTGGGTTGATCAAAATTATGGGTTAGAGATTTGCATTAAATTTCACTCTAATTCAGCACCTAATTATCTGATTTCCTAATATTTACTGATGATTTTGCCGTTGGCTTCTATTGTTATCCAGTGAGTTGAAGGAATCTGGAACCAGCGATGTTAGATCCATTGCTGGAGAGGAAGTAGGCCCTCCTTTACCTGTAGTAAGGGAGACACTTTATGATGATGTATCACTATATGGGTATCTTTCTTCTTTTCATTTTAACAGCTTGCTTGTTGCAGTGGAATATTATTTTTCTTTTCTTTATATGAAATTGTAAATGTATATGTTGGTTTTTTCTTTTATGAACTTTTTTGTGTGTGGGTGTGTCTTTATGTCATGTGTGCATGCATGCCTATATTGTTTTAGTTGTTTTATGATCTGGAGAGAATTCCACCGCAATTTGCTAATAATTTCTCACGTGGTAATATATCATTTTCTAATATTCATACAGAGCATCAAGTTTGGGATTACTTCCACAACAGTCAGGTTCGTTAATTGCATTCCGTAATTTTGATGAGGAAATGAAACGCCCTGGGGTTTGGGAATTGGATGAAGTCTCTTCTTCCACAGTGGATGTTCCTCGAGATAACCTTGCTTCTTTGTATAGTCCTCCTTTTCATCTGATGTTCCAGGGAACATTTGAAAAGGTATATTGATTTTCTTAGCATTTCTTATTCCATACGAAGTGACTTGTTTATCAACCTCAAAATGTTTCCTCATTTGAAGTGATAATATCCTTGTTTGATGATATAGTGCATAGCTCAGGTCTAATAACTTTGTTCTGGGGAAAAAATGATATTTTGTGCTTTGTCGGTTAATATGGACTTAGAAAATTTTGAGACTGCCTTTTCCTGTAATTTTCTCGTCAACTTTTAAAGTCAATTTAACCAAAGGCTATATATGACTATGATTTAGGCAAAAGCTGCTGCATCTGTTGAAGGCAAGTGGCTCCTTGTGAATTTACAATCTACCAAGGAATTCAGCTCACATATGGTATTGTTCGAGTCTTCCTCCTTTCCTCTAGTTGAAACTAAAAAAGATTACTTCATTCCCTGAGTTTGAAGTGGCTTGTAATGTAATCTTACTTTCTGATGTTTGTGCTTCGGAAGCTTAATCGAGATACGTGGGGAAATGAAGCAGTTTCTCAAACTGTTAGCACTAACTTTATTTTCTGGCAGGTTAGTATGATGCTCTCTAGTTGTCCTTTCCTTGTTTGCCGTCTTTCTCTCTCTTCATCTACTATAAGTTTTACGTTTATTCTATGGGTTTTACCTTCCATGTATTTTCTAACGGATGCTATTGCATCTTTAGGAATGTTTTTTGAGCTCTCTTTATCATTTGCTTGTGGTTAAATTTACAAGTCTTATATGATACAAGATGTTTGCAATTTTTTTAATAATGGAGATATAGAGATGCTTTCTTTTTAAATGGGAACTTAATCTGATACTTTAATTTTATCAGTCAACAATTGATGGAAAATCAGTTAGTCCTCTAAGAAAATTGCAGCATTTTACCGTGTATATGACCTTAGGAGCAAGAGCCTCATAACTCATAAGCATTGAGTGCCATATGCATCCTTAGAGGACTTCCATATTGTTGTATTATTTAATCTCTTGCTTCATTTTATACTTGATGCTGTCCTATGGATATAGGTATATGATGATACAAGCGAGGGGAGAAAAGTTTGCACCTATTACAAACTAGATTCGATTCCTGTAGTGCTTATCATTGACCCAATCACAGGACAGAAAATGCGCTCCTGGTGTGGAATGGTTCAACCTGAGAGTTTGTTGGAGGTATCTATTTTGTTACATTAATGCAGATTGGAAGTTCACAGGAAAATAAGCAAAAATGAAAAATGAAAGGGTTTTAAAAGGAGGCTGATAAAATTATGATTTATGATATTTGAAGATTTTTCGATGTATGCCTTTTGTGATTTGATACAAGAGATTTTAACCTTTAGGACCTGATTCAATTCATGGATGGTGGCCCAAGGGATTATCATGCAACACTGTCTCATAAACGTCCAAGAGGAAGCTCAGTTACACCGCAGCAAAAAATTAAAGGTAATCGTGCGTCTTCTTTCCTACACCAAGTTTATTGGTAGGGAACCAGTTAACGTATAAGTTTCAGTATGTGGTTTATTGCATTCTTCTATCACCCTGATTTTGGTTTACTTAAGATGTAGTGCTGAGGCCTCTTGCAAGAAGGCAGTAAAGTTGACAATATTTTGATGTAATAGATGGTTCAAGGGGGAGTAAGACAATTCCTTTATGTGCTAGTTATGTACAAAATATCTTATTTGTGGATAATGACAAGAAGGTATAACTTTTAAGAAATATGAAAAAAAATATCCATCCAGAATAGTGTATGCTGTTTACGAAACTCAATGATTCGTCTTGATGTTCTGTATGTAATTTCAGTTCATTTTGCTATAGTGTCAACAGATGAAACAGATGAAGATAAGGAAATGCTAAGAGCGATAGCAGCTTCTATGGAGAATGCAGAAGAGACTATTAAAGCAACTTCAGATGATAAATCATCATCCACTACTGACAAGGAGGAACCGTGTTCGATTAAGATGCCTGCGTATCCACCTCTCCCTGAAGAACCTAAGGGTGACAGGAACCACTTATGTAGGGTTGGAGTCCGTCTTCCTGATGGATGTAGGGTACAGAGAAATTTTCTCCGAACTGATCCAATACAGGTAAGCATACTTTTGGGAGGTATATATTTTTTCCACTACTCTGATCTGTTATCATTTATGTATTAGAATTTGGGGTTTTAAGTGTGGATTTTCCTGGGACGATCCTTGGTTGGAGCTAAGAATTTGCATATTCAAGTATGCAACTATATTTTCTTGGATTTTAAAATATATATATTTCCTTGGATGCTGCTTGCTGTAAACAGCATCGGTGAATCATTTGAACTGATCTCTCAGATTGCTCCCCCTTCTACTCCATACCTGTTATTATTATTTTTTTTTGAAAAGTCCCCATACGTGTTATTAAATGACATGTATACCAGTTTAAACTGATAATGTTTAAAATCGATATTCCATCATGACGGTTTTTGGGGAGTAGGGAGTAGTGACCATTGAATTTAAACTTGAAAAATTTGTGAAAAAATGTATTACTGTATCCTTGGGAAGAGTGATCGTGTCCTTAGGATTGTCCATCTGATTGGTTTATTAATTTCATTTCATTTTGTCATTCTGCAGCTACTATGGTCATTCTGCTATTCTCAACTTGGTGAGGCTGAATCAAAGCCATTCCGGTTGACCCAACCGATTCCAGGAGCTTCAAAATCTCTGGATTATGATAGCAAATTAACGTTTGGGGAGTCGGGACTTGCCAATTCAATGATATTAGTTGCATGGGAATGAATGTTGTCAAGATGGCAATGGTCTTCTTGTTTCTTCAACCACCTAGAGTTGAAAGAGTTTTGGTTTTCAATGTTGTCAATCAGATCACTTAATTATTTAATTGTATTCAATCAAGCCATTTTCTGTTTTCGTTAATATTTAAGTTAACCAAAATAATATAATTACACATTTGGTCCTCAAAATTTATATATTCTATCAATCTAGTACTAATTTAATTGAATTTAATAAATTTAATCATCTAATCATATTGTGACACATGCTTCCACTTTAAGTTAAATTTTATTTTAGTCCTTTAATTTAGGGATATTTGATTTGGTCCTTACATTAAATGCCTGAGGGTTTTCATCGATTATTCGATTTAATAATTGGTTAAAATTGATTTTGATTAATATTAGAGCCTATACATTTTAGTTTTAGTCCCTTAAGTTTTTTTAAATTTCATAATTTGACACTCTAAGTTAGAGAATTACCTTAATGAAACCATATAGTGTGATTAGGTTTAATAATAAATTGATTGATTGCAATTCGATTTTAAAATCAAGGAAAAATTAATTTATTTGGATGACTAACTGTAACACCCTAATTTAGTTTGACCTGAAGACTGAAGGATTAAATTGCCACATGGAACCACCTGTAACACCCATATCCCGTATACATTTCTATACACGAGATACAGATGTCACATCACTTTTAAAACAATGTCTTTTGAAAACCCTTAAAAATTTATTTCAAAAATTAAGTTAAAACATTTTATCACAATCATAAAACAATCATCGCAATATACTACCAAAATTTCCCTTTGTATATAAATTCCAAAGCATTTTTCTTTAAATTCGATTACATGCCAGCAATTGTTCAAAATAAACAATTATTGTCATACCGTTACTGATGAGAGTCAACCTTAGCTTTATGATAGATGCTACTGCACCCCGTATCCAACTAGTCTTTGCTTTTACCTAAGCGTGAAATCAACACATGTTAAGTATTTACTTAGTGAGGCATATTATTATAAAGAAACAGAAATTTATATAAACGTATCTCGTGACTAAATGACGAATTAAATCGCATAATTCCATAAGGATCAAATAAATCCTTCCTAGTGCAACCGAGTTTCTTTTATACACTCATCGAATTTATTCTTAGAAAGTCCAACCTACCTATCCTTCCATATACTTTTTCCAATCATTCTTTATTTGGCCTCTGTACGTTAAATGAGAAAGTATTACACATGTATTGCACCAAAGTGCCAATTAGTCCTTTATCTTTTATACTTATCATGAGTGGCACCTTATATACCATTAATATATCGTTATGTATTTTCATTTGTGGCATCCTTTCATGTCAATTAGCACGAGTAAGCAATTAGTCCTTCATCCAACTTACATTATTGGCATCTTTCTACCAAATACAATATTAGACATTTCGTCTTTTACCCAAAGGTTTTTAATATTTCATCTAACTGGTATGATTTGCACATTTCTTCCAAATACACAGCTAGGCATTTAGTTCTTTTAACTCAAAAGCATTTAGTCCTTCATCTAACTTGCAGGATTGACACCTTTCTGTCAATGCACAGCTAGGCCATTAATATGTTTCATTTTAAAATTCTATAGTTTACACTACCAAAACAGTCAGTCCCCAAACATTACTATAATTTACATGGATTATGTCACATCCCAATTTAGGGGCTAAAAGTTTTAGATTTATGAAGTATTATGTTCAAAAGAATTATGGAGAAAATTCATGGACATTAGTTATAATTTTCCTCCCTTGTTTATTATAAATTTAAGAGAATTATAAAATACGTTAGTGCATTATTGTGAAATGATATGAAGTAGTTGGTAAATAATGGTTCAATCATACTGTTATTTTATTAAAGAAATTGAGTACCACTCAATAAGATAAGAGATATTTGTTTTAAGTGAGGGCAGTTTGGTTTTTATTAAAAAAAAAACGTTAGAAAAGAAGCTATAACTTATAGACACATCATGAACTTGTAATAATGGCTACATGCACCGCACCTTTATTCTCATTGATGATAGCACACGCCACCTCCACCTTAAATCACTCAGACCTCACTCTTCCGGTTCTATCTTTCAAGTCCAACAAGAGTTTTCTTTATCATCGTCCCTCCCTATTATTTCATCTTTACGCACAAAAGAATGAGTATGTTGCCTCCTTTTTGGCCATGAAAGGCGTTTCCTCAGGTTGGTAACTCTTTACAAAATTCAACATCTTGGTCTCATTTTGAATTGAACTTAATATGACCTCATTCATTTCTTACAAACACCCCTGACCAAACTGCCTTCTGATGGAACAAAAAAAATCAAGTATCAAAATTTACCTTGACAGTGGGAGCACGAGGTGGTCGCCAGCGAGGTTGGAGGGAGATTGAGAGTTGCTCATGTCTCAACACATAACCAGTTGGTTCTCGGTTATGGGATCACACCAAAAGTATGATGCAGTCTCAATGTCCAAAAGAGTTTCAACCAGCTGATCCGAGAACAAAAGTGGAACTTCATCTCCTTAGACGGGATGAAAACTATTTTGAACCGAATAAGCCCCAAAGTGCATTTCATGGTGTTGGAAGAACTCTTGGAAGTAACAACTCAAGCTCTACTCCTTCTAAGCCAACTGTTGCTGCCAGTAGTATTACCACTGCACCACCCCCCATCTATGGGGCTTGTTATGGATTCAACGTTGCCAACAACCTCTATTCAGATAAGCTTTTCGGAGGGTACGCTCATGGTCTCACGCTTCAATTACCATCATACAATCAGAGATGTCCGTGGGTTCGTTGATGCACAACGGCCATGGTTTCGGCCGCAAAGCTTGAGCTAGTGTCAAACTTATTCTTGGTGATAAGTGTTTCAATACCCTTTGATGAAAGAGATAAGTTTATGAATGCACATGAAGATAAAGGAAAATGGGGTTATGATTCCAATATGAAAAATCACGTGGGAGATGTCTAGGAAAATAAAGTGGTAAATCACAAGGTAAGTCACCCAAGTTTGGTGAGATCTTTACCTTGTCTCTTAGTTCCAAGTGATTATAGTTATGACATAATAGTTTTTTTTTCAAGATCAATTTAGTCACTAATTTAAGTAATTAACTATTCTGATGGCAACGTCAATTTTCAATTTTATCAATTGAGTCCTCAAATTATTATTTAGATTCTAATAAGTTATTTTTTTTAGGGCAAGAGAAATTATTTGGATACGAGTTAGTAATTTTAATGGCCTGGATCGTTAGGAAAATATTGGAAGTTGAATTAAAGATCGAGGGCGTTCAAATGGAATTTAAATGGTCGACCAATATGGCACGGAAAATCGAGGTAATACTTTACTACCTCTTTATGCTTTATGGAACATGTGAATATTGGTAAATGCATGAATATGATAACATTGGTCTCATACATGTAGTTAAGTAATTTCTACACTCGATCAGAATACGATAAAAATTCGGTAACTGATTATGGTTCAGATGACTTTTATAAGAAATTGATGGATTGTTAGAATTAAAATTTCAAGTTCTGTGGTTAGTGATAAAAGAATCATCTTGGATCTGTAACATATAAATTATTTCATCAAAGGTACTTGGATGGGAAATTATGATAATATTCTGGTAGGGTAAAATTATAGAAATACCCTTATATTGTAAGATGACAAGAATTGTCCCTAGAAGATGACTAATAACTCTGAAAGGATATATTGATCTGAGAAACTAAAGATGTGCATAAGAAATACTAGTTTGCTTAGAAAATTTGGATAACCGGGTTTTAACCCAATAAGGTTTATGCAAGATACGAGAAGTCTGTTAAGAAATCATTTCGAGATCAAAGAATGTTCGGGAAAGAAATTAACCATTGGATCTCTAAAGTATAATTATTTTCGTTAAGAGCTAATATTGAAATTATCTGGTTAAGAAATTACGAAAATGCCCTTGAGAGATAAAATAGTCTGAATTGACCCTGAATAAGAGAGTACTTTGAGGATTTTTACTTAACTCGATTAAGTATGAATTTAATTGTTAAGATCATGTCTTTGTACAGAAAAATTTATAATATTCTGTTTGTAAAATCTGAGAAGACACTTGACCCGAAAATATTCGAATAAGGAGTAAATACTTGAAGAGTAATTTATCGGAGGTATTCTGCTGACAGAATTGTTCGAAAGGACTGAAGTAAATGATAAGATTGAATTAAATAATAAGACCGGATGGAAGGAAATGATTGAAATATTCTAGAATTATAAAATGACCAAATTACCCCTGGAATGGAAATGACTCAAGAATGTCACCAAGCTCAAGAATGAATGGATATACTCAAAAATGAATAGAAAAAAATGTTAAGCACCAAAATGACCAAAATGCCCTTATGACCTAGAATAAGTAAATGTCTTGGATTAATTAAGAAATCCAAATAAACATGGATGTTGTGCTACCAGTAAAAGTTGTGGAACGCAACTTAAGTGATTAACCAACGTTAGTACTATATCATTACCTGAATGATATAAGTATCACTTGAATGTTTGTTCATCTTCTCAAATTTGGATCGATGATAATTCTGGAAGTACTTGGCGCAACTCAACTCTAGAGCGCATACAGTACTAATAAGTGGGTAGTCGTTAGTCAAATCAACCACGAATACCAGAATGACTTTATTATATGAATAAATTGAAATGAAATGAAGTACAACGTGTATTTGAAATTCAGAAACGTCTGAATTATACTGGAAAACTTTAAAGTAATCGGGATAGACTTGCTTACCAAACGAACTAAGTAACATCAATAACTAAGGATTAAATAGGTGATTTGATGAGTTTGGAAACACTGTTGAACTTACATGATGAATTATCATTATGGGTTATGAGCCATAGATCAAGTACGTCAGTATTTCCTGATATTGTTGAAACGTGGAAATGAAATAAAGACCATTGGAAGATTTATTCAGTGATGATTATGGGGATGATCTATGGATCTGCACTATGGTATTAAAGAGTGAATACACTGGAAGGATAATGAATTGACTTGTTGACATGCATCAGTTTGAGAGTTGTGTAACTCGATTTGTTTGATAATATGATCGATAGTCGTAGATTGTAAATGACTTGAATCTTCGATTCTATATTTCATCTAAAATCACTTCGGTCATGTTTGAAAAAAAACAAGTAACGCAGATGGAAAAGATTCTGAATATCTCATTTGGTTCAATTGGGCTGAAATCCTATGAATTTAAAGTATATTCCTGAATACCCCTGATTGTTTGGGTAATGGAATCACTCGCAGTAAATCTGAATTTAGAATTATTATGTATAAAGGTTCATGAACGTTTTCCTAAAGCACACGAAAATATAGTGGGATTCTAATGTATCAACATTAAATGTCTGGCTAGATCGGTTAGTAATCGATTCTCCTCAATAGGACATTGTTCCAGGAATTCGTTCAAATTTCATAAGTTTCATGTTATCCAAAATGATAACTACAATGGCCTCTGGAAATACTTGGATTCTCTAGTGTGTTCCCTACTTATTACTGAACTGTTTTATTTGTTTTAATATGTGGTACACCAAATTCATTGGTTATTGTTTTATGGATGCACCAATTTAATGTGACAATTTATGGAATATGGCTGCTATCTAATTTTTGTTTTGAAATGGTATATGATTACCATGTTTTTGGATTTATGGAATTTATGTCACGGTGCAATTGAATTTTGGAATTGAATTACGATGGAATAGCTCTGATCAAGCTAAATGGGCCTAATGTGACTCTTGAGGGCCCCAAGATGTTTCATTAGGTCGGCTTTCCTTTGCTGTGTGCTTAGGGTAAGCTATATGGACTTATTGACTTGGGCTTAAGGATACAAGCTTCATAGCCTATCCTTAAGTCGGTTTTCTTTTTGCTATGTGCATAAAGTAAGCTATATGGAAAATAATTTTTGGGAACTACTGATGGTGTACCAGAAAAGGGTTTAAACTATGATTTTCAAAAGTTAAACTCTTTTACGAAATTGTGAGATTTACTGGACTATGATTTGTACCTATTATGATTTTATTATACTGTTGGAACACACTAGACATCCTATTCGATCTCCTGAAAATGTCATACTTTGAAAGGTTTCTTATGAACTGATATTCATGGCTTCTACTCGATGAACTTCTAAGGGAACCCCAAATTATTCTGCAAGCTGGTATACATATGATTCAATAAGGAAATTATATGGCTTTCCATTTATCTACATGTCATGTAGCATCATCTGGTAGTTCTGTATTACTGAGCTTTCCAAAGCTCACTCTATTACTCACATTTTCAGGTTAAAACAATTGTACCAGTGCATCTATCGACTTCAGTAAGGGAGTTCTTCCGGCGTGGTTGCAGAGTATGGTACTTGTGATTAGGGGGCATGTAATTGTATTTTGATTTATATATGAGTTTGGAAATCTGTTTTATTTTTAAATAGTGATAAATGATTTTATAAGTTTATATGTTCTGATAAAAAGTTTTAAAATTTCCACTATTTTTACGGTGGGTCGCTCCGGTGGCCCTAATGTGACTTCCCGAATCGGATCGGGCTACTCGTATCGGTCTGAGGGGGTTACAGATTATACACCCACTACCAATATGGAAATTTATAAACTTATTATGATTTTCTTAGTATTTGAACTAGTTCATATCATCCATAAGGATTAAGTAAGTCCCTATGATTGAAACTAACTTTTTTCATACTATTATTATATACATCCTTAGTATGTCCAACATACCTTTCTTTCTTATACATTTTTCTTTTCATTTCATTTATTAAGATGCACCCATAGTTCTTATACGATTATTCATCAACTCATGATGAATTTCGTGGATTTGCACACATAGTGCCCTGTACGGTTATTCATCAACTCATGATGAATTCCGTAGTTTTACTCACATAGTTCCATGTATGGTTATTCATCAACTCATGATGAATTTTGTAGTTTTGCTCATATAGTTCCCTGTACAGTTATTCATCAACTCATGATGAATTTTAGTGCCCTATACGGTTATTCATCAACTCATGATGAATTCTGTGATTTTACACACATAGTGCCCTGTACAGTTATTCATCAACTCATGATGAATTCCGTGATTTTGCACACATAGTGTCATGTACGGTTATTCATCAACTCATGATGAATTCTGTGATTTTGCGAACATAGTGCCTTGCACGGTTATTCATTAACGCATGATGAATTCCGTGATTTTGCACACATAGTGCCATGTACTGTTATTCATCAACTCATGATGAATTCCGTGATTTTGCATACATAGTGCCATGTACGGTTATTCATCAACTCATGATGAATTATGTGGTTTTGCACACTTAGTGCCCTGTACGGTTATTCATCAACTCATGATGAATTCTGTGGTTTTGCACACTTAGTGCCTATTTGGTAATCACCATACATATATTAAGCAATCAAACATCTATGACTAGTATAACATATAGAGGTACATAATAAATGCACTCACTTGACTTTCTTCGCTAAGTATCCAAAACGTAAGGCTGATTATTCCGATACTTCGCCTTTATCCTTAATTTTGCTTGTCACAGGAGCTTGGTTCCAATCTACTCAAGCATCCATTAAAACATGTACCATACCCAATGTTAGTATATTTCTTAACCATTAGACTTTAAAAATATTCAAAATATCATTATCTAAATTTCTATAATAATTTTAATATAATTGGCTGTTACAAGTTCAATAGTATCAATACTACTACCATGCTATCTATACTTCTATACTATGGTACCGATACCCCCTTTTAGTATCGATACCCATTTTAGATTCGATGTTACCTGGTATTGATACCCTTACCATGTTATCGATATTACCTTGTTGGTATCGATACTGATTGAATCAGTATCGATACTACTTAGCTAATTCATCCCATTTTAGCCTATAGTATTGGTATTGTTCTATCAGTATCGATACCCTTGCCCAAATTTTCCAGTTTTTACCCCGATTATTACACAAATGAAGTCAATTTTCGTTAGGATTACCTCCCATAATGCTACTAAACTCTCCATTACTTATACATATTAACTTTCCCTCATTTAGTTACTTAAAACATCTAGCATCATTCAATATCATTTGATTCTAAGAATCACACCACATTTTCTAACTTGTTCTTAAACTCATCCATTGCTTCTAATATCTCATTTACCTCTTTGACAAGTCATAACTACTAGCAAACATCAATAAACACTCATATCTTAACATATCATTTCAAAACCCAGTTTTTATAATCTCTATTATTTCCCTTATCTCATAGTTTTAATCTTATCTAATCCTTCCTTAAGCTTCTATTATGCTAAAAGCTTCAATAACTAACCAAAAGTTCAAGGATAAACCACCAAATTGAAATCTCATCTTTGCTATAGGGGAGGGCTTTTCCCACGAGAAAGAAAAAAAAGAGAGAAAGAGATGGCTTTTAATAACTTCTTTTTTTTCTTTTCCTTTTTTTTAATATCTTATTAAAAATGAATTTTAAATTCATTTACCCCTAAAAAAACCAAAATACCCTCTTAATTCATATATTGATACAATTTAGTTCAAAACCATATTCCAAATCATTTTCTCATCTTTTACCATTTATTCAATTAAATCTTCAAATTTCCAATCTTTTCAACATAGCCCCTAACCTGATATTTGGGATATTACAATTCTACCCCCTTAAGAAAATTCGTCCTCGAATTTAAAGACTTTATGCGTTTAGTTTAATACTTAAACTAGAGGAAATTATTTTGCTACACCAATTCTGGATTTCCCTAGTCCAGATCTATATGACTTCGTTTTCATAATTCAAATCTGATCAATTCTTTTTTTCCCCCAAGGTAAGAACATGCAATGCATCTGATCAGAAATTAATAAGCAATGACACATGAAAACATTTTAGGTCTTAACACAATCTCATAAGGTTCAATAATTCTTGAACTCAGTCCTAACTGCAATACTTCTTTCCAAAACAATACTTTTAGAAAAACTTTATCACTTTATTGCTACTCAACTACTTTCCTCTTTAGATTAGCATAAGACTTTTATAATTAGCACAACTATAGCACCACTCACTACACAAATAATGATGTTCATTCATTAAAACAACTCAACTACTACCAACTCTAAATCGTGTATAATAAAATTCCTCTTGTGAGTCTTTAACCTTATTGAGGCATATGCCACAACCTTACCTTTGTGCATAAGTACATTTCCTAACTCGTTGATAGATGCATTGGTAAAAACTACATAATATTTACCCACTCCAATTGTATAAATACTGGTATCTCTATTACGATCCTCTTTAGTATTTCAAAACTCTCCTGACTCTTTTTCGTTCTACAAAAAGACATATTTTCCCACTATTTCCCTTATCTCATAGTTTTAATCTCATATAATCCTTCCTTAAGCTTCTATTATGCTCAAAACTTCAACAACTAACCAAAAATACAAGGATAAACCATCAAATTGAAATCTCACCTTTGCTATAGGGGAGGGCTTTTCCCACGGTGAAGAAAAAAAGAGAGAGAAAGAGATGGCTTTTGATAGCTTTTTTTTGCTTTCCCTTTTTTTTCTTTAATATCTTATTACAAATGAATTTTAAATTCATTTACCCCTAAAAACACCAAAATACCCTCTTAATTCATCTATTGATACAATTTAGTTCAACACCCTATTCCAAATCATTTTCTCTTCTTTTACCATTTATTCAATTAAATCTTCAAATTTCCAATCTTTTCAACACAACCCTTAACCTGATATTTGGGATATTACACCACCGAAGTGGCTAACCCAAAATTTCCTTTTAAAATCAACTATAAAACCTCATATAAAAAACCATCCATAATTATATAAAGTAAAAATGTAGTAATCAAGGTTTATAAATATGGGGAGCTCTCGAAACATCCAAAATAATAACATTACCGAGTTTAACAAATTAGAGTTACGACTGAATATAACAGTGGTCTATAAATCGTACATGCCCTCTAAGAATGACTCAAGACGTACTTTGATGCCTCGACTGGTTTGGAAGTTGCTAGCGGCGATAATGCTCCTCGACTGGTCACCTAAGAACCTGCGCACAGAAACACATTTCGAACGGTGAGCTTACGAGCTCAATGCCACAGTAACAATTATACCATGCTAGTGGCATGGGTATGAAACATGAGGATGATGGCATGAAATGCTGAGGTAGGCATCATGGTGTGGCTAAGGGTTTTGCCTCTTAGAGCGCACACCCCTCTAGCCTACATATGATGCCTTTGAGTATCTCAGGTGAGATTCAGAACTACATTGGAAATGTACACCCGACCAACTTACTCCGTCGAGTCTTCGGGCATTTGCGCCTAGCTAGCGACTGAAGTGCCTTACCACTGACTGAGATATATCCTGACTTTTTTGAAACAAGACGATTGTAGTCTATTAAAGTAACTCGGGCATCTTGACTATTTCCCAAGCATCAACAAGGCTAGTTTTATGTTATCCTAGTTGTTATTATTTATAGTTGTTCTACATTCATAAATGTTTTCACTTGTAGTTTATTTTATGGCAATTTGGTGGTATTGGGCACCTCAAGTTCAATCCCTTAACCACTTGGATTATTTATCAAAATCTATACGTTGGTATCGATACTGAGCTCTTCGGTATCAGTATTAAACCCTGAGTATCGATACCCAAACTTTAGAATCAATACTGGAATAACTATCGTAAGTTGAGAAGGAAGGGTAGTATTGATACTCTTGGACCAAGTATCGATACTTCGGTACTAGGGTACTGATACTATTATGGGAACCGATACCAAAAAGGACTTTGATTTTTTTTTTAAAATGTCTCAGTATCGATACCCCTATTGGGGGTATCGATAATCTATCCTGATATCGATACTCTAATGAGTACCGATGCAAAAAATGGCTACTTGAATATGCTAAGTGAACTCAGTATCAATACTCTTCCTACGAGTAAATTCTCATCTATTAGTATCGATACCCCATTAATGAGTATCGATACTTATGGCCCCTCACTCCCTTGTTTTAAACTATTTGACAAACAATATATGTGTTATTCTTTCAATATCGATACTGAAGCCCATAAATGCCTTGTTTAGGCATGAAAATGACTCCCCATTTTACCCAAAAGTCCTACTGAGGTTCCCAAACATTATGAAAGTTTTATGTATGTTAAGAGAGGTCATAATAGGTCTATAAACATACTAAAAAACACCAAATAGTGAAATTACAATGAATGCGCTTACATGCTTCATAACTTATGCAAAACCAAACAAGCACACTTATTGATCTACAAATGATAGAGTTGAGTTATGAGTGTGTTGTACTAAGCTAATGGAAATGCTCAAAGCTCAACAATGAGTCAACTTTTCTTTCCATTTGTTCTTGGAGCTTTCTCCCACTTCTCTCACTAAATAAGAATCAAACACAAGGGTCACTAGCTGGATTTCAGAGATTAGAAACATGTTTTGGGGTTTTCTAATGATCAAATCTTACAAAAACGAGCTGAACTAAGATAATGTTTTATACCCCCACTAAAACCTTTCTCTTGGGTACCATGATAAAATGGAGAGATTGAAGGCTTGAATTGAGGCTTTAGAGATGGAGTTTATGATTCTTACCTTTAGAAACTTGGACAAGGCTTGCTAGATCACAAAGTTTCCACCTTTTTCTAGACCAACTTGAAGGAGGAGGAAATGAAGATGAAGAGGAATTGGTAAAGACAAAAAGATGAAAATGAGAAAAAAGAGAGTGGTAACCGGTTACATCATCACCTAACACGTGTCGTTTCTACTACAAAATAATTTATCCTTAATCTTAGTAAAAAGAAAATAAAAAATAGTAATAGGGAAAATAAGGGTCGATCCGTAGGGACTATGGAAGTTGCCGAAAATTTGGTTCTTGATTTATGATCTAGGCAAAAAATTCAAGATAAATAAAGAAGAATAAGATTTGTTGATAGTTTACAAAGAAAGTAAATTGAATATAAGGTAAATAAGAAAATAATTTTAAAGAAAGTAAAAATGAAAATTATATGAAATAAAATCAGCCTTCGTTGATCATTTATAAGATCTTAGCTTCACATTCATGTCAGTTACAGTCTACAAGGCTCAACCCCTGTAACTTATTTTTCTCTCAAGTGAACCAATCATCCAAAATCAATCTTTAGATTCCAGTCTGATACATGCACCAGAGTCCATAATGATAATATGTGTTTCTTTAGCTAATGTTTCTACTCGAACCTTTTAGAATAACAAAGTCTCGAATATTCAAATCATATCTATTCGGTAAGCATAATGTGAGTGAATCATTAAACGAATCTAATGTTCCTCCCTTTAATGTTTCAGATTCGAGGTTAAATATTTTTGAAGAAATGAAGGATGATACATGCATCAAAAAGCTCACATCAAAGGAAGAAGTAATAACTCTTCCAAATGACTCACTCGTCCAAGCCTTGGAAAAGAAGACCATAACAGCAGTAGGCTTGCGACACTCAAGATACGTTCATTTTAGTGAAGACAACGCATGCAGAAATTCCTATACGAGGTTAATACATGATTTTGTAATATTACGAATTTTCAATATTTATATTGATTATAATAACTAAAAATAATGTTTTAACTCAACCTTAATTCACATGTCTTAACTCTAATTCCTAATAAAATAATATTAATTAAATATAATATTTTAACTCAACCTTAATTCTTAATAAAATAATAAATTTAATCCTAAAATATAATGCATCATTATATATTAAATTATATTACAAATAATCAATATAAATATTAAAAATTTGTAATATTTACAAAATCACGTATTAATCTCGTATAAGAATTTCTGCATGCGCTATCTTCACTAAAATGAACGTATCTTGAGTTCTTGATATCGGATTGATTCGATTCAAGAACCGTTGGAATAATAGAAGACATATGGTCGTATATCTGGAAGATATATTGATCAAATAAGATCATGATCCCATTCAAAAAGTCATCGCCAGTCTATTGCTGTTCTGGTCTTCTTTTCCAAGGCTTGGACGAGTGGGTCATTTGAAAGAGTTATTACTTTTTCCTTTGATGTGAGCTTTGTGATGCATGTATCACAGTCCTTATGTGGACTGACCATGAACATCATTTGTTAATACCAATTCCATTTTAGTTTTGGAAAAACCCAACTCGGATTATAGCGTCTCGATGAGAATTGAATTCGGTTTCAGTTTCCCTTAGCGGACCACCGTCCGCTAAGTGTGTTCACAGGAAGTCGAATGTGCTACAAACAGATTCTTCCTCCCAACTATTAATCGAAATCATAATCAATCCAATGTGCACTTTTTGAAAAGAAAACATTTTTTATTGTAAAATGATGGTCGATTGCCAATCCTTGATTCCATAAAAACTAAAAATGTAACCCAAAGGGTATGAGGTGCTTTTCAATTCTCATGATCGGAATTGAGTCATCGCTTCAGCCTTTGGGTTTTGAAAAACTTAGATAAGCATGGTAGAAACCATACTTAGCATTTAATGATGGCTTAAATATACAAAAGGTGCCCAACGTATGCTCGTTTTTTCAGTTTAGTGCCTAACGTTTATTTCGTTCAAGTTTGGTGTCTAATGTTTCATTCCGTAACTCAAATTGGGTTAGGCCATGACGGGCTGCTAAGTTTGGCCGTCGTTGACCCATTAAAAATGCCAACTGGCATATTCTTTTAGGGTAAAATAAACAAATAATCCCCAAACTTTTAGGAAGCTTGCATTTTAGTCACCCTGTTAACCTCCTCCTCCTTTTTCTTCTTCTTCTTCACCATTTATAAGAGTACAAGGAGATGAAATGTTGAAGAGAATGGAAAGATGAAGGTTAACAAATTCCTCGAATTTGGATTGGTTCTTGGAGTTTACGACTCCAGTGGCTCCAGTTCAATATTTTCCCAAGGTAACGAAGACAACCCTACTTTTATCAATCACGATTTGTTTCTTATATTTTCTGCTTTCGGTTCAATATTTAATTTCTGTGTTCCTTTGATTGATTAAAAACAACAGCCCACTCCATTTTTATGTTGATATTTTTTTCCTTTTTAAGACTTATCCTAAGTTACTAATTAGCTGTAGTAGTGCCATTACTTAACCTTAATTTCTTATCAAGCAAAACTCAACAGAAAATTGAAGAAATTTGTATTATTATGTGAGGTAGAAAACGTTGTAAAGTTGAATATTTTTCTTGTAGCAACAGAAACCCGGCAAATAATAATTGTTGATTATTAATAAATGCAAAATAATGAATTGTTTTTCCCCAAATGGTTTGTTAAATATGAAGTTATTGATTAATCTTGTATTGATGAAATTTTATTTTGATTATCCTATAGACAAGCAGCATTAGAGGATGGAGAGGGAAAGAGCAAGAGCTCAGACTGCAGTCTTCACCATATTTTGTGCTTGAGGATTTGTGGCAGTCTTTTAAGGTAGGGAGTGCATATGGGGCTTGGGTTCCTCTTTTGTTGAATGGAAGTGACTATGTAATACAATACTATGTTCATTGTCTGGGATTCAACTGTATATAGACCCATTGAGACCCTCCACGAGGCTGAGGTAAAGTTGTTCACTCGTTAACTATAATCTATGTAATCATTTTAGTGCATTTCTTGAGTTAGAAATTTTTTATGGCAGTCAACATTTTTTGGATCCTTTTGCGGTTAAGTAAGAATCTGCAATTGGACTATTAGAGTAAGGTTTATTGGCTTGTGAGTTGTGAAGCCATTCTCGAATTTGCTTGACAGTCAATATAATCTAGGTTGTGTTGTATTATTCCATTGTATTGATGATTTGCTTTAACTCTCTGTTGTATGGTCCATAATCTTAGTGAGATGAATAGAGGTTGAAGAGCAAAGTGATGAGCTCTCTTGAGCTGTAAATCTTTAATTTTAATTCGTGCATGAAGTGTTAATGGGGTGATCAAAATGCAAGCGTCCTAAAAGTTTGGAGATTATTTGTTTATTTTACCCTAAAAAATATACCAGGTGGCATTTATTTTAATGGGTTAAAGGTTAAACTTAATGGTCCATCACGGCCAAACCTAATTTGAGTTACAGAATGAAACGTTAGACACGAAACTGGAGCGAAATAAACTTTAGGCACTAAACTTGAAAAGCAGACATACGTTGGGTACCTTTTGTATATTTAGCCTTTAGAGATAAAGAAAAAATTTAGAGGAAAAAGAAAAGAAACGAGAAAGTAAAAAAGATAGGAAATTTTATAAAGTAAAGAAAACTAAGAACAAATTAAAAATGAGATATGAGAGATGATGTTTTTGAGCTTAGGGTATTTATACACTCCTAAAACCCTAAAAATGTAGTAAAAATGACAAATAAATAATTCTTAGAATTTGTTTGAATTAAATCCTAAAAACAAAGATAAATTCTAATTTAAATTTCGAATTTGCGGATGAGTCTCTCGTCTTCACGAAACTACTGATTAGACCTAGACACTACTAATTGGACGCCACGTTAGATGCAGTCATGCCCACTAAATTGGCCTTGATTCCAGAAAATTAAAAAAAAAATTGTAGAATCACTCCATTTAAGTATTGTTTCTGGAATTTGACATCCTACACGGAGAATAAGTTTAAACATCCAAATCAGCAACAAAAATAGACAAATCAAAGAGTATTTAAAAATAAAATTATGACTATTTAGAGCATTAATCTAATTTCCCCTCACTTATTCAATGCTTGTCCTCAAGCATTTCTCAATTGACATGTCAAAACTCTCAAGTTGTCATCTCCAATTGCATAAAATTTCCAAGATTTCTAAGTAAATTAAATCAAACAAATGTCGAAACTTTAGAACAATTAAGCAAAGGTACAACTAATTTAAATGTAAATAAGTCATAGCATTCCAATCATCCATTAATCTCAAAGAATAAGACTTTGTACCTCACATCGGTTCAATCTTTCCGCTCAAAGTGTTTCAGGTGAAAGAATCGTTCAAGTCTAAACTAATCAACATATTGTCATAAGCTTGTAACTAAATCTAATCTCCATTACTAAATATGAACATAATGCAATAGTCAAGAGGTCTTTCAAAAAGGTTGTAACGGGATTAAGATTCGGGTAGGATAAAGGTCAAATAATCGAGTTAAAAGTCAAGACAAAAATAAGCCCATTCTATGAATTTAATTTAAAGGAAGAAAACTCAAGAAAAGAAGTCATCAAGCTTTATTCATCTCTTTTTTTCTTCTACAAATTCGAATATGTTTTTTTCTCTTTTCTTTTTTTTTTTTAATTTTTTCAGTTTTATATGTCATTTGAATTTGCACTGCACTGTTCGAACAAAAACTGTTTTTTCTGCAAAGTTCAAACAGTTTCAAATTTTTTGGGTTTTTTTTTTTTTTGCACTATTCCTTTCTTTTGTGTTGAAACAAGCTTACTTCTATCTTGAAAAGGGTAACAAAGGAAGGGATAAAAACAAAAAAAATCAGGTCGGGTTAATGATGTGGTGAACAAAGAAAAGGATTCAAGGCTCAAATTGGTTCACTAAGGGAGAAAAATAAACAAAGTGTAGGGTATTTGTTTTGGGAAGAGAAAGGGTTAAATCCTAATACCCCTATCACACTAAAACATCATACTCAATTGTGTAGTCTCAAAAAAGTATTATGTTACAAGTTCTAGAATGTAAATAATTAGTTCGACACACTCAATTAAAACAAAGAGCAAGAATACATGATATGCTCAATAGGTCTAAAAATCACATGAAAGGTTCAATTTACTAAGTCATGCAATCAATTCAACTAACGAACTCATGGAATTGCCAAGAAATTTACACAAATTAGTCATACCATGCTATCATGTATCCTAAATAACAACAAAAGTGATGTTGAATTTACGAAGAAATGCAAGGAAATTAAACGAAACAAAAGATAGGCAACAAGAAATATCAACAATTAAAATTAAGAAAAATGCTTAATTTCAGCCACAATCAAATAAGAAAAGGTTAATTCAATCTAATTCCACCCCCTCACATAGGTTATATTGTCCCAAAATGAATAAAATAATTGCATAAGAGAGGGAACAAAAATACTCCTCGATTTAATGACGACCGCGGCCGTGGCCGCGTCGAGATATGCCCGGTTGAAGGTAGGAGAGAATCTCGGTGAGGTTTGTTTCAATGGAATCAAGTCGGTCGTGCAGATTCGACGATGGATGCTCTACCGATGCCGTATGTGGAGTCATTCTATGAAGGAATACATACGTATTACGTAGAGTAATAGTGCCAGAAAGGACGATTACGGCGCAATGGGAGTAACTGCAAGAAGACCCATCGTTTCCAAACGAGCATATAAAAGATCCATTGCAAAATCATAAGTAAACTGAGCAGTATCGAAAGTCAATGGAAATAATCGAGCTACAACGTAGGTAATATAAGGGGTTAGAATTAATGGGTAATCGGAGCGCACAATGAACTTGAAGGTGCAGGCGAACCAAAAGCCAAATTTACCTTCGTACCGGTTTGCATACACCATAAGAAAAAGAGTTCAAACTTACTCAAGCAAGACGTGGTATCATTGCATCCGGAGTAGTTGTATGCGAGGAATCGATGTATGTATTGGTGATCAGGATCATGAATGTGCCACCCTTCGGTGGTGGAGCATCGAAAGTGGCACCCGCCGAGCCAGTAAGCACCACATATGCTATGTCCGTATCAAAATCCTATAGAATCTCACGTAAAAAAGTTATAAAATCATGGTCCACGACATCCTTCATGAACCCCATCGAAAAATTGAAATCAGCTAAAGACATAATGAAGTGTTGTCCAAACAATATAAAAGAAATTACACCTTGCGTGTCATTAGATACGATACGATTTGGCAAAAATGAAATGTAGTGTAAAATTCAAAGAACAATTTGTAATAAGTACTAAATCTAATTTAAGAGTATAATCGCCAACCAATCGTATCAAAATATTCCACAACAAAGTCACATAAATATAATGAATCAATAGATCGATCGGGAATGTATTTGCAAACCTGAAATTTATGGTGTTAGATGCTATCGAACCACCAAACTTCTTCTTCATCAAAGTCCAAATAGCCTTGAACAATTTCCTCGATTGAGATGAAATAAGCGTGGTCGCTTCGATGGCTCAAGGAAGAATGTGCGTGTTCGGCTACTCCATCATCGAGCATGGGTGCTTCACTCGAGCTTACGACGAATGGCGGTGAAGGTGGGTGCTGGTGCGAGTTTGACGAGAGAAGGAAGCATGATCAGCAGCCGATTGTGGTGCTGGTGCGTGACGGTAAACCACAAGTGACTTCCCTCGAGATTAATCTGTGTGTGAGACGGATTTACGGATTGATTTCTTGTTCTTACCATGATTTCTAAATTGGAGAATGAAGAAAGAAAGAAAGAAAGAACAACAGTGATGGTGGAGCGGTCGATGATAGAGAGTTGATTGGAGCAGTAATGGCGGCACAATGGAAATGACGGTATGGCGTAGGGGCTGTGGTGCTTGGTGTTTATCAGCAAAGAAAATGGTGAGAGGGGTTGTACGGCTAGATGAAAATCAAATTGGGGTAGGTTTTTTTTAACTCTTGCGTGGATATATTAAAGAAATGGGAATGGGTTTGACTCTTTCTCAAATTCTTTATCAATTGGGAATGTTTCACAATTTGAAATGAGGGGTAATAAAGTTTGTTGGGTCCATAGAAAAAGAATGAAAACTATTAGGCATGGTGGGCAGTTAAAAATTGAGTTGTTGGGAATGATGGGAAAATGGGTGTGTCGGTGGCAATGAAACAAAGAAATTGGAAATGGGATATGCTACCTTGTGTCGAACCCCATATAGGAGTTTCTACGTGCGCCTATTAATAAAACTGTGCGCACGAGGGGAGAGGAAAAATGTCTGCTGCTGCTACACGATTTTTACTGCTCAAGGGAGAGTTTTTTTGCCTCGTTCAATCAATTTCCTGCTTCCAACTTCATTCGAATTTTATCAGGATTAACAGGGTACCTACAAAATTAAAATTAAAAATTTAAATAAGTCAAACAACGAATGAAAATAACAAATAAAAATTGAAAAGTAAGAATAAATAAAATTAAAAATGGGTTGACTCCCATTAAGCGTTATTTTTAACGTCATTTGTTCGATGACCTATTTTTTTAAATCACTGGTTCCTCTGCCAATTGAACATTGTTGGACATGTCTTACAACGAAGCCTACAACATTCTTGAGAGGATCTCCAAAAATAATTACCAATATCCTAACACAAGGATGATGTCGGAGAGACGCATTGCTGCAGTAATAGTTAATGATGTTATTAACAAAATGGCCTTCGAGATTAATCCATTGACTGAGATGGTGAGGAAGATGCAACAACTTGGAGGTATGTATGAAGTTAAATCAGCATCCATTATTGCTTGTGTCTATTGTGGTCATAATTTTGAGGAATGTCATAAAAATCCTGATTCCATGTATTTCACGAGGAGTTACAATTGGAAAGACAATGTCTACTTTCATAACGTTTCCCGCGAGGAATCGTTAGACTTGAAAAATTGGTATTCGAGGAAAAGTGATGAAATATTATTTTTAAAACAATTTGAATTTGGAGTTGCCACCAACCTTTAAGTTAGGTAGGTTGGAAACCTTAAACGACAAAAAAATAGTATGCGTTTTACCAAAGATTCATTTTTAAGAGTTCATGAGTCGATTATGTATGGGGAAGGGTGAGCACCCCCACAACGCCCAAATTTTGGTACCTAAACGACTATATGTTGTTTAAATATTGGGAATTGCAAACTCGAAAATATATTTAAATTAAGATCCTTTTATTCATTTGAATTTATAAAAAAAAGGTCAATTTTCGGATAACTAATGCCTGTTTGTGTGAACAATCTTCGGGAAAAGCATTTCCTTTGTAGTTAGGAGACTTTCCCATAGTTTCCCCTCACAAAAGACATTATTTCAAAATTTCCGTAAAGATAAAATAACATAAAATAAAACGAAATAAAAGTTAAAAGCGGTGAAAAATACTTGAAATAAATAAACGTGGAAAAAAGAAAATTATCGAATATAAAATACACATTTATGCAAAAAATCCTCGTAAAGACACCTTCCATTGTAGTTAGGAGATGACTTCGTAGATTTTCCTCACAATGAAATTTTCCATTTACATATAATTACAAAATATGTAAAACAAATGCATATGTAAAAAATCAATCATAACAAAAAAATATTACATATCAAATTATGAATAATGAAAACAATAAATAATCACATTCTATTTAAAAGGACCCAAAATAGCATAAAAAGAAACTTAAGGGGCCAAAATAGCAAAAATAGAAATTGAAGGGACTAAAATAACATAAATAGAAATTTAAAGGACTAAAATAGTAAAAACAAACATTTAAAGGACTAAAATAGAAAAAATAGAAAGTTAAAGGGATAAACAGTAATTTCAAATAAACCAGAGCCAAAATCACAAACATTAAACAGTATAGGTACTAAAGATGAAAATAACCCATAAATGATACTTAGGACTAAAATAAAATAAACAGAAACATAAAGGACTAAACAATAATTAAACTAAATACCAAAAAGTGACTAAAATAAGATATTTACAAATGTCATGGCTAAATTCAGATATTAACAAAAATACACAACATACAAAATCAGTTACTAAAATGAAACAAACATAAATCACATGAACAAATTAAAAAAATAAACAAACATATCATGATATACAATCTGATGACTTAAATATGAATATTAAAAATTAAAGGCTCGATAAAAAATAAAGTAATTTTTCATTCAAAGACCAATGTACAAGAGTACAAAGATACAGGGACCTAACCGAGGATTTACCCTAAATATAAAAAACACGCTGGGTGAGTTTACAAAGCCACAGGGATTAAAGCTGAAATTACCCTTTTACATCAAAAAAACATGTATGTGCTACAAGGACCAACCTAGCAATTAACCCCAAAACTTTGAAAAACACGGAGATGAGGGAGTCAAAACTGTTTCGTTTTGATCCCAGTATTTAAGCCCCAAAACATACTTGCTTTCCCATTTCTCACCTCATTTGCTCGGTTTCAAACCGAGGGAGGAGAGAGAGAATCTTTAAACTCTCTAAAATCCCTTAACAGAGAAGGGAAAACCGCCACTCACCGACGATTCCCGCGGAGGCTCTCACGGTGGCGCATAGTAGTCGGAGAGAGTCGAAAACCCCAAATGAAAAGCCTCCTCATCCTTAACCCATATATCACCCTAGTTTAGCCTAAAAATCACTCTTTAGCCCTGGATCTAAGAAGTTTTACCTCCAATCGTGGCTCGTGACCTTCGATGAAACCGAACGGCCTCAGGTTTGGGAAAGTTTTTTTCCTTTCTCTTTGGTTTGAATGGCTTATTTCTTTTTTTTTCTTTCGAATCAGTGCTCTTCTTTGTCTCTCTCATTTTCTTTCCCAAAGCCCTTTTCGATTTTTTTCCTTAACACCGAATGCCCCCTATATTTTCTCTATGCTCCGATTTTATTCCAATGTTGTGATTGGTCTTGGTGATGGCTTTGATATATTATATTGATTTTTAGATAGTGTCATAATATCCTAGAATTAGGATAAGATTTCTTTTGGATTTTCTGACTTTTCTGAGCTTGATAGACTTGTTGTCACTGTTGGTGCAGGCAACCAATGTCAAAGGTTGTCGGAGAGGAGAGGAGAGGCTTGAATGGTGGCTGGAGTATAGTGGTGCAGTGCACGTGTGGCTTGGTGGCTGGAAGGTTGCTGGCGGCGCGGTTGGTTGTTGATACCCTGGGGTTAGGGTTTAGTTAGGTCGATTCGGGTTGTGAACTGGGTCTCGGGTCTGGGTTAGCAGTCGCGTCTGCTTGTAATTGGTTGTATTTGGCTTCAAGGCCTGCACAAAAATAAATGTAAAATGTAAATAATAATAATAATAATAATAATAATAATATTTTTGTAAACACGAACAAAAATGGATGTCTACATCTACACTTATGAGAACACCTACAATCCAAACTTTGAGAATCATTTTGATCTATACGGGGAAGTAAGGATGTAGCCTACTCTAACAAGGTGTAGCAATCAAATTTTGAAATACACAGCCACAACATCAGTCGTAGTAATAGTATGAGCAACAACAACATATGTTTTCATATCAACATACACATCACCCATAAATGCAACCACAACAATGCAGCAACCAACAGAACTATCAAGAGTATAATTTTAACCAAGATTCAAGATTGACAATACTTCAGTCTCTAATGATAGAGCATATATCAAGGAATAATGTTATCATTCAAAGTACGACAACATCGTTGAGAGCATTGGAGAATCAAATGGGATAATTGGCTAATGCGGTGAACACCATGCTGCAAGAAGCATTGCCAAGTGACACTGAAGGTACTTGTAACCAGCATTACAAAGCTATCTCAATGAGAAGTGGACTCCAATTTGGGAAGAATGAGGAGCATAAAAAGAAAGAGGATGAAAGGCCTAAACCACAACCTAAATGCAAAGAATAAAAAAAAGTGATTGATTCACTAACATTTGATGTCACGAAAAATGATGTTAGCTACTGCAGCAATTCTAAGTCATTGCTACCAGCAATGCCAACAACACTGCCACCTGAGATGTCGCCACAATTGTAGATGCATCCTAAATGAAAGTTACCACCTCCATTCCCTCAATGATTCTAAAACACCAAAGAGGACCAATAATTCAAGAAGTCTCTTAATGTGCTGAATCAATTAAGGATCAACATCTCATTGATTGATGTCTTGGAATAAATGTCAAACTATGCCAAGTTCATGAAAGAAGTGTTTTCCAACAAACATAGCATTGACGAGTTCAAAACCATTACACTCACTGAAAGGTGTAGCGCCATTGTCACGAGCAGATTACCATAAAAGTTGAAATATCTAGGAAGATTTAATATTCCTTACACTATTGGAAATCAATTCATTGCTAGAGCATTGTTTTATTTAGGTTTCAGTAGTAACCTAATGTCTTTTTCTATTTTCATGAAATTTGGGATTGAAGTAACACCTACAACTATCACCTTACGACTTGTTGGTCGATTCACTATCCATCCTAAAGGAAAATAGACAATGCACTAGTACAAGTAGACAAATTCATCTTTCTAACAGACTTCATTTTCTTGGACTGTGTAGCCTACATGGATGTGTCAATAATATTGGGCAGACTTTTCCTAGCTACAGCACAAACATTGGTTGATGCCCACAAAGGAGAACTCACAATGTTTTTGAATGACTAGCAGATTACATCCAATATTGGGAAAGGGGAAGACAATGTTGAATGTTATGTTGTTGGCATTATCGAGGGAACAAAATAAGCACACTTGGATGAATGTTGGAACATGTGTAATGAGCACATGATGAAACACTATGATGGCAATAAACCTCAAAGCCTTACTTCAATTTGGTTCTATGAACTCATGCCTGAGTAGTTTATATTCTTATTTTATTTTTTATTTTATTTTATTTTATTTTATTTTTATTTTTATTTTTATTTTATATTTTGTTATTTTATTAGTTTTATTTTATTTTCTTTCAAGTCATGTTTCCACATTTATTATCACACCAACAGCCATCACATGTCGTCTTTGCTTCACAACAGCAGCCAGAGTTATAGACAATCATTGTTGCAGCATCATCTATCAACAAGAAGAAAAAATGCAGTAGAAATAGAAAATATCAGCAAACAAGACACACCCAATTTTTTCCTGCCCAAGAAAAAACCTGTTAGGGGAGTATTGTTTCACTTTCTCATTTGCTTTTATTCACATTTTTTTTATTGTTTTCATGTTGCATGCATTGAGGACAATGCATATTTTAGTTTTTGAGGTGTGTTGTCCATTTGTATTGTTTACATTGTGTCATTCATTTATGTTGTTCATATTTTCATTTGTCGTATTACATTTATTTGTTTGATGTGAGCACTATTGTTCATATTTTTTTAGAGCATTTAGGGTATTGCATATAAATTGTTACATGTATAATGCTTCTAGATTAATAATTTTTTTATGAATTTTTGACGACTTTCGAAGATGAATAATTAAATTGTGAAATATCATGGGAATGTTTTAGATACTTGTTAAGATTAGGATCCATATAAAACCTTTTACACAATAGGTATATGTTCTCAATACTTAGAGACAATAGAATCTTTTTTAACTTTAGATCTCACATATTTATTAGATGTTATAGAATATGTTGCTAAAAAAATTGAAATTCGTTAAAGATTCCTAACTGGCTCTAGCCGAATAAATTGATCATGATAACTTTAACTCTAAGACACTCCGCTGCTAAGGCAACTCTAGATATAAAGATAGCCTCAAATAGCATGAGTGAATGAAAGTCTTCACAGGATGACTCTACCCAAAAAGCTAGGGGGTTCGTTGTTGAAAACATCTTACTGCTCAAGTATTGGAAGGTAGTTGTGATTAGTTGAAACCCTAGTTAAGCTAAATAGTAGTCGTGATAAACTGGAGTAGCCTGCAGCTGGCTCCATCATTAGTTATAGATTATGAGGGTTTCTACAACATTGAAACCATATAAGTGAGTATGGACATTGTTTTTTCAAATTTAGCTAAGTATTTATTGCATACACCTTGCTTGCAAACTACTGCACTTTATGGATTCTACTTTTGATAAGTTGACATTACATTCCCTAATTAGAGATCATTTGATGCTATCACTTTTGTGACAGCAATGAAAAATTTGAGAGCTAAAAAAAGAACATTAAAAATATTACTTGGTTTGGTGGCATTATTCTGCAACATTGTTGTCTTGAATTAGTTAAATTTCATGCATGTTGTTGCTTGAATACAAGCAAATATTTAGGTTTGGGGGTGTGATAACTCTCCAAAAGAGTTACCTTTTAGGATCTTTTTACCTAGGTTAAGCTTAAACTTTAGTATCATTAGGATCATTCTACGTTTATTTTATTATATTTTACAACATTTTGCACATTTGGAGTGAATTTATATCTTTTGTGCTATTTTATGATATTTTGTTTTAATTTGGTACATTGATGTTGTGACATTATCGATGCTATAGACGTTGTTGTGAGACGATGTTGTAATCGATTACTGAGTCAAATCTACAGCAAATGATGACTCAACATGCAGTTATAAGAAAATTCTAAAATCAAACTGTCTAATACATCTGGAAAATATAGGAATATCATATTTTTCCTATTGTTAGATGCTTTGATCTTTAAGGATTATAAATAAGGCATTCCTTCACACTTTTCAGACCCTTCTTCAACCTTTCTTCATTTCCATTTTATTTCTTCTTTCCTCCACCAGCCATGGAGGTTTGAATCCACCAGAGAGAGTAGCAGCAGCTAGAGCATCAACATTGTCATAGCAGCAGTCACCATTTAGGGTTAAAGATTTTTATATTGTTTTTACTTGAAAATGGAAGAACTTTGTTAAATTTGAATGATTTATTTTTATGGTGTTGTTTGGATTCGAATATAAGGTGTTTGATGGAATGATTGTTTTATGATTTTTTATTAAAATAATATTTTTTTGAAACTTCATTTAATATTTTTAGAAATAGAAATATCTTTATATATGTTAATCTTGGTTATTTTTAGAAATAGAAATCATTAAGATTGCATGCTACTTATGTACAAATCGGTATTTGTGAAAGTGAGTTTAAGTATATGTAGATGTATGCTGCCGATTGTCGTTGCTTTCTTGACTACTTGATTAATGGAGTTGGTGAAAATTTATTCTCATTTTTAAGTGTTTAATCTTTGAAAAGGGATTAATGTATTAATCATTGCATGGCACATAATTGTATTACCACAGCACAATCATATTAGAAACTTCCAGATAACAACAGTATTTACTAGTCAAGTGGTCTATTTGCTCTCATGATTGTTATTGTATTCTTTTCCTTTAATATTTTGAATTTTTACCTTGCTATAAACCTATTATTATTTTATTCCAAACTTATCTTTTGCAAAGAATCAACAATTCTGAGCTATAATTCATTGCTCTTAATGGGTTTGACATCTGAAACTCTTGTATTTTCCACTTTATTACTTGATTTACGACATGTTTACTTGCGTTGAATGTTGTAACAATTTTGTAGCATCACCGAGATCAGTGTAGAACATGCTCTACGACAGCGTCTGCTCAATACTGTCGGATCTGAAGTTTGTTGCCAATGGTGGAACAAATGCACGCGAAAGTGACAAATAATATGATTGAGCTGGAACATATAGGCAATAGGAAGGTACAACCACCGCCGGATAATAACAAAATGTGTCGATGAAAAAACCTTCCATCGGAGGCGGTATATGTTGAATACTGATTAATTGTGTAGGTGAATGTAGGTGGTGACACATGTATCTAATCCTCTGCTGCAGATTGTGTAGGTGCTTGTGTCGTTTCCGATGACAATGCTATAATGTGTTTTCTTTTTCTCTAGCTTCATTCCCCTCCACTTCTAGCACCACGTTGCGTCAGCGGATATTTTGTCAATAGGCAGTTTTGGGGATGCACATAAATTTCTCATATTCGCTCCTCTTCAGTTAGTATTTGTGATTCCCCATATTGTTTTTACCATGGCATGTAATCATTTTAAACATTGTAGTCGAATATGGGTTGACAAATGAACTGCCTATTTAATTTTGTCATCCAATGCATCACCCATTCTGCGTAATGCATCTCCCAATTAACATATGTCTTCCTCTGTTGCATTACATTATGCAAGGCGTCCAAGTCTGGTGGTGGTAGCTTAGACAGAATTAAATTGTCGCAGGACGCGATCAGTAGGATACCACTCGACTATCTCATAGACTATCTACTGGACCATCGACATCCAAAAGCCCAAACTAAAACCTATTTCAATTGGAGTACATAATCTAATTGCATCATCATTGTACGACATCCACATGAACTACAAAAAAAATTAAACTAAGTTAGATAAGCTCGAATTAAAAATGATTTTTAAATTACAAAAAATGAAATTGATTACAATTATTACCTCGTTTATCATCTTATCGATCAACAATCTAAAATCATATAGAGTTCTTGGTAGGTGGGCGTGAGTTAATATACCAGTCCACCAATCATTCATATAATAAAATATAACTATATGTAAAACCCTAAAAAATATAAACGTAGTTTATTTTTAATGTATCAGTGCATCACTCATTATGCATGATGCATCTCCCAACTAACATATGTCTTCTTCTATCGCATTACATGATGCAAGGCGTCCAAGTCTGGTGGTGGTAGCGAAATAATTTGGACAGTTAAATTGTTGTATCACGCGATCGGTATGAAGCCACTCGACTATCTTATAGACTATATACGGGAAATCATCATCCAAAAGCCCGAACTAAGACCTATTTCAATCGGAGTACATGATCTAATTGCATCATCATTGTATGTCATCCACATGAACTACAAAAAAATTAAACTAAGTTAGATAAACTCGAATTAAAAATGATTTTTAAATTACAAAAAATGAAATCGATTACAATTATTACCTTGTCTATCATCTTATTGATCAACAATCTAAAATCATTTAAAGTTCTTGGTAGGTGGGCGTGAGTTATTGTACCAGTCCACCTATCATTCATATAACAAAATATAACTATATGTAAAACCCTAAAAAATATAAACGTAGTTTATTTTTAATTAGCTCCGAAGTGGTGGAAATTCAAATGGGGTCGGGTGTAAAAACGAAAATTTCAACCAAGCTCACGATTGTAACAACATTAAACACCCTCCAATAACTTTTGTTTGGATCAACAACTTTACATAGCTCTCGGAACAAAAATGCCAACACTATCAATCCTTAACTCTTCTTTTTAAATTCCTGCAAAATGCGTAGATGATACAACCACATCAGATGCACTTTGTTCTAGGATTTATCTGGCATCAAGATCTCCCTAATAACTCGTAAAATATGAGCATGAGAAAATCGTTGTAAAATAAAAAAATCATAAATAAAAACATTATCATAAAAAATTTACAATAACATAAAATAAAATAAAATTTCAATATTATAAATAAAAAATTAAAATAAATAAACATAAATTAAAAAAAAAACTACCTCCTTAATTACTGGAGCAGTATTGGCGGGTAGCTGCGTAAAATTGTTGTCCAAAAACTTAATCTCGATTTTCACTCCATCCATATCGCCATTGTTTGGATGAAGTCCGAGCAGTTCCTCACATAGGCCAACCCAATACCCATCGGCAATACCGGTAATAGTCATTCCGTCAATAGGCAACCCAAGATGGAATGCAATATCTTCAAGGGTAATAGTCTCCTCCCCACAAGAAAAATGAAATGTGTGTGTCTTCGACTTCTACCGTTCTAGCAATACATTTATTAGTGGAGGATGCAACTTCATACTATCAAATATAGTTCTAACATAACCAAAACCAGCTTCGTGTAAATACAGAAGAATATCGTTATCAGGCTTCGTGAAATGGTTGATATAACACGTCAACAAACATTCATACCCCTTCAAATAAATAAATTATTCTAAATAAATAAATTATTCAAAATAAATAAACGAAAAAATTACCTCCAGATTTATCCGCCAATAATCAGATACATGCCTTCGATCAAGCTTGAGTAATCTCGTCATAATAATCGAACAATGGAATATATATATAAGAGAGAGAAATGAAAGAGAGGGAGATTTTGAGAAGGTGTGATGAATTCGGTTTGGGGGCCTATTTATAGGAGTCCTCGCACCCCTTCGAATCTAGGAAAATTCATAAAAAGCATCGAGAAATTATCACATTCGCCCATATTTTATTAAAAAATAGAAAATACTCTATATGATACAAATTAAGACAAGCAACTTCGCATAATTAAAGATTACCTATTACAATGAGTATAACCAAGCTGGAGGGTTTTGGTCATGTATGAAAGAACCAAGACGCTATTATCTCCGACAATTATTTAAAAGCGTTAAGAATCCTCTATAAAATATATTAATAAATGTTATAGATAACTCTGCTCCGATCACGAAATGGTCGGACTTAAAATCTATATTTTCTCTAGAGATCCCATCAATAGAAGAGACTGCATCCGAACGAATATTGATCAGGCTCATAAAAGAGATGAATCATCTATAACTATCACAGCATAAATATTTTTTCAACTAAATTTAAAAGTAATATTATTAAAAGATAATTATAAATTTTAAATATAAATCATAAAATAAATATATATTATAATATACTCCCTCCGTCCTATTAAATCTGTCCATTGTTGATTTTTTGTCAAAATTTTAAACTTTTAATTATTATTATTTAAAATATATTATTTGATAAAAATATAAAAATATATATTTTAAAATATTAAATCAAGTAGTTTTAAATACATATTTTATAAAATTTAATTGTTTAAAATCATTTTAATCATAGTTAAAGTGTAAAAAATTTCTTTTAAAAAAATTAATAATGGACATTTTTAATATATATACACAGATATATTTGACTATGCATTTTGTCTTTTTATTATTCAAACTACTCGAGCCTATCCGCATTTAATGAATTGTTATCGTACAAATAAAATTTTAGGTTTTTTTATCAATTGATTTTATAAGTTAGTTGACTCCTTCAAAAATTATGATAATATTTAAAATACAAATATTAATTCAATTAATATTATTATTGTCTTTAATTTAAAGATTAAAAAATATAAAACTTAGAATTATAATTTATTATTATATATAAAGTCAAAAGTTTAAGAAATATTAGTATTTTCTTTAAGAGAATACAACCACTAAGTAGGAGTGTGTAATAATATCCGATCCAATTGATTTGATCTGTTGACCTGATTTGAAAATTCGAATATCCAATCCAATTTTTTATTTTCAGATAATTCAGATTGGATATAAAAAAAATATCGGATAATCAGGTCGGATACGGATCAGATAAATTCTAGTTTCAGATTATCCGAAAATCCAAAAAAAAAATTGGACTTTAAAATTTTAAATATTCTTCACCCAATAAATAAATAACCCAAGACACATATCCAACCAATAAACCCTAACCTAAAATGCCTTAACCGCCCAGATTTTAATTTCTAAAACTGAAGAGTTGAACCAATAACATATTTATACGTATAATATTTCCTAAATTTTAATTTCCTAAACATAGCACTAACCCACTGGTATTTCTTTTTTATATAACTAATCTACTAGCATTTTTATATTGACATTACCTTTTAAATTTTAATTTTCAAACTAAGGTACTAATTCACTAATATATTTTAATTTATACATATAGTATCTTTGCATCTCACAGTATTTCATCTTCAAGTTCATAAATTTAGTATGTGAAAGACTTAATACTCTAATATAATATATTTACTTTGAATTATTTAAATACTGAATTTGAGAATTAGAATGTTTAATTGTTATTATGAGTAAGTAAATTATATATATAAGATGTGGTATAAGATTATAAAATATATAAATTAAATATATTTTTTAATTAAATTAATTTTTATTTTCGGAATCGGATATTCGAATTCTCGGATATCCGGTTTTTCAGATCTAGTACGGATCTCAATTTTAATGATCCAAATTTTTCATATATTCAAAATTTTGGATCGGATACGGATCGCAATTTTAGTTATCCAAACTTTTCGGATATCTAAAATTTCATATCGGATAATATTAGTATCCGAAAATAAACACCCCTACCACTAATCACTAAGGTATTTGATAAATGTAAATTTAGATATTAAAAATGAAATATTTAAAAGTAATAAATCATATACAAGTATTTTTAACCCTGTCCAAACTAATAATAAAAGTAATTTATTTAAATTATTATGGCTTATTTTTATTTAAAGGATAATAAAGTGTTGAGATAAAAATTAAATTAAGGATTGGCTTAATTTAGACTTTATTAATTGATAAATAACTTTTAACTTATATTTTCCAATTTTTTATAGAAAAGTTTCAATTAAATGAATATTAACATTTGTTATTAAACGCATTGAAAAAAAAAACTATAGAATTTTTAAAACAGAAATAATATTTTTAATGATTTATCGAGTCTTAATTTGTAGAGTTCAAAATTAGAATATTGATGCACGAAATATTTCTTTCTAATAATTTTAACATTTGATAGAATATTAAGAGCTTTTAAAAGGAACTAAGAATTTTATCATTTTATTTGATTATCTATTATTATTATTTTTAGTTTTAATTTGAACTCAAGTAAGTTATTTAATTTTTAAGCTAAGTTATATTTTTAATTCATATAAAATAATATTTTAAAGTTTAATTTATATTTAAATAATCTACCCATCTGCCCCTTTTTTCTTTATAATTTGTTCCATTATTTATAGATCAAATCAACCTTTTATTTTATTTTATTTAGCCAACGGTAGCACCAATTTTGATATTGATTGTTAAGAATGACAAACGGACGGGGAGGTTGCGGATACTTATTCCCACATTCCCATACTTACCTAATATTTTTGTATCAGCCACCTAACCACCATCCATGATAGGTAAAAAATTTAAATCCACACCCGTCCATCCAGATATATTCTTAACTTCATCCTCACATCCATTACCTAACTAGATACCCACAACCCATCTCGTACATGTTTAGATACGTCCATACCCACCGATTTGAGATAGGAGAAATGACAAACTTCAATTTTAAAAATGTTTATATCATAATTTTTGATTAAATTACCAGTCATGTCCTATAAAATCTTAATATTTACAAAATAATCTTTGAAATTATATTTAAATTCATAATGGTCCAAATTTTATATAGTGGATAGTTAGTGAAAGGGCGGATGAGGGGCGGGTAAGGTCTTAAACTCATCATCTATCCACTACCCATGGTGGATACCGCACCCACCCATTACCCACTAAACTCATACCTATCCATGCCCCAATTGGTGCGGGTACAGTGTGAAATCCACAAATTTTTACTCGTCTGCCATCCCTATTGGTTGTCGACCACTGGTTGTCTTTTCTCTTTGTTTTTTTAATAAGAATAATTTTATCTTTGTGACACATTTATCTCTGCCTTTTTGAAAGTTTTATCTCTGCATTTATAACATATTTTCCTCTTCCTTTTGGCAGTTTCAATTGTTTGGCAGTTATTTTCATTATCTTTTTTGACATCACAACAACTGATAAAGATGATGTATATTTGTTATCATGTTGATTGTCCATGCTTTGGACCCTCGGATTGCTTTGTATATGTGTTTTGCGTTCGTGGATAGTTTTCACACATAGCTTGACTCTGATTTGCGATTTATTGTTGGTCTTTCAATAGCTTCATCCCCTTTTGTGGTTCGTTTGTTGATGCCGTCAAATTTGTTCGTATCTTTATTTTGTTTGAGCACTTTGGTTAGGTTTTTTAACATTTTCCTTCTTTGGTCCTTGTATGATCTAGGTGGCTAGTTATTTATGTCAATGGTTATAGGAAAATGTCCTCATTATAATTTAGTTTATGTTTAGTGTTATGCTTGTAAATCTTCATTGTAATTCTGGATATTTTCTATTTTAATAGAACTAGCAGTTTTCTATTAAAATCATATTTAAATAATAAAAATATTTGATATAAATAAAAATAAAAATGTATTTTGACATAATAAATAGAAGATTTTCTTTAAAAGTATAATAGTTTAAATAGTACGTGTATTTTTAAAATTTTAAACACAAGAAAATTATTTTCCATTAATTTTAAATATTATATTAAAAATAAAATTATGTATATATTAAAAATGTTATATCAAGATTCATTAATTGGTCAAGTGATAAGAATACTCATATTATTTTTATTTGGTTTAAGTCTGAAAACTCAACATTTATCTTAGAATATAATATATTTATACTTTAATAAAAAAATAATATATTTATACTTCATAAAAAAATTATATCAAGTCAAACATAAATTAAGTTCAATGTATGCTTCCTAAAATTTCTTTCTTTTTGTTTTTATCCTTCTGAATAAATAATAGTAATTTCAATATTTGATATAGAGGATTATTATTCTAACATGTTGTGTCGAGGCAAAAAATGTACTGCCGCCTGCAGGGACTGATTAGCACAGGATTTCATAGGGAAAAGGTGGCAGGTCTTCATTGGTAATTGGAAGCAATTTATCTGGGCATCTCACGCCTTGACATACTTGAAGAAGGTCTCCGTGTGACCCTCCAAACGTTCCAGTCGTTCCTTTGTCTCTCGAGTGGATGTAACCATAGTTGTCTTTCTTGCCACGACAACTGATTTTGCTCCAAGACCTCGTGTGGAGCGTTGTCATCAAAACTCATAAGATCGGGCACCTTCTTTTTGGTGATGCCTTCCTTCGACTTGATAAATTCCTCGAAAGGCTCCTCATGGACCTTTTTCTTCCTGTACAAAGCGATGATAAAATTGGGAAAAATATATTACCTCGGGTCCTCTTTGCATATCTCACCCACATCGATCACACGCCCATATATGATTGAGTGGAGTAGCATTAAGTGTAGCACCAATATTGTCGTGTTGTGCGAGGTAGGCATCAGCTTGCCTTTCAAAAAGTGGTTCAATAGTTTGGTTACTGACTTAAGGGCTTGGTGATCCACACGCTTCTAGTTGGGCGCATTCCCTTCAAACTTCACCCAGCCGAAACACAAATCCTTCAACACACTATCGTATGTCTCTTAATCTTCCTCTAACATACACAGTGTGCTAGGATGGGTCACCTAGGTGGGCGTAAAACTCTCAGACCATGGCTGGCACCACTGCCTTTAGGTGTTGGGAGAATTTCTCCCGCTTATGCTTCCGAATGATGTCCATTACTTCCGGCCCAAACGATTCTTCGCCAACCTCAAGGAAGACAAAGTCGTCCTCCAAGTAAACTTTTCGTTTCTGCAGGACCTTGAACTTTGCCTCGGCCTTGGCAGTTTGGAAGCGCTCGAAGCGTGTAGTCGCGACAGAGAATGTAGAAGCACCAGTATTATTCTTCAATCGAGCCATGAGCAACATATTTTACTTGAAAAACAAGTGATTTTTATGGCAACTATGGAGGGTTTTAGGGAGTTTAAAACTCAAAGAAAATAAAAGAAAAGATGGAGAAGAAAGTAAAAAGAAACGGTGATAGGTAAAAGATAAAGGTAATCAGTTTTAGAGAAAAAATATGGGTAGTGTGTGGTTTCTTGAGGGTAAATCGGTAAAAATAGATAGGGAAAGGAGATATGGTATTAAATGGGAAGATATTTGAGTTTACAAAAATTAATAAAATAATGGGAAAGAGATTTGTTTCCCTTTCAAAAGTGTCGTCAAACCTAATATTTTAGGGTTTAACTTCCTTCCATGTGTGAGTGTGAACCCTATACTTCCACGTGTACCTTAGCTGCTAAAAGAGAAAAAATAAGAGATTAAAATATAAACAAACAACTGGTGAAAAATAGAAATAAACTACTGGTGAAAAATAAAAAAAATAAAAGCAAATTATTTATGTACATAGCACAAATTATTGTTGCTCAGGCAACAAAATTTGCTCAGGGAAGAGGGCCAAACTCTTGGGCATCATTGAGTAACAACGTTGATTTATCACGTATAATGGGTGCTCCATTGTACATCTTGAGTTGTTGACCATTCAATTTGAAAGTAGACTCATCATCCATGTTCTTGATTTCTACTGCGTCGTGGCTATGTATTTGATGTACTATGAACGGTCCTGACCATCTACACTTCAGCTTGCTTGGGAACAACTTGATTCTTGAATTATAGAGGAATACTTGTTGTTCAGGAAAAAGTTGCCTAGGCAAAATTTTTCTGTCATGCCATCTTTTTGTCTTTTCTTTGTAAAGGAGGGCATTTTCATACGCATGAGCTCTAAATTTATCCATCTCATTTAGCTCCAACAATCTTCTCTCTCCAACAAGTTGTGCATCCATGTTTAGTTTCTTGATGGCCCAAAAAGCTTTATGTTTCAATTTCACTGGCAAATGACATGCCTTGCCATATACTAACTTTAATGGTGACATTCTAAGGGGCGTTTTGAATGTTGTGCGGTAGGCCCACATTGCCTCATCGAGCTTCAGTGACCAATCTTTGTGCCTTAGGTTGACCACATTCTCAAGAATATGCTTGATCTCACTATTGGAGATCTTAGCTTGCCCATTAGTCTGGGGATGATATGTCGTGGCAATTTTATGGCGCACCTCATATCTCTTCAACGCCTTGGCAATTAATTTGTTATCAAAGTGAGTACCTTCATCGCTGATAATTGCTTGTGGTGCTCTAAAACGCGTGAATATGTTTTTTGTGCAAGAATTTCAGCACAGTCTTGAAGTCATTGCGAGGTGTGGCCACAGCTTCAACCCATTTGGAAACATAGTCTACTACGAAGAGTATGTACAGATCACCAAAGGATTATAGGAAGAGTCCCATAAAGTCGATCCCCCATTCATCGAAGAGTTCAACTTCCAAAATGTTTTACCCTGGCATCTCATTGCTTTTCGATATATTCCAGTGCGCTGGCAACAATCACATGACCTGTAGAAGTCGTGTGCATCTTTGAAAAATGTGGGCCAGTAGAAGCCGTATTAAAGGACCTTTGTAGTAGTCTTAATCCCACCAAAGTGTCCTCCACACGGGGATGTATGGCAATGAAATATGATCTCCTTGTGTTCTTTTTTAGGGACACGTCGTCGGATGATTTGGTCTCCACACTGATTGAATAGGAATGGTTCATCCCACTAATAGTGGCATACATCATATCTGAATTTTTTGTGCCTTGGCTAGATAAATCTGGAGGTATAATACCACTAACAAAAAAGTTAACTATGTCAGCGTACCACGGCACTGCTGCGGCAAATAAAATTTTCTCGTCAGGGAAATCCTCTTGAATATCCTTCATGTCATGACAAATATTTTTGTTCTCTAGCCTAGACAAGTGATTCACTACTTGGTTTTCAATACCCTTCCTATCCTTTACCTCTAAATTGAATTCTTGCAGCAATGATATCCATCTAATAAGTCTAGGCTTTGCATCTTTTTTATTAACTAAGTACTTAATGGAAGAGTGATCAGTACGCAATATGACCTTAGTCCCTATAAGATATGGCCTAAACTTATCAAAAGAGAATACCACATAAAGCAATTTTTTTTAGTAGTGGTATAATTGAGTTGAGTATAATTAAGGGTACGACTAGCATAATAAATGACATGGAAGATTTTACCTTTTCTTTGCCCTAGCACTTCCCCTACAATGTAGTCATTGGAATCACACATTAGCTCGAAAGGGGCGTCCCAGTTAGGTGGAACTAAAATTGGTGCTGAGGTAAGCTTTTTCTTTAGATTAGTGAATGCACTGAGGCAGCCGTCATTGAACATGAACGATTGATTTTGTTGAAGCAAAAGACACAAAGGCTTTGAAATCTTTGAAAAATCCTTGATGAACCATCTGTAGAATACTGCATGCCCTAGTAAACTTCTTATGCCTTTCATAGTGGTGGGTGAAAGTAGATTCTCAATCATGTCCACCTTAGCTTTATCAACCTTGATGCCTTGGCGCAAAATTTTGTTTCCCAACACAATTCCTTCTGTCACCATAAAGTGACATTTCTCTCAGTTTAACACAAGGTTGGACTCTTCACATCTCTTCAACACTTTAGATAAATTATCGAGGCATTGTCAAAGTCATCACCCGAGACGGAAAAGTCATCCATAAATATTTCTATGAAGTCCTACTCCATATATGAGAAAATGGTCATCATACACCTCTAAAAAGTTACCGGAGCATTACATAGTCCAAACGTCATTCATCTAAAGGCATATGTGCCATATGGGCAGGTGAAGATGGTATTCTCCTAATCTTCTGGTGTTATGGCGATCTAATTATACCTAGAATATTCATCAAGTAAGCAGTAAAATGCCTTGCCTTCTAACCATCAAGCATTTGAATAATGAAAGGAAGGGGGAAGTGGTCTTTCTTTGTTTCCTTGTTGAGCTTTCTATAATCCATACAAATCCGCCAGTCTGTGACAGTTCTTGTAGGCAAAAACTCATCATTTTCATTTTTTTACCACGGTCACTCTACCTTTCTTCGGTACGCATTGAACTGGACTGGCCCAAAAGCTATCAAATATTGGATAGATCACCCCAGCATCGAATTTGATTCCTTCATCACCACTTTTTTCATTATCGAATTAAGTCTCCTTTGTGGTTACACTGAGTTGTTATGGCAATGGTCTAGCTAGATCTTATGTATACATATTGTAGGATTGATTCCCTTTAAGTCTGTCATAGTCCAACCTAGAGCTTTTTTGTGTTGTGACAAAACATTCAACAAGCTACCTTCTTGCTCGGGGGTTAGATTAGCAGAAACTATAAATGGTAAAGCATTATCGCTATCTAGATACGTATATTTCAAATTTGATGGCTACGGTTTAAGTTCTAAAGTAGGTACATACTGCATCGAAGATTTTGGAGGAACAAATTCATTGAAATCAAGGGGTTCGAATCTCATACTTGGTCTAGCTTGAAGTAAACTAGATTGTTCCTCCTCCAATGAATTGTCCTCATACTCCGCATTCACTCTATCTTCAGTATGTCTTTCATCTGTTTCAGTCAAAAAACTTGTGATGAAGCAAATATCTTTGTATGCCTCGTTTCGATAAGTTTCGTTCATATAAGTTGTTTTGTCTTCTATACTCCATTATGTTTGGTTTGGTTTACTTGTTGGAGTGAGATTTTGAAAAAGCATGTGTGGTTGTTGGTTTTGGAAAAACTGCTAGATTTGGGTAGGGTGAGTTTCTGAAATTCATCCTCTGCCTTTTAGTTTCAAATTCATCTAAGAGTTCATAGAGCTTGGCATGTCTTCTAGCTTCTGCTACAGTTTCAGGATCCAATACTTTCACCCTATGCTTTAGTTCTTCTTTCAGTCTACCAATAAACATAGAGCCAAAGAACTACTCCCCCAAGGTAAGATTCAATATCAGCATATAGGGTTTTAATTCTTCAAACTTATCTTGGTATTCATCTACACCACCCTTTTGTATCAGCTTGTTGAACTCCTCAATGATATCAAGGAATGACTTATCATTGAATCTGTGACACAAATCTGCTTCAAACTAATGCCAGTGAACCTGGTGCTTCTGCATTATATACCCATCAAACCAGGTTTCTGCTCGTCTTTTCAAATACATCGTTGCCACCTTAACCCTCTACTCATCAAATACTCCATAAAGGTAAAAATACTTATGACACTTTTAGATCCATTCCCTTGGTTTACCCCATCAAAGAATGGTGATTCTACTCTAGGTTTATGTAACATGAAACCTGAGCTATTAAAAGATCCTCCTAGCCTTTTTCTATCATCATCTTGCCCTTTTAGGTTCTATTTCAGGCCACTATTTTCTCTCATTTAGTTAACCAGCTTCAAATTTTGTTTTATGGTTTGACAATCATCAGGAATGGATTTTAGAATCTTAGGTTCATTCGTTTTATAGGAAAAACGGGACTTATCGTTTATAACTATTGCCATAACAAGTTTCAGTTTCTTCCCAAACGCTTTAGAATTTGTAGGGGTTTGTGCTTGGTCACCTTCAGAAGTTGATTGATCTTGGTCTTCATTCCTCCCAATCAAAATCTTCAAGATGTGTTCCACATAACCTTGATTATTGTTCATCTAGGTCTCCAAACTAGTGATGTGGTCATCCTGTGTTGCCCACCACTTAGGATGGTTAATGTCGTCTATGGCTTGCTTCACTAGTGTGGACAAATCTTCAAACTACTTTTGAATGGTAGACAGGTCAGTAGATTCAACCATCGTTTGATTTTCTTTGGCGTACCCAGATTTTAACGTGTCAGGACTTATGGCTCCTGATTCCAATTGTTATAATCTTAATCGAAAAATAGAATAGTTGGGACATAAGAAAGAAAGACGAATTGAGATTTCAGGAAAAGAAACTTCCATTCACAATAATCGTGCCTCCCTTACATCTTGTACATGTTTTATTTGTTTACACAGTAAAGGGAATCTAAAGAAATAGCCAGCTGGTTGTCCTTAGCTAACAAACTTAACGTTTTTCTGCAGGTAACTTGGGCTGGTTCATTCACAATCTATTGGCCTGATGACTATGAATTAATTCCCCAGTGCTCCTCACGTGATTCCCAGGTCAAATTTTCCAATTCATTTGTTTCAATCCCTAACCCTTGCTTTTGAATCCCCAATTTTCTCTCGTCTAATCTCCTTTTCTCTTCTCCCCCTTGACAATGAATAGTATATCTCAAAACTAGACTCATTCAAAGACCACAATATGAGATCAAAGCATTAAAAGGTCGAAGTTTTAGAAAGATTTTCATGAATTTTGAGTGAGTTCCGTAAAAAAATATATCGATGAGAAGGGAAAAAAAGAGAAATAAAAAATATTTTGATATTAATCTTTTCATGAACAACTATTGACAATCAATGATAATAGTCACAGTAGTTTAAAATTTTCTGAAGGAAAAAAAAAATAAAGATAACGACAATGTCATCACAGTTTTAATAATTCAACGACATACAGGAGTTAGATGGCTACTGGTACAAAAATATATATATATATTAAAAATATCATTTTCAAATTAAATATATTTTAAAAGATGTCAACGTTTGTATGTTAAAGGGAGATTTGTTCTATGGTTAATTAATCAATCTAATTAATTGGTTTCGGTAGTTGGAACTTATTTAGCTCTTAAACATGATTAAGACGTGTAGCTTAATGTAATATTTCATTAGAAAAACTATAATATTAATGGATCTCAGATTCTCTAGTGTATTCTATAAGATAATACAACTTTTATATTTAACAGATAAAATTACTCATCATCGAAGTGAGAGAATGAGAGAGAAGCGAAAATTGAAAGAGACAAAAACACTTCATTTTTAATATAGTTTTTTATTTTTATTTTTATAGTCATGATAAAAAACATAATTCTTTAAAATTGGATTATCCAGCTAAAAACTTACTAATAATTGGATAACTGTTTGGATATTTTATCCTATAATTTACTACAAAGATGAAAACACAAATTTCACCGACAAGATTAAATACATATACATAAAAAGATTTTACAGGAATGCTAAATGTAAATTAAAAATAAAACATCCATACAGATTTTTAAATTTGTAAATATTTTGTACATTTAAAAATCATATTATCAGTAACATGCTCAAATAAATGAATACAAATACAAATAAGTTTTATTAGAAGAAAAACTCGGGATAACATGGCATATATCCACTCTGAATGGAATGCTCACAGGAATATTAGCATATTACCAGTATTTCCAGAAAAACAGAGAATAAGATATGAGGAGAAATAGACTCATTTGAGTATTAAATTAAATGAGAATTCTGACTACCCAAATACTCTACACATGATGTCATAATATTTGAACATAAATACATACAAGCAAGCCATCTCCCAACTTATTTTTCCTGCAGACTAATTACCACATACTATCATTCTAGGCTAGACGCGTGGAATGCCTACACCGTCACCGGAAATGTACAAAAGAGAGCAGAATTCAATTCCTGCTCTTTTGGAATTTCCATATACCAAGTAGCTTCATATTACTAAGACTTCAAATGGAAACTATCTGAACGGCTAACCACACAAGAAAACTAAGATAAGTCTTTGTTCTCACCATACAATGCAAGCCTGTATTAGAAGCGCACTGTATTCAGTAATTCCCAAAAATTAAACATTGTAAATATTGTCTATATGCATGCCATTAGTGCTTCCCAGAAAGGAAAAAAAACAACAGAACGACTCTTAGGTTATGTTTGATAAAATTCCTAGGAAATTGATTCTAATCACAAGATGAACACCCATTTTTTCATAGCACTTCAATAAATTATACTTATGTTGCACAGAGTTGTGTCTAAGACATGTTCAGTTTTTTCTTTTTGTTTTACAAGATTTCCATAAATCTGGAAAACCCTTCAATGATCCATACCTAGTCTGAAATGGGTATTTTTGAAAGAAAAAAAAGATTCAGAACAACATAGTTTGATAGTGATAGACTGATATCGTTTGATAGTGATAGACTGATCCGCATAACTAGCCAAATGTTGATTCCTAGCATTCACATGCAAAGACACTGTGTTGCTTTCAAATTAGGTCAAGCAGAGCAAATGGGAAATTTTCATTAGCGAATGAACCAAGTGGCAAATTACTTTTAGTCAAATAAACGCCACATAAAAGCAACAAAAGGACAAATCAACTTATGCACATGCATGCTGTTAGGACAATAAAATTTAGAAAGACCAAATTAAATATACCTATTCAGTGAAAACACTCATGAGATCATTTGGAGGAAATTGCTGTAGCATTGGTATTCCCACTTTCGCATTATCCCCAAACTCCATATTTGGCTCCCGCTTCACTCTGGTACCAAAGTTCTCACTGAAAACCTTTCCAAGGCTAGAGCTGCTCAAAGGTGACTGAAATCCATCAACAGGATACCGGGAAGGGAGACAGGTTCCTTTGTTGATATATCCAAGATTACTAAAAGGTGCTTGATCAAGAAAATCTCCAGTCTTGGTAGAACCATAGGAATCCTGAATATTGCTCGTGCTATGTACAAATCCTGGAAAATTCCTGGGTGTTTTAAATGTCATGCTTGAGGTTTGAACTTGCTGACTAGCACAATTTTCAGCATTTACTGAGCAGGATGAAACAGATGGAGAAACAGCAGCAGGGAGAATATAGCCACAAATATCACCAGTACTTTGGAGATTAACATCAGAGACTTGCCCGATACTCGATGAAGAACAATTTGATTGAGACGAAAGAAGATTGTAACCAATACCAGAAGTCCTACTAAAGCTGCCATTCTGGGTCACAGAAATGGGACTATTTCCTACCTGAAAACTAGCAGATGACTGAGACGGTGCAACATGGCAAGATGGCTGCACGTTGATCGAAGGGCAAAGCTCAGGAACAGTAGGTTGCTGCTGTGATTTCTGGAGTTGTTGATTTTGCAGCAACAAATCAATAAGCATGTTACCATTCTGAGAACTTAACCCTCCGATATTACCAGGTCCTGCTGTACAGATGTTATTCGAGGGCCATCCTCTGAATCCAGAAGAAGCATCTTCGACAGGGGCAAAGGATTGTGGTAAGTGTTTGAAACTGCTGTATTTGCATTTTAGTAAAGGATGAACAAATGTGACACCATGGTCAACTTGAATCGACTTGGGCCCTTGAAGGGATGCTTGAAGAAGAGCTGGCTGGTCCATGGCTGTAGCTAAATTACCAGTTGGTTGACCTAGGAGCTCAGCATGGAAGGCTGCTAAGGAGTGTGGAGGAATTTGTCCAGAGGCCGCCAATGATTGGACGTTAAATCTCCCAAGTGAACAAATTTTAACCTTTGGTTCTACTGGCCCACAAAGTGGATTTGAAATACCACCTTGTTGAGTCACTCCACTTATTCTCTTCAAGTATAGTCTGAATTTCTGCAAATAGAGATCATAGTAACTTGGGTAAATATAGTTTTTTTTTTTCAACTGGAGCAAAGAAGTAGCTAAATATAATTTTTTATTTATATTCAAAAAAAATTACAAAAAATTGATTAGTTAGCCAAATAGCAAAACGGGGTGCAACAATGATCAATGCTACAAGCATGACCGACCAATATAATTTTTCAGTATATTCAAAACTCAATTATGAGGCCCAGTTCCAATCAGATCAAACATGAATCAATTAATCCTCAAAAGGAGATAATATATAATTGTAGACTATTAGAGTGAGAAGCAGTAAATCATTAGAATTAGTAGTTTAGATTAACTATAACTCCATCCTATCTGATTTGATAGTTTAGAAACTATAACTCTATCTTATTTGATTTAGTAGTTTAGATTAACTATAACTTTATCCTTTTATCTTCTAAATAGGATAGAACCTTATCTAGGAGTAATTGTAATCATATTTAAACTCTTCTACTCAGCCTATTTGAATGAAGCTGTATTTCTCTTCTAATCAATCAAGATATTTAGAGTATCATTTTGATTGTTGTTCCTAAATCCTTACTTTCTACATGGTATCAGCTTAGGTTTTTGATTTTTCTATTCCATCCTTGATTCAATGGTCGGCGATGAAATCTTTGAAATCAATTCAGGAGCTAGTCTATCTCACATACCCATAAATGATTTCCCTCCTAATACATAAAAGATTTCTACTGCACGTGACGGTAGTCATTAGTTTGCTAATGTCATTGATAACGATTTTACTAATTGAGTTGTTGACAACGCAACCTCTGATCACATGACAGGAGATCTGCGCTTGTTTACAGAATTTAGTACTCTTGAGATCAAGTTCAATGTCAAAACAATTGATGGTTCCTAGGTACCCATTGAAGGGAGCGAAACATTTCTGATCAATAAGGATATTGTTTTAAAATCTATGCTTTATGTTCCACAATAAGCTTTCAATTTGTTATCTTTAGTAAATTATCTCGTGACTTACGATAATTGACAATGCTAGGTTGTCTGGTGGACTTTACATACTCTAAGGTTCTCTTTCTCCATCAAAACAAGCCTATTCCAGTTGCATTTCGCAATTTATTCCCACTTTCGACCCTATTTCAAGTGAGAATAGGTTATTGCATTTTAGATTAAGACACCTAAGTTTCTTTTATCTTGCCAAATTATACCCAACTTTATTCATTAATGAAAAGGTTAAGCTTTTCCATTGTGACACTTGTCGATTTGTCAAACATCACAGAACACTGTATCTTCCCTCCACTTATAAATCTTCTCACTCATTTTCCATCATCAATAGTGATATATGAGGCCCTCCGGTAAAAAATGTTATGGATCCAGGTGGTTCATAACGTTTATAGATGGCCACAGTAGAACAACTTGAACTTTTCTCATGAAGGATAAATCAGAAGCCGATGCAATCTTTTTCCTTTTCCAACATGGTCGAAAATCAATTTCAAAGTAAGATTCAAATTCTTAAAACTCAAATTCTTAAAACCAATAATGGAAGCGAATATTTCTCTAACTTTCTCAGGTCTTACTTTGAAGAAAAGGGTATTGTTCACATCAGTTCATCATCATGTGTTAATAGTCCTCAATAGAATGAGATTGTCTAACATAAAAATAAACATTTTTTGGAAGTAGCTAGGTCTCTTGTTCACTTCTAATATTACTAAATGTTTTGGGGGGAAGCCATTCTTACTGCCACTTATCATATTAATAGAGTTTCTAGTCATGTTCTTCACTTTCGATCTCTTAGCGATGTTCTTGTTAAATTTTCTTGGTTCAAACCTTCTTCATGTGATCTTTCTCTCAAGATTTTTGGTTGTATTGCATTCATTCATATTTATTCTAATCATAGATCTAAATTGGATCCACGGCCACTAAAATGCATCTTTCTCGACTATTCATCTACCAAGGAGGGCAATAAATGCTATTTGGACTTTTATGGATGTTAATTTTCTAGTACTAAACCTTATTTTTTTGAAATCTGAAATTCAGTGGGAGATTCAGGATGAATTTCAAGTACAGTTTTTTAAAAGCCTTCAACATTTGACAAGTTTGCCTTACAATCTTACATCTCAACCGATATTAGCTTCTGAACCTCTTTCCAATCCTACATCTCAAAGATATTATCTTCTGAACCTCCTCCAACCTTCTCCAATAAAACCTTGCATTCTGAAACACCTCAAAGAAGGGACCTTAATGTCTACAAAAGGAGAGCGAAGTCCACTCTATAACATAGAAGCTGCCAAGAGTTGAACTTGAATCCAATTACCGTGGAAAATTTGGAAGGTATGAAATCTTTTAGTGAAAATCTTATTCCTCTTGTTATTAATGATGATTTGCTGAATGCTCAAAGGAAATGTATAAGAAAGTGAACTGCTCATCCCATACAAAAGTATGTTGCTTATAACCATTTGATGTCTGCTTTCAAGGCTTTCACAATAAGTGTTAATAGTACACCAATTCCAAGGACAATAGGAGAGGCTCTAGGCGATCCTAGATGGAAGAACGCAGTGGAGGAAAAGATGTGAGCCCTTGAAAAGAATGGAACTTGTACTTAACAGAATTACCTCAAGTAAAGAAACCAGTGGGGTGCAAATGGGTTTTCACCAACAAATACAATTCAGATGGCAGCATTGAGAGATTTGAAGTAAGGTTAGTGGCAAAGGGGTTCACACAGTCTTAAAGTATAGATTACCAAGAGACCTTTGCTCCAATTGCGAAGCTAAACATATTGAGGGTCTTATTATCTTTAGCCGTGAACCTGGAGTAGTCACTTGACTCACTTCATCAATAAGACATAAAGAATGCCTTCTTGAATGGCAACTTGTGTAAAGACGTGTACATGGAAATTCCTCTCAGCATGAAGAAAGACTGGACAGTACATAAAGTGTGCAAGTTGCAAAAATCGTTGAATGTTTTAAAGCAATCTCCAAGGGCTTGGTTCGACAAGATTTCCAAAGTGATAATTGGAAATGGTTACAATCAATGTCAAACCGGCCACACTTTATTCATTAAGGTAAAAAGAACCATTATGGTTGTGCACGTGGATGACATAATAGTCACCAGAGATGATATTGAGGAAATAAAGAGGCTAAAATTTTCTCTAGCCAAGGAGTCTAAAACCAAAGACCTCGGCAATCTTAGGTATTTTCTGGGAATGGAAGTTGCAAGATCCAAGGCCAGGATTGTTATTTGTCAAAGGAAATGCATTCTTGATCTTTTGATAGAAACGGGTATGCTTGGATGTAAACCAATCGAGACACAAATGGAATCTAACTTGAAGTTCAAAAAAGATAATGTAAGTGTTCCAGTGAGCAAAGAGAAGTACCGGTGTTTGGTGGGTAAGATAATTTCTTTATCTCTAACATGACTTGACATTGCTTTCTCGGTTAGTGTTGTTAGCCAACACATGAATAACCCAAGAAAGGAACACCTTGATGCAGTACACAGTATTTTACGACATTTGAAGACAACTCCATGACCTGGCATGTTATTTAAGAAAAGTGAAGGTCAGTTAAAGTCTATACTGGCTCGAGCTGGGCAGGTGAACTCACTAACCAAAGATCAACGAGTGGGTATTATGCCTTCGCATTGGGAAATCTAGTTATTTAGAGAAATAAGAAGCAGGTTGTGGTCTCAAGTAGTGCAGAAGCTGAGTATCGCTCTCTTGCAATATGTATTTCTGAGCTCATGTGGTTGCAAAGAATGTTGTCCAAGCTGAAATTAAAAGGTTGTAAGCAGTTCAAGTTGCAAACTGATAGTCAATTTGCTATTAGTATTGCAAAAAATCCTGTCTAACATGATCGCACTAAACATTTGGAGATAGATAGGCATTTTATCTGGAAAAAGTCAACAGTGAAGTAGTTCAACTCAACTACGTTCCAATAAAGAATCAATTGGTCGATATCCTTACTAAAGCTCTTCCAAGACCAGTTCTAGATGATTTTTCATCCAAGTTGAGAATATTCAACATATACTCAAGGGGGAGCGTAGAATATTGGAGTGTGAAGCAATATATTATTTGAAAAAGTAGTTTTTTTTATAGAAGATTAGGCCTCATTAAAAAAAACCCTTTTTCGCCCTCCATGTTATGTAAGTAACATGAAGGACAAAGAAAGGAGGAAAAGAGTACCTAAAAATTTATTTAGATGAAACAATAGTACAACATAGGCAGAACCTAACAATCTGCTAACACCACCATGAATTACATAAAACTTAAACACAACAGCTAAACATAGGAAATAACATTTCCTACACCTCAACACAAGTAGACAGAAACCAAAACATCACCCTATCCCATCTTTAGCTAATTTGTCAGCTTCCCAATTTGCAGCCCTCAAGATATGCCTAATAATGATATCCTTCCCTGCCATAAGAGAGACTATATCCTTCACCAATGATTGAAACATAGGAGTGCATAAACCCGGATTCTTGATCCACTTCAGAGCATTGCTTGAATCTGATTCAAGAATAAACCTCTGATTAAGAACATAACTTAAATCTTCCAGAAGACATAACCCCCTCTTAATCGCCAATAATTCTGCCAAGATAGGAGGACCACCCCCAACTCTTTCTGAAAACCATTGAAGCAACACACCATTGCTGTCCCGAATCAGACCACCAATGCCTCCCTTATCCCAACCCTTTACCATCGTTCCATTAACATTTAGCTTTAAGAACCCATCCGGAGGAGGAACCCAACAAATTGGTTAAGAGCTACCATTTCCCTGACTTCCCACCAAATCAGCAAGTTTTACATCACCCACAAGTGAGTCTAAAGGGATATGCACATCCTTTAACTTTGCAACAAACCAGGAAGCTATTTTAAAACGAACAATAAAGAACAATCTCACCACATCCAACTTTACTTTCTGAAAAATAAACCTCATTTCTACATTTCCACACTGACCACATCAACGCCCTTGGAATAAATTTCCAGATCAAAGAGTTTGGAAGTAAATCATCCCACAAATTGAAAAAGTCAATGATATTCTTTGGAATCACGAAGGACAAATTCCAAAATATTCAAAAATCTGGACCACAGACCCCATACTACCTCGCAATACAAAAAGAGATGCAAAACTGATTCCATTTCCCTACCACACAATGAACATAAAGGATCATCAATCCCTGCCACACCTCGCTTCAGTAATTCCTCCTTAACTGCCACTCTCTGGTGAGCAACTTGCCAAACAAATGTCTCCACCCTTGGAGGAGCAATCCCTACCCAAATATGCCTCTCCCAGTTCTCCTTCTTCTGCTTAATACCATCTTGATCAAAGAAAATGTTGATACAAGATTTAGCTGAAAAACAACCCTCTCCATTCCCTAACCAAATCCAACAGTCTTCCTCACATAGAGATATAGAGATATTGTTCGACATAGAAATCAACTGCAGTAATTGTTCAACCTCCCAATCCGCCAAATTTCGCCTCATTTGAATGTCTCACACCCAACCAGAGGCATTATTCACTCTAAACTCCATCACTTTACCCGATTTGTTGCTCGAAAGAGCATAGAGTCTAGGAAACTGAATTTTCAAAGGTACTTCACCCAACCATACATCGTTCTAGAACTGCACAGAATTCCCCCTCCCTGTCTTCAAACACATATTCTTCCTAATACAATCCCCAAAATCATCATCGTTAAAGAAATTTTTAACCACGCCTCTCCAAAATCCACGATGCACGAGATGGCCACAACTTCCCCATCATTATGCATTTCGGATCCATGTCATATACACCATATACCACCCTCTTCCACCAAGACTCTTTCTCTGATGCAAACTTCCATACCCATTTCCCCAATAATGCTCCATTCAAGAGTGATAAATTCGGGACCCCTAGACCCCCCAATCTTTTGGTTTACTAACCGAATTCCAATTTAACCAATGGATATTTTTTTTTATCACCCGCACCCCCCACAAAAATGAAGCCATGATGAATTTAGTTTCTTTAGTATAGAAGCTGAAATTTTGAAAATGGTAAGAAAATAAACGGGGAGCGAGCACAACACTGATTTAACCAACACTACCCTTCCTGCAAGCGACAGGGAATTAGACATCCAACCACTCAACTTAGCATGAAATCTCTTCACTATTAGCTCCCACATAGCAGTCGAATTCCTCTTGTACCCCAAAGGTAAGCCTAGATACTCTGATGGGAAATAGCCTACCGAACAGCAAATATCATTAGCCCAAGTAGCTAACACCCCATCCTCAACATCGATACCATAAATTCTGCTCTTAACTAGATTAAGCATCAACCCCACCAGTAACTCGTATATTAATATCTCTTATAACGTTCCTCAAATCACGAATAAAGCCTTTACTGAAAATTATAAGGTCATCCGCAAATTGCAAATGCGAAAGCTTAAATACCCGATCTTGAACAGCTAAATCAAAACCTGAAAATAGTCCCATGTCAACTGCTTTAGTTAGCAACAAATGCAGTAACTCATCGGCCAAATTAAACAACAAAGGCGATAACGAACAACCCTGTCTCAGTCCCCTCGCTGTGAGAAATTTCTCTGTAGGTGACCCGTTTACTAGAATCGAAATGGATGCTGAAGGCATACATTTATACATCCATGACCTCCACTTATCACCAAACCTCATTTTGCTCATTATTTTCATCAAAATGTCTCAATCAACCGAATCATATGCTCTCTTGAAATCCACTTTGAAGACTACTCCCTTCAACCCTTTCTTCCTCCAAAAGTCAATACTTTCATTTGCAATAAACGAGCAGTCCAATATGTTCTTTCCCGGAATGAAAAACAAATTGTGACGGACTCATTATATCGTTAATGCACAAACTCAATCTTCGAGCTAAAACCTTTGATAGAATTTTATATAGCCCTCCGACTAGGCTAATTGGCCTAAAGTCTTCCAACCTCTCCGGATTGGCCTTCTTAGGAATAAGAGAAATAAATAAATGATTTACCTCCGAGTCCCACTCCATCCCCACATAGAAATCTTTAAAAAACAGCATCACATCATCTTTCAAAATGGTCTAGAATTTCTTAAAGAAACCTAAATTCAGACCGTCCGGTCCCGGAGCTTTATTACTATCCGAATGAGTGATAACTTCCCATACTTCCTCTTCCGAAAATGGTTTCTCCAATGCTAGACACTGCCCTTCTGACAGTCTAAGAAAATCCAGATTTAAATCCTCAACCTCCAAAGTATTCCTTTGATTAAACAACCCCTTGAAGAACTCTACCACAGAGGCTTTAATAACACTAGGATCTTCCGTGACTACATTGTCAACTTTGAGAGATTTAATACAATTTATCCTCCCTTTAGTTGTCGCACTATGATGGAAAAATCGTGTTCTTATCTCCTTCCAATCTCCACTTTAATCTAGACTTTTGCAACCAAATCGATTCTTCTTTTTTTTGTAGCTCCCATAATTCTCTCTTTGCTTCAACAATAGATTAAGTACTTTGGAGATGGACACCGGATTCTCCCCTTTGCAGAATTTAAACAGCTCCTTTTTCATCATCTCACTAAACTCATCTTCCTCCAACACATAATTAAACAACCGAAACAGTTTCGGCCCCCAATTACATTCCTTATTTTCCAACAAAATAATATTATGATCACAGACAGACCTTGGATGCAAAGTTTGGCTTAATTTTGGAAAGGAAAAATATGTCTGATCAACCAAAAACCGATCCAACCTCTCATAAGTGGGAACTTCCCTATTGTTACACCACGAAAAACAATCTCCAAATAACAGCAAATCAATCAAATTCGCCTGGCTAACAAAATCTCTAAAACTATTCATAGATACCGGATTCACTGCTCCATCTTTCTCTTCCTGAGACAATACTGCTTTGAAATCTCCTCTTAAACACACTGGGCAATCAAGTTGTTCCAAAAAGGATGATAACTCCCTAAAAAACTGCTCCTTATCTGCATCAATGCTGGGACCGTAGACATTAATAAAACAACAAACTCCTGGTACTCCTCCATCAACCCCTTTATTGCCACAAATCTACTGTGGATGACTTCTTCCTTCACCAAAAATTCCTTTTGATTCCACAAAGTTATTAAACCACTAGCATAACCTACAGCAGGAACTGTTACTGAACCAGTGAGAATTTTACCTCCCATTTTCCTTAATAACAAAGGACTTACAACTTCCAGTTTAGATTCTTGTAAAAATAAAATTGTAGGCTTTTTCTCCTCAACAAACCTCCTAATTGCTCGAGCTTTCACCCTCCTACCCAAACCTCTAACATTCCAACACATTATGGACCACTCTACCATCATAATCATACCATAACCTTAAATCCATGTTCCTGTTACCGACCATCAATCATCTCTCTCCTTTACCATAAGACCTACTTTGGTCAAGAAATTTGTCTCACCTCCTTTAAATTTAACCCCCAACAATTTAGGCTTAGTTTGTTTTCACTGTGCAACCTCTTCAAACCTCTTATATCTGCGCCGCGCAGACATTAGGCTTCGCAAACCGTTTGTTTTTTAGAAGACAAAAGCTCTTCTAACGTCTGCGCAAGCTCTTCTTGGTGCAGACATGGTTTTATGTCTTCAAAGGTCTTCAAATCTCTTCAAGAACAATTATAAAATATGGTTATTTATTAAAATAATTTAAAATAATTTAATAAGGTTATTTATTTTAAAATAATTTATTATAAAATAATTATTATAAAATAATTATTTTAAAATAAATTATTTTAAAATAAATTATTATAAAATATGGATTGATTTATTTTAAAATAATTTATTTTAAATAATTTATTAGTATGGATTGATTTATTTTAAAACATGGATTGATTTATTTTAAATAATTTATTAGTATGGATTGATTTATTTTAAAATATGAATTGATTTATTTTAAATAATTTATTAGTATGAATTGATTTATTTTAAAATATGGATTGATTTATTATTGTAGTTGTATGGATTGATTTATTTTAAATAATTTATTAGTATTGATTGATTTATTTTAAAATATGGATTGATTTATTTTAAATAATTTATTAGTATGGATTGATTTATTTTAAAATATGTTAAAATATGGATTGATTTATTTTAAATGATTTATTAGTATGAATTGATTTATTTTAAAATATAAATTGATTTATTATTGTAGTTGTATGGATTGATTTATTTTAAATAATTTATTAGTATAGATTGATTTATTTTAAAATATGGATTGATTTATTTAATAATTTATTATTGTAGTTGTATGGATTATTTAAATTTCAGTATTGTAAAATTAAAATTATTTAAATCTCAGTATTGCAAAACTCTTTTAAGTTTAAAAAATCAGTTTATTTATATTTCAGCTCATTTTAGCAGTCTACAGACGTTAAAAAACAAACAGTCTTCTTCTTGCAGACTGTAGACTTTTGGTCCACCTCTTCTGCTGCAGATATCTCCAGATGTGGTCCGCAGACTGCAAACCTTTTACCTCTGCAAAAACAAACACCACCTTAGAGACATTCCAACATTCCAAAGCTTCTATCCTCCCCTGGTTCTCTTTTTCTGTAACATAATCAGACCCCTTACCACTGCAACTTTTAACTTCCCACCTCCTAGCATAAACATTCTTATAAAAACCTCTTTCAGCTTTACTAACTGAAGCACTCCTCCCAATAGGACGTCGCTGGGCCAATGAAACAGACCCATTCTACAGACCAGAATCAGCTTGTATAACATTTATTAAATCTGCAGACTTAACCCTATTTCTATTTGATCTTGGACTTCCCTGCTCATGCCCATACACCTCACTCCTCCCCATGCTGGAATTAAGCCCATCATCTTTTACCACTTTATCTTGTCCCGAGGTAACACCTTCCATGCTCTGCACCCTTTTTCTTCCTTCAGAAAAAACCCCTGACACTAGCTGCTGACTGTGAACCTCACCTAGTACTATCCCCGCAGAACAAAAGTCAGCACCTAAGATATTATTGACTTCTACATTTTCTTTCAAATTTCCAACGGTAAGCGTGTCACCCCCATTTGAAGCATTCCTAACCCATGCTTCAACCCTGTTCTAATTATCTGCCAACGTTTTGAAATTCAACTGCTCCTGCAGACCCTCCCGATCATCCCCTTGATTCTCTTCCGACGAGGTCTCCTCCCATGGATCAATTGTTCCCTCCACAAAACCTTCTTCATCAACTCCATCTTCTATCACAGGAAAGAAATCCTCACTGCCTTCCACTTTAATCTTAATAATAAAAGGCTTTCCATAAGTATTAATGGTGACATGGGACGGGATATCAAACGGGCTCTCAACCCTTAACAACATATGAGCCACCCTGCAATCCACTTTATGAGCTATATGCTCCTGGATCTTAACTAATTTGTCCCATCTCGATGCCAAACTTGTAAAGAATGAAACTGACCAGCAATTTAATGGAACACCTATCATGGAAATTGCACAATAAGGTATTGGGACACACTTCTCTTCCATAACATGCTCCAGCCTTTCGAACCAAAATGACAGTGCCTCCCACTTGTTTTCCACCGCTACCTCTTTCTCCTCCACTGACTGGAAGACTATCAAACATGCATTTTTTGCATACCCCCACCATACTACCTTGACATTGATTCCCTCACTTCTTAAAGCCCTTTGAACAAACTCAACTTCAAAAATCGCTTTACAAATACCTGTCAAAGACGATCTCAATCATGTTCTTTCCTCCATTGGAATAAAGACTTCCAAAGGCTTCTTCCCCTCCCTCTTATCTCCAGAGTTGATTACTTGCTAACCCTCAACTTTTCGCACTCCCACTACCGTATCCTTATATGATCTACCATCATGAAACTTGATCAACAGCTCCTTCCCAACATCAACATCTTGACATATTGGACTTTTCCTTTTGGATACCTCCACACCTGCATCTCCAGGCCCCGCTAAACTATTACGCTTAAAGTTCCCTGGAAAACTACTCTTCTAATATTTCGCAGTCGTTACCACTATTCTCCTCCTATCTACCATGACATTGTTCATCTTACTCTTTGCATAAAGCAAATCCTCCTTGCTTGCAAAGTGCACAAAGGCAAACGTTTTATCCTTATAATTAGGTCTCCTATTAACAAATGGAATGAACACCTTAACCACCTTGCCATAAAGACTAAAACGATCCCATAAAACACTTCTATGCACTCTCCTTCTAAGATTATCTATGAATGCTACCCACGATCCTCCACCAGGCACTGCTCTACCTCTGCCAGGAGATCTACAGTCTCTCGGCTCCACACACACTCTCACTAACTTTCTCACTCATGTTTTGGCGTCCTCCTTTTTAAAAAGTAGTTTAGATTAACTATAAATTTATCCTATTTGATTTGATAGTTTAGATTAATTATAACCCTATCCTTTTATTTTCTAAATAGGATAAAACCTTATCTACGAGTAATTGTAGTTATATATTTAAATTTTTCTACTCAGGCTATTTAAATAAGGCTTGAATTTCTCTTCTAATCAATCAAAAAATTTGGAATCACTTTGATCTTTGTTCCTAAATCTTTACTTTCTACAATAATTTGACAAGATAACAACAAAACATGCAATGCTATGCCTAATGTTGTGGGCCAAACCTATGTTTTAAAGGCCATTAATTTTGATTCTCTAATTAATGCATAGGTTACAATTTTATTTCTTTCCTTAGGTTTCTTGATTGTGATATTGTTTTAGTTAATTTATTTCCTTTTAAGAACAGGGTTCGTTTAAAGAAACCTATGTAATGAGATTGATCCTTAATTAAAGGGTCGTTTGGAATAATAAACCCTTAACATGATTTCCATAAAGAAACCCCAACTACATCTAAAACTCTCTCTAACAAGTTTTCCCAAAACTCTAGATAAAGGGAAGACCATTGACTTGGACTCCCCACCAATCGCCTTATGACACAATCCTGTTCACACATTCATAACAATTTGCCATCAGAGCCTACCATGATGGTAAATGTCGTACAAACATTGTTACAAGAAGAGCGAACTGTTATTGAATCCATGGTGGATGCTAAGTTTACAATTTGAACGATTGGGTATGGTGACACAAGCAGTAATACAATCCAACTTAGACCAAGTACCTTTCCCACCAATTATTAGAGGCGTGGTGTCTAACACCGATAGTGTCTAGTTTTTCAAAAACCAAACTAATGAGGCAAACAAGGTAAGTTTGGCAGCCTTACACATGCTAGATGAGACACAAGTTTGGTATCATCAGATTATGGTGGAGGGGGGCGTGTGATGAACTGGTTAGAATTTTGGAATTACTACTCCCTTCATTTTGGTCCTCTAGAAGGCAACAACTTTTTGAAGGCATGGCAAAGATAAGGGTGAAGGCTTGTGTTATAATTGTAATGAACCGTACACAATTGATAGTTGGATCAATGTAAGCTCTTTCTGGCTGGAATTATCTTATCTAAATGACGTAGAGCCAGAAAACAAAATTGAGATCGAACCAGGCTGGTTTATATTTTCAAGTTTATATTGACTTCGAGCTTGAGGACAAGCTCTTTTTTGCAAAAAGGGGGTAACTGACCAATGTTTTAAAAAGGCCATTTATTTTGATTCTCTAACCAAGTTTTTATTTCTTTCCTTAGGTTTCTTGATTGTGGTTTTATTTTAGTTAGCTTATTTCCTTTTTATAAAAATTCCTAAAGAGATATCGGTCTCTCTCTAACGAATCCCAAGGTTTCAATCTCTTTTTTGATAAGCAAAATTGTTAATCACAATATATCATCCCAGTAACTGAGGTAAAGGGAAGACAATTGACTTCGACTTACCTGTCAATTGTCCTGTGACGCAATCCTACTCGTGCATTCTTAACACTAAACAAAGTTATATTCAGAGTTTGCTTCAGCGAAAGCGGCTGCCAGAAAGTCCATCCAGCACTCAAGGCAAAGCCTCATAACATGATCCAACATACAACCATGACTTGCAGATGAAGTAAAAAAATGAATAATACAAGCCTTGTTCACCATTGTTGTTTTTTTTCTTTCTAAGCTCCATTATGAGATCCAATTTCAATCAGACAGCTCTGACTTGAAAATACTATTCTATTAAGAGGATTGTTTCATAACTTCACCAGATGTTAATCAATAATATACAACACATTAGATAATGTTGTGCCTGAGATTAGCATTACTCTAGACATTTTGAAGCTATTCACAACCAAATCTTGACAATTGTCTGAAATTAATAAGACTCCCAACAAATTTGAGTCTGTTAAACAGAAGTGAATATGACTCATACCCCATTAACTTTACATCAAAACTTCCCTGCCTATATCCGTCCAGTAAATATGATATTGGAAATTGGAAAAAATTTCAATCTTTATGGAAGGGGGATGTAATGTAGTAGACTAGATGTAAATTAAAATCCGAGTATGGTTGATGTCTAAGACAATATTTTGAACCTAGAACTGCATGAAGGGTGGAGGAACTCTAGCTCTACTAAATCATAATAGAGTAAAACCAAAAAGAAGAAATAAATGATATCTTCTCACTAACAAAATAGAACATAAAAAAATTGTTGAAATAATAAGAACCAAGATGACATATCAACATCAAACTATCAAACCTTTGTTATCAGTCAAAAATCTGAAATTCAAATTGAATAGGAAACATGCAAGCAAAACAACAATCAACTGCTTTTAATTAGTTCACTAAACACAAAGCTGAGAACCAATCACCAAATGCTTGAATATATTTATAATCAATCCAAATTAGTAATAGCCGATAAAGTAAATGTAGGTCAGATACACATGGTGAAGAACCAAACCTGCAAATGGCTTGCAACATTTTCTCTAGTTAAACCAGGCACATTCATCAGCTCAAGAATTCTCTTGGGAACAGCCTCTGAGACGGAAGCCATAATGTTTTATTCAGCAAGAATTAAAAAAAAATAGTATGAACATTTCCTATTTTCAGAGATTAAACAGAACACAAAATGCTACCCCCATACACATTCAACATTATAAGAAAATAAATAAAAGGATCAAATCATTGGAGATCTTACTATCAATCCCCAGCTGGTTTACAGCACTAACAAATTGTTGATGCAGCTCCACTGACCAAACGACTCGTGGTTTCTTTGAAGTGGATGGATCATCATTGTCGATTTCACCATCATCCTCTTCTTTTGTATTGCTCCTCTTTTTAAGATGTTTCAATGATGCATCTGTTGCATCATTGACAGAAGAAGCATATTCAGCATCATCATTACCCTGTCTGTGCCTATCAGCATCACTTAAGCTTTCTGAATGTTCTAGTTCTTTATTTCCATTCCATTTCTTCCTAACAACATGCTGCCATATATTCTTTAACTCTTCCTCACGTACGGGTTTAATCAAATAATCACAGGCCCCGTGTCTAATCCCCTTCATAACAGCACTAGTTCTCCCATCAGCCGACATCACTGCAACAAATTCATCATGTTAATATGCAGGAACAAAATTTTATCAAAAATCTTTACAGGAAAACAAAATAATACTTACTAATTACTGGAAGATCCATTTCAAGCCCAACATGTTCGAGAAGTTTATAACCATCCATATCTGGCATATAAACATCACTTAGTATCACATCAAAGCATCCTTTTCTCTCCCGTAAAAGGCTGAGGGCAACTTTGGCTTGGGAGCAAGTAGTTACTGCAAAATGAAAAGGACAAAAAGGAACTTTATTTTTAGAAGAAAAAAAGAAGAAAAATAAACTTTGAACAAACAACATATCATTTTATTCTCGTCACAAATAACAATTAAGATGAAACCATAAAAATACTTGAGACTCTTTCTGGTTTTTGATAGCACGGGGCCTAAGACATGCAAAACCAAAATTTAGAAAGCAAAGCGTATTTGGGTTAGTGAAGCAAAGACATAATGCAACACTTTCAAAAGAACTAAAATGTAATTTTTGATGAATAAAACAGCGTGATTTCACCCTTTTAGGAAAAAATTATGTTTAATTTTGCCTGGTATTTTAGTGATTCGATCATCGCTAACTGAATATGAACCACGAAAATATACTAAAAACAATGCTTAATTAGAAATGGAAGTTCTATAAACAGAAATACATAGAAATATGTATAAAAATAAAATTTTAAAAGCCAAATTAAGCACCGATATAGAGGCAACGGCGAAGCATCTGCTCGAGAATTCTTAAGCAAGTAATGTCATCGTCGACAACTAGAACCCTCAAACCAGCCGGGAACTGATCGGCGATCATAACATCCTCTCCTTTGCACGAAGACAAGCCACCGTAGCAGCTGGTGGTAGCGGCGCTCGTACTCACATTCGACTGCATCACTCTCTGCGTGGCAACCATATCCAGAAATACACAACTCACTCACTCATTAGAAAGGGGAAAAAGAAACTAAAATTACAGTATTTCTGCCTCTTAATGCTCCAAGTCATCAAAACAAAGCAACGAACGTCGACAATTGAAACGGAGGGAAAAGGGAAACCCTAGAAATGAGGTTGAAATTGAGAGGCTTAAAGCGGGATGGGACCGAGAAGTGAGTAAAACAAGAAAAAATTACGAAGATTATAGTTTCTCTGAGTTGAGTTTCCTTTTCCTATTTTATAGACAGCAGAAGGAAAATGGAAAATAGAGGAAAAGTTGTCCTTGTCCGCTATGGAAATAATAATTGGTAGGGTGAGTATTAAATTTATTAAGTTAAAAAAATTAAATTATTTGAATTAATTTGTATTATTTTATAATCTAAATTTTAATTTGAAAAATAAAAATAAATTAAATTATAAAATTATAAATTGAATTAAATCAAAATAAAATTTTTAAATATTTTTAGTTAAAAATTATTTTTTAATAAAAATGAGTTACAAAACAACATATGTTTATCATTTTTCTTAATTATTAATTACGTAATATAATTATCTAAATCTAAAACCTATAAAAAATAATACTCACTGTTACTATAATTGTTTAATAAATTGAATCAAAATAAATTTTTAATACTATATTAAATAAAGATTTTTAATCTTTAAGAATTAGATCAAATTTTACTCCGCTTAGAGTGAATTGGAGAAGGTCAAGGTTTCGTATTTGAGTTATTATATATGCATAAAATATTCGACGAAAGATTTATCTATCATAACTAAATGTGTGATTTTAATCGATCCAAGTTAGTAAAAAGTGAAACCTTATAACAGGAGGGTAAAAAAAAAAAGAGGTATATGAGACCGGGTGTCAGGGTGAAGCATAGCCACAGTGGCTGGCGTGCGATTTCGCTGCTGGTGGGTTTCCCTCGCCTCGGTTTGCTGTGTTGGTAGGGAGGGACTACCTACTCCTTTTTTGTTTGTATTTTTTGCATTAAAAATACTCAAACGTTTTTATTGCTTTGTCCTTTTCCTTTCTTTTTTTTCAATATCACTGCTCACTGCAATTTAAACCATAACAACCAAAAGTCATGGACTTTTGGTGATGAATAAAGCCAGGGTTTAACTGTTGACTTTGACGCTTTGATCAATTATTTTTAGAATAAATTATCTATTTTGGGGTCATTCATTTAATTGTATATTCCTGTTTAGTAATTTCATTATATTTTTAAATTATATTTAGATGTTTTATTTCCATTTTTGTTATTCGTAATTAGATTTGATTATTGATTTATTGAGAAAATTATATAATAATGTATAATAATTTTAATCCCAAAACTTATATATTTTATTATTTTAATCCTAACTCAAAATCTCACCAAAGACAACGTATTCATGTGTTCAATCCCACCGAGGTCCACTTTATAGGTGAGACGAGCAATGACCCCAACTTTGATGGTGTAACTATCTTTTAAGTCACTGATAATTTTAAAATAATTGTAATTAAATCATTACATCTCCTACAAATTTTTAGTGTACTTGTTTTTTAGGATATTTTCAGTTTTAAAATTAATATAATTAATTTTTATCCTAAATTTGTTTAATTTAATTAATTTTTAGAATAAAGTATACAAGTGGTCTATCGAATATATAATATTATTTTATTAAGTTCCTTGACTATTAAAGTTATAAAATGATCCTTTGACTACAGTGTGTTGCTTTGTTGAGTCTTTCGACTATTAAAAATTACAAAATGATTACTCGGCTATTTATTATATTCCAAACTCGTTCTTCAACGTTAAAAATTTGGCAATCGTCTGAGTTAGTCGTCTAAGCGATCGTGGGATGACTATCTTATAATTTTTAATAGTCGAAGAATTCAATAAAACAATAATCTATAGTAAGAGGACCATTTTATAAATTTTCATCTGTGTACAATGCCGACTCCATCTCTCCCTACCACATTGTTCTCTTTTATATTCCAATATGTGTGTGCTCTTCTGAATTCCAGTTTCTGGAATGCGGTTAGCTTTCAATAATGTGAATTTCGTCGATCCTTGCGCGTCTTGATGATTGCCAAAGCTACAAATATCAAAGAACAAACCAGAACTTCCAATGCAAAAAAAAAGAATTTATATTTTGCGGCCACTTGAGAGTTTATGTCACTCCGGTGACGGGAATTTAACGGGGAGAGTAACACATAATCGTAAATAAATCCATCAAGTGACGTTAATAGTAAATAATATATATATATAAATAATTTTTTTTAAAATTCCGAAAAAGGTATATATATATTATTAATAACTAAAAAGATGCTGAACATATATTTTTAATATGTTGTCTTATATCAATCTCGTAATAATTAAAAAATAATGGCAAGTATTTAAGTATGGCCCACAAAGCTGAGGATTTCCAACGAAAGAAGTTGAGTCGAAAAATGAATGTTTTGAGAAAAATCTGCACTATTAGGCTTTTTATGGAACCAACTTGGGAATGCTTCCGTTTAGTGGTTCCAAGAAACATTGAGTTAATTCAATACGTGAATTTGAGCGATCCGACCAGGGATTGGACTAGTGAGTTTGTAAATTTGAGCGAACCGAGTTGATTTTGATGATTCGGTTTGAATTAATAATTTTGTAAATTTGGCATCCATAAATGTTATTTTTAATAATTTAATTCATTATATTTTATAAAATAAAATATTATGTTTTATTTATGTCACAGAAATAGATTCAATATGACGAAGACATTGTTTTATTATGTAACTTAATGTTTCACGTCAATAATATTTTATATATTTATTTTAGTTAAAAAATGTTCTAGATATTTATTTTTACTAAACTAACAATTTTAAATATTTATTTTGATCAGAAATATTTTAGATACTTGAATGAAAAAGTTATATACTTTAAATATTTATTTGTGATATAAATAATAACAATAAAGGAATAGGGAGAAGTGAAATTTATTAAGTGGTCTTGATGGTTAAAATGAATATTGTTCTCTCAGATGTCTTGAATTTAAGTAACTACGTCTGTACGATATATATGTACATTATTAATTAATTAAAAAATTATAAACAAATACTATGTATAGGAAGTAAGTGCATTAAATTTAGGAGTTTGTAAAGAGAGTTGGGGCATGGATTTAGGTGGTTGGTAGGTAAGAGCTTGACTAGAGATCAAGTGAGGACGAAGGCTTGATATTGTACCGTGTGAGTCCACTCAATAATGTGAATTCATCCAATTTCTTTAGTACACATCAAATAGTCTTTTCCTTTTTCCATATTTTTGTTAAAAAAGAAAATCTAAAAAATTGAATTAAATGTGTAATATTTCCATATACTATTCAAAATTCTGTGAAGTTTGATGTTTTGAGTTAGATCAAATATATATATATATATATATGCTTGAGTCTTAGTAGTATGGATACAAGAGTGTAATTAGTGAAGTTACCAAATTACAATCCATCAACTTGTGCAAGTTATACAGTGCGACACTTTTAATATACAATTAAAAAAACATGTTATCGGTTTATTATTATTTAAATAATAAAATCGGTAAAAAATTACTTAAAACATTATTATTTCTATCTAAAACATCAATGTTTTTTTAACATTTTCGGTAAAATATCCAACAATAACGAAACCGGTAGAAAAAAATAACAAAACATGTAGTGCTTTACCGATTTTGTTAACAAAACCGATAAAACGCCCAATAATAACAAAACAGGTAAAACGCCCAATAATAACAAAACTAATAAAAATAATAATTTTTTTGATAATTTTTATTATTTAAATAATAACAAAATCAATAATATTTTCTTTAAATTGTATACTACGACTGTCACACGTCATATTTACCATCAACTTGTTTGTGAACAAAATATAGATGAGGCTAATAGAATATTTTAGCTAGGGCCAACTTGCTGGCTGAATTGCCCACAATCACTGTGCCCACTAGATATGACAGAGAAATGACTGGCTGCCATTTCAGTCTTGATTTCACTATAAAAACACTCGCACATGCATCATAACCTAGCCGACATTTTTTCAAATTTGGGTAAATATCATATATTATTTTGTTGATAGGAAAAATGGATTACGACCATAGTAAATGATTCAGTTCTTTTGATTTGGAACAAAAAATTATAGTCGATGAATATGATGATAAACTAGAAAAAAGATTGTGTATGGTGAGTTGAAAGAGTGAGTTTGAGATCACTTCTGCGGTCATATAAGGTGGCTTATATTGACATATAGTGTTGATGTTAAGTTTAGGGCCATGATGATTATTTATATATTATATAGACACATAAATATAATTATTGGATAGTAAATTTGATTACACAAATCACGAAAATTATAAATGATCGTGATATCAAAAGATAAATTAATTAAAGGATATAAAATTTTAAAAATTTTGACCAACGAAGGAATCCATAAATTTTAATAAACATATAATAAAAATTAGAGGTACGACATTATAAGAAAATGGAAGGATGTACAATAGATTTAATAAGTTTGAATATGTTTATTCTTAAAAAGGATAAGTGTTGCTGTTGCTAATTAGTTGTCTTGATTTCAGATACAATCCGATATCCCCATGCATAGCAAGTAGGTTTTATAAGAGGGGAACTTTGAATTAAACCAAAAGTCTATGGAAAAAGGCCAACAAAGCCTACCTCTGCCGCTAGGATGCCGTTAGGGATAGATCAAGCGGAGCGCGTGGGGGCAAACACCCTCTGAAAATTTATAAGTTTAAGTTCGTTTCCTAGAATTTTATAAATTCAAATTCTCCTCTCTGACTTAAATTCACGCGTTCGTCCTGTCTGCCGCTCGAAACAAAGCCTGTCCCCTTGAGGACTCTATATGTGGGAAGCATAGCAAATATCAGTGAACATGGGGACATGCAAGTTATAGTGTTATAAACAATCACCAATAATCAAAGGGAGATTAATTATATAAAAAGAAAGGATGCTGAAGACAATTTTACTCCTCGATCGACACTGCTGCTATCAAAATTGGAGGTCAAATGCGTGCTAACCCAGTTCAAGACACATTTCTGCATAAATCTGATAATTTGAAAACAATATTTACAACTCATTGAATGGTTTTATCAAAGAATGCTCTTTCTAAAGAACATAAGTTTGAGCATCTGCGTTTGGGGTATGTGCGTGTTGTTAATAAGCATTTTTCTGTACTGTTCGCGAATTACACAAACCGAGCCACAACTCAAGTAGAAATCAATCTTCAAGTTAAGTTTAGGGCTTCGAATAAATGCCAATCTGCTTCAAAGGCTAAACTCCTTAAACTACTATACAATAGTTAATAGCTTTCCTTTTACAAATTGGACTAACTAGTAAGATCTCGTTGACATGAACCAAAAGGGTTCAACAAAAATGGCTAGCATCTTCAAGTTCAGTCATCGATGGCAGTTTCGTGCTTCACGAAGGCCATAATTTAGCAGTGCTGAACGCGATACATGAACACGGTAACTAAGACGATCGACCGGAAAAGTCAAAAGACTTTATTTGTAACACCCCAACCTGTATCCGACCCGGATCCGAGTCCGAGGTGTCACATTAACATTTCAAAGTGTTTTCCTTTACAAATTGTTTAAAAATTTAAATTCACAATTCAAGAAAATGAATATTTTAACTTAATTAAAAATCAATGGGTTTTACAAAACGTATCAGAGTTTATACAATTCAAATCTTTAGATTATATGCCAACAACATTCTATGTAACAAAATACATGTATTCAAATACATTTCTGATATGATCTTTGAAAATGAGAATCTGACATGTCTTGCCCCTCTCTGCTCCTTAATCTTCTCGGAACCTACGTGTGAAACACTCACACGCTAAGTCAATGACTTAGTGAGGCATAAATAAACTTATAATATAACTCTAACTTCTAACAATGCATGAACATGAACTATTATAACATCACACCAAATCATATACCAATTCATACCTACTCATATACCATCATTTCCATTATTACAAATTTTATCATTAGTCCTTATACTGATATAATCTTATACATAACATTCATAAACACCATATCATGCATTAACCAAGCAATACATAACATTACATAAATCATGTAATCTATTTCATATTACAAATCACATATACATATCTCATACAGTATATATTTATATAACCTATTTATTAACCCGTGCATACTTTTGAGAACTAAAGATATGCGAGTACATAGAGGTTGTGCACATATGCTATCACCACAACTCGTATAATTCCCTCTAGGGGCACATAGGATTTGTCCCGAAGGACCACATATAACACATATGTCTCGAAGGATCACTCCTTAAGGACCACATACATATTCCAATGGATCAAATAAGTGTACCGAAGTACTGCATATATGTTCCAAAGGATTACATATATGTCCCGAAGGACCACGTAAAACCCTCGACTCTTGGCATGCCAACTATACCCTAAGCTCTCATAACACATAACATGGGCATTATTATTTATGTTATCACACATTCACATATTTATATCACATAAGCATATAAACTCATGGCTTCTTATCACATATATCATGTAATACTCACATGGAGTCTCGTATCTTCTTATCAAATATCTCATATCACATGTCACATGGCTTATATCTTGTTCTCATTTCTTCTCATGAACATATGAACACATAGATACTCATCACATAGCTTATACAACCTTTTCACATATTTCATTAGTTTAGTATCCCATAACTTATATCATATTACCATGTGGTCACATATATAACCTAATACATATATCATGGTCACATATAATGTATCATATAAACATATATTCTCATGGCTAATAATCACATACGTAACATGTAAACATATACATGTATTCATGTCCACAAAGAAACCATATCAATACCACACTTGCATTCATGGATTCATACAATTTAATAGTGGAAATAGACTCCTCGCAAGTCTTATTTCCATAAAACACCCTATACATAATAACATGCTCTCACCTTAGCCTCACTAGTTCAAGTCGTGCACTTATCTCTTTCTTGCTCGATCTAATCTCGTTGAATCAACAGATGCTTGCTTCCGATTGACATTTACAATTATACGACTTCTATAATTATCGGAGTTCGAATCGTTTATAACCAATCAATATAACATAAGATGAAAGAAACACTTAACTTAACATTTTATACCCCATAGTATCGGTTATCCTCCTATAGTACCGATACTACTCTTCTATGGTATCGATACCCCTCCTCAGTATCGATACCATTTTTACATTCGATATCTACAACTTGATAATGGTATCGATACTAGATACTTGTTATCGATACCCCTTCAACCAGTACCGATACCACCTTTTAGGTATCGATACTTCTTAAAGATTTCATCCTATTTTATCATATGGTATCGATATTGTTCCTTCAGTATCGATACCCCAAGCTAAATTTCTACTCATTTTGCTTTGAAGTATCGGTACTGGATGAACAATACCGATACCCCATGCCCAGAAATTATTTATTTTAACCCGAAAAATCACTCATACTCAGCTAATTTCCTTATTTTACTCTTCTTTCAAGCTTTTAAACTCAACCACACTTATTCAAATCAACTATTTTCACTTTAACTCATCTTAACCTCCCATATCTAAGTAGTACACTTGAATTTAATAATCATGTCAATAAATCAACATGCTCCAAAATCATTTCTAGCACATTGAATTACTTATTTCAACTTATGTCAAGTCAAATTCAACTTCAAAATCCATTTACTAACTCTTATTCACAATTTCACTTAAAAACCCCTTTTTAAAATCACCCATAACTTGTTCATCTTTTAGTTTTAAAACATTTTAAGCTTTCCTTAAGCTTGTATAACACCCATGCTTAAAACCAACCACCAAAAACTTGAAGAAACTAACCAATTTTCAAAACTTACGTTTGGAAATGAAGCTCACGGCAGAGGAAGAAGACAAGCAAGGTTCTAGACTTCTCTTTTCTTTTTCTCTCATTCCACGTGTTTAATATACTTTATAAAGGAAAATAAAATTCTTTCCTTTGAAAAGACCAATTTAACCGTACTTCATTCAATATTTACTAAACCATTCTTCACAAAACATTCCCAATTAAGTCCCTAAACTTTTCAATTTTTCAAAATCAAACCTCAAAGTTTCAAAACTTGCATTCCAAACACTAGCCCTGTTTTTGGGATGTTACATTATTTACATCTATCTTCCACATGATAACAACCAGGGATGAAGCCAAAATTAAATATTGACAGGGGCCGAAATATTAGACTATTTAAGAAAAATATAAAGACTTATTAGGTATTTAAACTCGAAATTCAGTATGAACAAGCGACCTTAGTGATTAAGAGGATTGTTTTTATCCCTAAGGTCCTGAGTTCAAGTACTGCATATGTAGGGGTATGAGCGTTCATTGTCAAATAGTTGAAAATCTTTGCACATGTACTACCTTATATTCACCTTAAATTTATAATAAAAAAATCAAAATTCACAAGATAACTTCTAATTTATCTAATATTTAAACCTACAATGACCTAAATTGTAATTAGACTAAAATTTTTAGAACATGTACTTATCATTTTTTAGTTCGACCACTACTTGATTAAATATTTACTAAATTTTTATATTTTTATATTTTTTAAATTTAAATATTTATTTTTACATGAATCAAAATACTATTAAACCAAACTTATATCGAATATATAAATTTTAACAGGGACCAACGCCCCGTGAATCCTAAGGGAGCTCCGTCCCTGATAATTTTGAAATAAAAATATTTTAACAGGGACCATTAGAAATTCTTTCAGGAGTCTTAGGTTGAATTCACTTAAACTATATTTTGAAATAATTTTATTTTATAGTATGATATAGTACAATTTAAATACAAATATTTTGGTACAAGTTCAGCAAAATTCTAATTTAGCTCAGTGATTGTATTTGTTAAATAAAAATATTAAAAATACCATGTGAACTGTTACTGAGGAGAGAGAAAACGATGTAAAAATTGAAAAAAAAATTAATTTCATATCAGTTTTGTCATTATTTTTTACAAGAGGCATGACAGAGAAAATAATCTTACTAACATAAGTGTCAAAATAAATAGCCACAAACACAAGGAAAATGGAGTTGACTTTTGACATATAGGAATTATCTGTGATATAAATAGCGAATATTATTAGTAGCAAAGGAGTACGAGGAGTTTAGCAAAACAAAAAAAATTAAAAATGCAATAAAAAGGAGAAATAAATAGTTTTAAATTTCATCCAAAATGACATCGTTTTAATTATTATTAACATATGTGCTGGTTTAATAAATAATATTTGTTCTAAATACTTTTAACTATTTAACAATAAACGCTTAATCATTCTACTACAACTTCTAGAACTCGAACCCATTACCTCTTAATACATCAACGATTCCTTTAACCCTTAAGATAAGTTGGGTCATGCAAATTTGCACATTCTTAAAAGAAAGGGAAAAAATTTCAATCAAACTAATCATACATTCTTTACGATGAGGCATTGATTTTGGTGGTTAATAGACAGGATTAAATACAAAATAAATGTCTAAACTATACATATTTATGAAAATATGTATTTAAATTATTTTTTTGGCGTATCCAAGTGCCTAAAGTTATAAATGTTACTTCTTTAGGTGTCTAACGTTACAAACATTATTATTTTAGGTGTCTTAGTGCTAACGTCCGTAAAATATTCCGTTAAGTGATACGTGTCACAATCTAATAATTTTAAATTTTTATTTAAAATACTCGAAAATATTTTATTTTCGATTTTTTTCTAAAATACCAAAAAAACCTAAACTCTTAAAATCTCTTATTTTAGTCCTCTTTACTCAAACAGTTGGTCATCTCCGGCCACCCATTCGTCGGTGGCGGGCCACCCATACGTTGCCAATCACCTACTAACCGATTACAACTCTTAATTTCATCTCAAATCTAAAATTCTCAAATCTCTAAATTTCAATCCCTAAAATCTTAAATACTCAATCTCTTAAATTGATTTAATTGATCGTGGTAATCAGTTGTCCCTTGGCCTTTGATAGGCCGCCCGTTTGAATTTTGGCCGTTTGGCCATGAAAATTAAATCCACGAAAGAGAGGGAGGGAGAGCAGGGGAAGGGAGGGGGAGGGGAGGCACGCGTTGGTTTTTTTTTTATTTTATATTTTTAAAAAATATATATAAAAAATATTAAAATTATAAATTTGTGACACGTGTCACTTAACGATATTTTTTAACGGTCTTTAGAATTGAGACACTTAAAATAATAATGTTTGTAACATCTAGATGAGCCAAAAATAGTTTAGGCACATATTCGTGAAAAGAGATATAGTTTGAGCATTTATTTTATATTTAAACCTAATAGATAATATATTAATCTTCAACATTGTGAGTGTACTAACTAATCCTCTCGAACTCATTTTTAACTCAGTAATTCAATTGCTTTAATACTTTTTATTTATGATAAAATTTTATTTAAATAATCTACTTAACTAAAAAATATAATACAACTTCTATAATTAATATTCGATAAATTAACAATCCTGTGTTAATGAAAATAGAGATATTCTTGCATCAGTTGATTAGAGACCTAGGCTGCTTTAATCCCTTCAAATCATAAACAGTAATTGAATGCCTCGGATTTTATATTCTCCATTTGTAGAAGATTTGAGATAATTTTATATTAGCACAAAGAATTAAAGGATAATTCGATATTTCCTCTAAAAGAAAAAGGAGAGAATTTTGAAATGAAATACAATTTGTTTATTATTCATACAACAACAAAACAAAGTTTGAACTTTGCTCAATATCGGTCAAAAGAGAGTGGTGAAATTAAAGATTCTTCAAGTTCTCGAAATGCTCTATAAACTGTCTCAGTTCTACTCTGTGGAAGTGCCAATCTCCTCACCTCCGTCGTGTACCTGTAAAATCCCAAACAGTCTATGTTAAAAATCACAAAACATATGCTAAATTTAAGACTATGTTTAATAAGCCAAACACGAAGAAGCTGACCTGTTGGCTGCACTAGTGATCTTGTCTCGAATCCCTTGATTTAGAGCCATCGTCTGTTCCGGTGAGAATGTTCCGCCTAATATTAAAGAAGCCCCAGCAGCAGTCGTGCCCAATCTCTGTGCAAATACAGACATTGCCCATTCACGAAGTACCACCAGCACTGATTGGAGAAGGCGTAATCTGAGGTTTGGTGATGACAAAATAGCCCCATTTGATAATAATTGATCGTAAGTGTTCAATGCGGGTTCAGATGCACCCTTGCAAGCACCGAGAAGAGCTCTGGCCACATCTTCATCCCCAACAGATTCGATTCCAGATTCCACTCTCTCCTACAAAGTCGAACATGTTTCGAAGAAAACCAAGTATTCAATAAAACAATAACCAATTGCCATTTAACAAAGCTACCATGATGAGAATCGAATAAACTATTGCTTTTTACACAACTAAATTGAAACTAGCTAAAAGGAAGATATACCATTGCAGCCTTCTCTAGATGAAGGCATAGAGTGTCCAGAGGTAAAACAGCTCCATCTCCAGGATACACTTTAGAACCAACCCGCTTCAAAACGGAGCAAGCCTCGGCAACTCCGCCCCTTGAAAGAGCTTGATCAATAAGTCTAGCCCACGTTTCTCGGATAATGCTACTATCAGCATCACCTGAATAGTTTGCAAAATACAACATTTCCAGGCATATCTAAAAGAAGAAATGAAAAGGCAAAGAGTCTCATTATTAACAAGAATAATAATATAGGAACAAAAGTTATCACATGATTAGTTAAAGGGAAATAGTACTAAATCGGGAAATTGAGCTATGTTGATGGAAGCTTTATCCAAGAGAACCTAATTAACCCAAAACAGACACAATGTAAAACAATTCCTAGCAACATCTTAAAACATTTGGAAACACAATTCAGTTTAAGAAAATTTCAATTATCTACTTACAAGTGAAGAATACTATATCTAAGATATAATTCTCTCTCCACCCCTCATTTTGCTACTCATTTGCTCATTGTCGGATCCCAAATTAAGAATGTGTATTTATTTATGAATATATTCTCACCTTTCATTTTATATGCAAAATCTCTGCTGACAGAAAGGAAACAAAGAGAAGGAGAATTAAAAACCAGAATCTATACCTCCCAAAGTTCAAAAGGAACTGCATATTCATTATACAACTGAGTAATGCTCTTCAAATCTGAAGATAACTCCTTGGCCTTCTCTCGTGCAGCATTTGCTAATTTGGCATCACCATTAAACCTGCTATCAGCAGCAGATCCATTTTGAACAGATTCTGATGTACCAGGTGTAGCTTCTAACCTGGTAGCAATTGCCTCCAATTCCTCTTTTACTTTTATCTGAAACTGAAGAACAGCAAGTTTCCCTTCAAGTAAGTCCAACAGTCCACTGTCAAAAGCACCCCGGCTAGAAGCTACCAGACCATCATTGTTACTAGCACTCTTGGCCTGGAGAACAGCATTACTTAGGTATTGACGCCTGGCATTGACAAACAAAACAAGAAAGTTCAGACAGAGCATTGTGACAAGGAATGAGTCCCCCACCCCTTTTACAACTACAATTAAAAGTTCATTCAACGCCAATTATAAAACTCGTTTTAAAAACCACTAACAGTTTGGATGCATTTGACTAATTACTACATGTCAAATGTGTGTAGCACTCCGAAAAGCTGAATAACAGCTCTCCCCTTAACCTTGAATCTGAGATTAAATGGATTGAAGGGTAAGAACAAATTTGGATTTTCAATACGACAGCCAGAAATCCGATCAGTACATGCTTATGGAGTTTAATTTACTGATTACAACCCACAACTCTACAAAGAAATGAATAAAAATTGACAAAATGAAAGCAATCAACCTCTGTTCAAGACTAGGAGCAGCGCTCCCATCAATCGAGCGTCTTTCAGCCAGCCTCAACAGTACATGAGCTGCAAGCAAATGCTGTCGCTTCAAGACATAATATCGAGCCAAAAGATCAAAGTATTTGGCTTGATTAGAATGAATAGGAGCTCCAGGTTGACCCACTGAAGGGGTTGCTGCTGTCAATGCAGATAGAGTTCGAACCTAAATGGAAAATGATAGAAACATATTAAAAATGAAGGAAAAAACTGTTACGGCAATTCATCATCTAAGCTCTGAAGAAAGAAAACTTGTTCACAGGTTGTAACAGTCAAAATTTTGAAAAAAGACATGAAAGATCACAGAAATAAATAAATAAAGCCACCTCTTGTGCAGGTTCACAACCAGCAGTCTGCAGAAAAGGCACCAAATCAGGACCTCCATATTCCAACAGCTCATTCTCAAGGCCTAAATTGATCATAGTTCTATACAAGTACTCGTGATATAATCTGTCAGGTGATTGAACACTAAGCTGAACAATCTGGCATATATATTTTCTGCGTGAAGCATCATCAAGGACAGATCGAACTGCAGCAGGCCTAACAGGAGACCCAAATTCCTTCTGTGAGCCCTCACCTTTCAGAGAGTGTAAAGCACTAGTAATTATCTCATAGCACTGTTCACGCTGGGCAATTGCATAGTCTCTGATTTCTCGATCAATTTGCTCATTGAGAGCATCATTTGCAGGATCAAGTGCCTGAGCTTTCTGTAGGGGTAAGCAAACAACAGCTTCATAAAATCTACAGCAAAGTTTCAAGTTAAAGACGTAAGAATATGATTTAAAAAATATCTTGTTACAGAAATCATATGCTATCCTCTAAATTGAATGATAAAATCACCTTAAGTCCTCAAACCGTTTGCAGACAGTTCTTAAATCAGCAGATTCTGGAACTTTACTTAGGAATTCAAAGGCCTCCCTGGCAAGATTTTCCTTCACAACAGGATCTGGAGTTGCAGCAGCTCTTTCAAGACATTCCACAGCTAAGAAAAACTTATAATCAGACTCCTTGAAATAGCTTGGACATCCCTCACGTAATTTCCCACTTACATCATCCACAGTACCCCTGCCATCAGGGCCAGTATAATACTGGAGCAAGAAACAACATTTATTAGCACAATCATTTAGAAACTCTTATATACATTTAGAAGAAAAGAAAATCTTGGGAATTAAAAAAAGAGCTCATATGCTGAACTTCTATGATACTTCATATAAGATTCAATTACCTCCATCAAAGCAGAAATAATTCTTGTAGCAAGGCGATCACCCTCCTCAGAACAAACAAGTTGGTGAAATGTCAACTGAACCAATTCCTGGCGGATATTAGCATCAAATCCCTGGACCAAGCGTGTTACATGATGCTGAGAAACAAGTTGTAGTAAAAACAGAGCTTCAGCAGACCTAAGAAGCAACTGCCGGATGCACTCCATTGCTCTCACCTGTAGCACAAGACTTTTGTAAGAAACAGATATAAGGCCTAGGGCCTGGTACATGATAAATGGATGCATCAAGAAATTCCACCCCACCTCCATTGCAGCCAATTCAGCAGGACTATACGGCAATCGCTGTCTTTTATTTGATGTTCCACCACCATTAGATTCCACACTACGGGAATAAGCACCAAATAAGTTTCTCACCATGCTCCTATCACCAGCTCCTAATTCTGAACCAGTTCCATACAAAATAGAACCAGTCATGTCACCTAAACCACCTACACATCCATAAAGCCCTCTTCTTTTGTTCCTTCTAGACCTTAAGAACATCTCCAAAGCACGAATCTTGTTCTCAAGGACTTGCATAGCCCCAACAGCAAGTCTGCATGCAAGCAGCCCATTTCCTGATGCTGCATCATAACCACCTTTCACAACCATAACAGGGAGCTCCCAAACAGGAAACAGAAACCTTGATGAGCACAGGCAGAGCCCTTCATGAGCACCTGAGAACACTGGCTCAGCCTCCTGAACAACTTGCCCCATGCTGAAACCCCCAGCAGCTGTTCTAGTATTTGATAACCCACTTGTACCTTCAACTTGTGGCACTCCAACAATTCTTGGGTCCTCAAATGCTTCAGCTGCCTTCTCGGCAACAATATTGCTTATAAGATTTTCAGAATGAACTACCTTTGCAGCTAGCATCAAACACATTGCAGCTGCTTCACCAGCACCAAAACGATTAAAGAAATCCTCTAATATGGGTCTTGGAGAGTTCAACTCCAACAATCTTCTCAAAATATCAACAGGCCGATTGAAAACTACTTCCATCATGCCCATGGTACTGAAAACAACCATTCTCCTTCTTGGCAGTATATGTTGAGTTGAAAGGTCACCTCTAGCCCACAACTTTCCTGATCCCTTATCACTGGACTCAACTGAGCTTTCAAATCCACAAAATTCAAGCTCCGAATACAGTGATAACACAGTTGCAGCTGTATCTGGTAAGGGAAGAACATCTGCCACAAAGAGCATTCGTCCTTCAACGGGCAAGGAAGATACAAATTCTCGTAATGCTCGGGAACTCCGAGCACTTGCTCCTAAATTACCTGACAGAGATGACTGCGAGCTTGAATCTCTGCTCACAATGAGAAGAGAAGACATGGTTGGTGGTGACGAATCAGAAAGAACAAGTGTTCCAGCAGAGTAGTATGCTGTTTCTACCTTCAGTGAAAGATCCTCAGTCTGAGTCCTACCAGCCAATGACATTGCGCCAAAGGTAAGTCCACCACTGACACCTAAAGGAGGCGAAGACCTAGTGGTTACAACTTTTAAACAGCTTGGCCTGTGGTGATTATTGTTAAATCCGCCCAAACCTCTAACAGTACTATTACTTCCACTAGATGAGGAGGTGGAAAGGTAAATTCTTCTACCATCTGATAAAATAGCAACAAGATGCAGCCACTTCGATTCTAGAGTGGATAAAGGGGAAATTGAAACAATAGATGGTTTTGCTGGTCGATTTGACACTCTCTGTGCTGTTGTTTGTCTGCCTCCATAATGTGCATCTTTCTGATTTAACAAACTCCTTTCTTCGGCCACTTTCTTCAATGGACTGTCACCGCTTGGCCCCATAACAAAAACTTGAATTTTCATATCTTCAGTTCTTGCATATAGAATCTGCCTTTCGTTATCAACAACCATTTCAACAATGGGATCTACAGCTCCAAACTTAAACACATTTGGTATAACCCACCTGGAAAACCAACAAAGATCTCTGTTTTAAAAGCATATTTAAACACTTACCAAACCACAAGTACTCAAGGTCCTCATTATGAGGTTGTCTCACACTTTTATAATAAGGAGACAAATCATGTGTACAGAAAACTTCTAAATGTGCAGGTGAAATTATTGAAAAAACAAAACAACCACACAAGCCAGAAGAATTAAGTAGCAGAACACGCCTTGAAATAACACTCCCTACACCTGCAGTGAGGCAAACTTTATGGCAACGCTTATGCCAACCTGAACCAGTCGTGTAATGCAGCTCATAGATGTGGCCATCACGGCCAGCCATGAAAATACGACCCTTATCAGTACAAGTGATACAAGTCATGGTAACTCCATCAGAAGGTATTGTATATTCTGGCAAAGACTGCAGTGAAACTTCTGCATAAGGATCAGTATTATCACCCCCTCCAGAGCAGCAAACTCCTACAAGAATCAACTGATAACAAGCAAAGCTAGTAAGAAAATTTGATTTCATTATCGTACAAGCTAGGATAAATTAGTGAGAAAAAGTCAATAGAAACTGCCTACAAAATAAATAATGATGTTAAGAGTGCAATAAAGTTGATAAAATCAGTATTGTCAGCACTAGATAGAATTAACACCTCAATACCTTCTAGATGGGAGCTTTTTGCACCTATGTTTGCTTTTGGCTATGGTTTTTAAACACTAAAAATGGGATGCTTGAGAAAAAAGCCTCATGGATTTCTGCTTCTTGTCTTTTTTAAATTTTATCAGTTTTTATTATAAAAGTTAAAAGAAAAAAGGACCAATAATTAATCTTCATAATAGATTGAAAAAGGTATTATATTATATCAAAAGGTTTTCTTAAAAATAAATAAGCCACAGCCTCCAAAACTTTATTAGGGTAAAAAAACTTCAATAAAGAAGCTTCTAGAAAAAGTATTTTAATATGCTTCGTACTTCTTTCTTGTTCGCTCTCAATTTTCTTTTCTTTTCTCCATTTCTACTCTTTCCTTATTCTCTTACTTTGCGCTCTGAAGACTGCGCTCATTTTTCATTTATGAAACAGAGGACAAATGCTGGTATAAAATACAAAATAAAACGTGTTACTCTGCTTGTATTCAAAAACAGAAAGTCTTGCCCTTATTTTCTCCTTCATAACAAAACCATTTTCCTTTGCTTTTTGTCCCAAAGCCATAAAATTTCTTGAAATAGATTAGGGAATGGATTAAACTTGAACAATCATTTCAATTTATTAAATGAAGTTAACTCAAACCTAGTTTATTAATATAAATTTTATTTGATATTATTTATGTATATGTGCCTTCAATCGACCAAGTGCATTTTTGCACATTGCACCTCAGGTAATATAAGGGCCATAGCACCTATACTACACCTTATGCACTTGCCAACATTGGATACAATTCAAAAGGGAGAAATCCATGTCCAAAGGAATCGTTTAGAAATAGGATACTTTATCAATCCTATACTTGAAATCATAAATAGGATATTCATAAATAACATCTTTCAAAGGCAAATAAAAGCCAAATTTTTACCTCAACGGGAGTTGCTAATATTAGAAGATACTGTATAGCTTCAATAAAAATGCCAGGTCTAGATTTGGCGAGCCCAACAGCACATATAGTTTGTTCCTCCACATTGTATTCAGGACATTGGCCATCCCTGATCAAAAAATAAAGACGTGACAAGTGTTAAACAAATAAAAATCAAATAAATAGACAGCATAGCAGAAGACAAGCACTTTATTTCTAAAAAATTATAAACACTGAATTCAGTTAGCTGTTCAAGAACCATCTCTTTATGGGTGAAGTTTGCAGGTCCTAGATTCAGCTGACCAAAGAATGGTTCCCGGAAGGATTCAAAGGGGGGGGGGGGAAGGGTGGAGGCTATCTATCCATCATGATGCACCCAAGCGATTGACAAAGAAAAAGATACTAGGCCAACTAAATGCTGGATATATCAAATAGAGACAACCAACAAGGGCCTTAATATTTCATCCAACAAATTATTCGACTTAATGGCAGTTGTGGATTGCCATGTATATAAATTGGCAGTGCTTTAGAAAGCAAGATTCAATGACAAACATTACAATTGATAGACATTACTCTCTTCAGATAAACAACCTCTTATCTAGGTAGCAAGTTCCCACTTTACAATAAAGCTTAAAATCTTTATGCTACATCTCTGCACAGTTACCCTAGAACATTATGAATAGGAAAAGGAAGGTAAAATCACACCATTGCTCATCTATACTGTTCTCGCCGTTAAAAAGTGACATCTAAGAAAAAAATAACAACAGAACCAGTTGCCTTTTTAGCTTGATAAAAAATGTAAGAACCAACAAACTGTCTCCATGGAAACACTCATTAGCGTTATGGCTAAAAGTCAAGAAAACAAGTTGACCTTTCACAACAGAGCAATGAACCTAGTCAAGCCCATCTACATGGCTAGATAGCCACCAATGGTAGATAACATAATGAGTGTAAGAACAAAAGTATGAGTAAAACCAACTCTCAAAATATAAAACCCTCATTCTTCAGACATTTATTATTACAAAATATCCAGAAAATTCCAGCACCTGATTGCCTATTGCTTTCAACCAGACATCATTTTAATCATCCCAACCTATTTTCATATTGAATTCCTTTTAGTACTTTTTAAGATTGACTTGCACATTGTAGTCCACAAATGCTACTTTGGATATAGCTTTTTAACCCTTCAATCCTGAATCAAAGAAACAGCTTCTTGGAGATATATTTTCACAACCATCAATGCAATAAACAACTGCTCGTGTTTTAGCAAAATGGCACCTCTTCTTTTAGCAAATCACTTTCCATATCAAATGGTTACAAATTACCAAATTTATTTCAAATTATAAAATTATGTAAAAAAAAATAGTTGCCTCCTCCAAGTACCTTCTCTACATCTAAGAGATTCATATTCATTCCAAAAGGATAGCTTATCATTTTATAGACATTCAACAAGCAGTCAGCTAAAACTCACAATAATGAAATGGGTGGTCACATAAATGAAAAATTACAAAACAATAAATCGAAACAAGCAACAAAAATTTTACCATTTGTCAAAACGCCAAAGAAACAAAGAATTATCCACAGAAGCCCATGCCCTACGTATCTCTGGAAATATTCCACATAATGAAGTTCCTTCTCCACCAGCAGCATTATATCTTTCTATAAGTACTGGAGGTAGCTCCCAAGTATCCTCCACCTCAATCAAAGGAGGCCACTGCAGTGGAATATGAAGGATAATTTCATTAATAAGGAGAGTAACTCATCTCAAACCATCCCATCTATTTAGGCATGTAAATGTTTCCACCAAAATGCAGGACTGCAAATTATGCTTAAAAGATACAAGGAAGGAACATGAAATGAGCTCAAAATACGCCAAAATGAAAATAGCAGTAAACATCCATGCCGACTAACTGAATGCAGAACATGATATGGATTAACGGAACTTAAAGATAGCACACTTAGTTTAAGACTAAATTAATTACACACAAAATATATCAAATGTGAGATAACCAAAAAAAAAGTGAACAGCATTTTAGAAACCCCAGTGAATGCTTAACACCTGTAAAGAAGAACATAATACTAAACACATTTCAACCACTGAAATTCAACAAAAATGGAGGAAAAATACTAACTCATTATTTTTGGGACAGAAAACAAAAACATCTAAACAAGTGAATGAAATCAAGTATCCAATTATCCATCAGATTTTGACTGAATAGCTGAGAGAAACATTAAAGACTAGGTTTTAGAGGTAAATTGGGCAAAATTTACCTCTCTGGGGTGAGTGGAGTAGGGATGACTGGCGTATCTGGAAGCTTCCAAAGCTTCCTCGAGATCCAACTGGGACGCCACCTCACGGCCAATACGGTCGCTGACGACGAGCCCCGCATTGGTGACATCACGCAGTACAATCTCCTCCACCCACGACATGGTAAAAACCCTAGAATCAGAAAGGGGGAAATGTGACTAGACCGGAAAATAAGAGCCCCCGAGGCTTTATTTTTAGGGGCCCTTGCACTATACAACCGTAGCTAAAAGTTTGTGCTGGTTTTCCCTTTTCTTTTTAAAATGAAATCGAAAGGGGGAAAGGCATAGAGAGAGGTTAGTAACCGGGAAAGGAAGAGAGGTGGGAGCGTTAAAGCGCATGTATATAAAAAATAGGGTTCATTCATTCATTCAATCAATCAGTCGAGGGTTTCTCAGTGGCGGGGAAATTAAGCTATTTTCCTTTAAAGCGGACCTTTCGAGTTTTCACTACTAAAACTCTTCTTTTAAAAATAACAATCAATTAAAGAAATTTAATGTAGTGTTTTTAAGATAGTTTAATAAATAAATAATACTTATTTTCTTATTTAGATGTTTTAATTTCGTGGTTAATTCAGGTTTTTAAAGTTACCAATGTTAATATTTAGATGATATATAATAGCCGCCGTTTAAAAAAATTGTTAGATGACATTTATCACGTTTATAAAATTTTAAAAAATTTATTTTAATTTAAAAACTTAAAATTATATTTTTCAAAAAAATTATTTTTTTAAATCTTAAAAAAATTTAAAACTTTAAAAACTTTAATTTCAAATTCTTCTATCCATGTCGACTGCAGTTGGAGGTATATTCAGTTCGGTTCATTTGGGTTTTTCACTAAAATATGAACTAAATCGCACTTTACAGGTTTTTAAAATTTGAAGTTGAAATCAAAATCAAAATCAAATTGCATAAAATTGTGATTTTTGGTTCGGTTCAATTTTGTGGTTTTTTACTATTTACTATTTTTCAAACTCAACCTCTAAAAAAAGCAAACTTAAAACTTAAACGAGTGCAAATATATAATTTTATAAAAAAAATATTATTAGTTTTAAGATTTTACTTATTTAATTTTGTCTTATAAAAAATTCAAAATGAACTTATTTTGGATACTTATTTTTTTTATTTAATTTGATTCGGTTCAAACGATTTTCATATGAAAAAAGTAAAATCAAATTGAATTGTATATTTATTTTTTAAAATTGAACCAAAATCGAACCGTAAATTAAAAAAATAGAATCGAATCATATAATCCAGTTCAGATCTATTTTTTGATTTTCTTGCTCAACCCTAACTGCAACCGCCGCTAGTCATCTAGGTCACTACCATCGTGGTTGACCACCCACGCACCCTTCACCGATCACTTCCATCACCTCAATCACGTAAAATCTTTAAAATCTCTGATATTCAGTGAAAATCCAGGAAAAATGATGTTGTTATAGGTTGTAGTACCTATCATATGACTTTATGGTAGAAGAGTCCCTCATGTACCCCTGAATTTTTTGTGTGTAATTACTAACTTTGATGATGGCGGCGGCACCACTACTTCTTCAGAACCCCCGCCCTAAAGACGTTTGCAAAGTTCAATCCTGTCAACTTGGACTCAATCTGATCGACCATGTTACTTTGATTCTTAGTGATGGTGTCTATAGTAGTCTTATGGTTCTGTTTTATTCTATCCTCCAAATCTTTTTACAGCTTAGCAAAGTTATCTTTGATCTCTTTGAGTCTACTTTTGATTTGCTTGGTCTTGAATCGAGTGTTATGTGGATGTGATAGGTCCAATGTTTTTTCCTTTTTGAATAAAACAATATTTGTTAGTCATTTAAGTTTTTATAATGAATGCATAGTAAGAAGTTAGTTGAATTAAAATGCAAAATGTATGATGAATGCATGAAGATTTTGAGGCGTTGATCGAAAAAAGTCATATCATAATAAAGTAGCCTTCATTGAGGCAAAAGTGTTATTACAACGAGACCAAAAACATTTAAAAGTACACTTGAGCTAGTTCCTCTAAACTATAGGCATCCTCTGGTAGGTTGACAAGTCTCATTGATTCATTATTCACTAGTTGAATACCCTACTTTACTACCCCAACTTCTCTTTCCAGACTACACAAGTGACGAGCTATATTTCAAACTTACTTTAGGAAGTATCGGATGACTTCATCTCTGACCTTCACTTTTCATTGAGCTTGTTCCCACTTAAATTGCAACTAGAGTCTTCCATCGTAGGGAACTATCTGGTGCTTGCTTTTTTAAACTATCCACAATGCTTTCTAACTCAATGATGGATTTCTTCATGGCCTTGTCATCTCGCTCTTGCTGACATTAAAGAGATTTTTTCCAAGTCAGTCACCATGGTTTTCAGCCTCTTGTTCTGGTATTGACTATATGATAGTTGTTTTCAAGAGGTTCTCAATCAATTTTTCAGTACCTCTATGTCTTCATTTTTCTTCTTCAGGTTGATTGCTTCATCCTTTCACATTTATGATGATCACTTCAAGTTGGCATTTTTCTGAGCCTACTCTTAGTTCAATTTCCATAGTTCCTTCAATTCGTCACGGATTTTCTTTCGTTCCCTTTTCGTTTTGTTTACCCTATCTTTTCGGATACTTGTATCATTTTGTAATTGGAACCTCTCATCTTCAAACTTCTTCAATTTTACTTCTCATTCTTTATGTTCTACTTCAAATTCACTTCTTACTATTTCTAGTACGGATGTGACAGCTTTGAGATGTTCCTCCATGGATCGAGTATCCTCACTATCAGCTACTGGGATATTGTCATTTTTCCTTAGTCTCCTCCACTCAACATAATCCGGCATGAGCATTTCTTAAGCTCCTAGAGCATCAAATCAAAATATTTTCTTCAATCACTTGGATATGTCTTTAACCGTCATCTTGTAGTTGTTCTCATGATATGCAAACTCGGACTTTCAAAGCTCATGAGTGGCTGAAATGAATTATCATGTTCTATATTGTCGCATGACTAAAAGTAAAGTCTAGCCGACCCCTCCTATTAATCCGAGTAGCATTACTACATTTGAGTCTCCGCATCAATAGATTATATCACTATGTGCCAACTAAGGGACTTGTTATACAATCTCTTTATCTTGAAGGTGTGTGTGAAAGAATATGTTGAGATTTGTACACAAGGTAAGCTAAGTTCGAGATTCATTGGGTCGTATCATATTCTAAAGAGAGTTGAACCTGTTTCTTATCAGCTTGAGTTGCCTCCCCAGCTTAGTCGAATTCATGATGTTTTCTATGTTGAGGCGATGTTGTTCGGATCTAGGTCACATCATTCAGATTGAGGATGTGGATTTAAGGCCTGATTTGTCTTATGAGGAGTAATATATTCATATTTTAGACTGAGATGAGAGAGTTATTCAGAATAGGCAGATTCTGATGGTTAACATTTTGTGAAGCAACCGCAATCCCGCAGAAGCTACCTGTGAGACATTGTAATCGATGGAGGTTCAGTTTCCGCATCTGTTCAAACCATGTAAATTTTGAGGATGAAATTTCTTTTAAGGGGGAGAGTTATCACACCCCTAACTTAGGGGTACATTTTTCTAATATTAATTGTAGGGATTAAATTGAAATTAAGTTAAATTCGGGGACTAAAGTAAATTTTTAATTAATTTCAAATCTAATTTAGACAGAAACAAAAACTCAGGGACCAATGACATGATTTTTCCATTTCCTATTTTGAAACACAAAAATCTCTCTCTAACATTTCTTTTTTAAAAAACTTTCTCCAAGAAACTTTAAACAACACTTCGTCACCACCATAGCTCTATTTACTACACCGCCTATACCATTAGAATACTTGTTTCCCTCGAGTCCACCGATTTCTATTTTGTAGTTTTGTCGTCAGTGTGTGGAGGGGTGAGCAATAGCAAGATTTTGACATAGAGTAATCAAGCTCCTCGTCATACACCGACGTGAACCAAGCTTAGTAAGTGTCTCAAAATCAATTAAAATGCATTTTAGATTTTTTTATGAATTGTTTTGACCAAAAACAAGGCCACATGCGCCTCCCACACGTCGTCGTTTCGCATGGGGCTTATTCTTCGCCTGTTAGGCTTCTAGAAGCTATTCAATCTGACCCGCTAACCCGTTTGACATAACCCATTTGTAACCCAACCCAAAACCCATCCAACTGAATTTCATTTGACCCAATTCCCGAATGGAACAACTAAATCGACCCAACCAGACCAATCCAATTAAACTGGACCAAATCAATCCAATCAAACTAGACCAATCGAGCCACACCCATTGAGATGTTGACCGTTGACCCTGTCAACCACCATTGACTGCCGATTTTTACCATTGAATACCGTCGTTGGCAGCGTTGACTTTGACCATTGACTTTTTTCAAAAACCTATCTCTTGACTTTTTTAACGTTCTAAGTTCGATTTTACGGTTCGTTTTGCCAAATTATGATATGAAAACCCAAAATAATCCCGTTAAACTGAAAATGGTTAGTATTTTATCATTTTTGCATTTTTATTTGGGATTTCATTATGGAATTAATATGAGATTATATTTTTATGAAGATACTTATGATTCCCTTGATCAAGGGTCGACTAGATCCGGTGTTGCTCGTCCGGTATATCAACACGACACACGTTCTTCGAGAGCTACTCGTAGTTTTTTGTAAATTATTTAATTAAAGTTTATTATTTATTTTACTAGGATTTTTATATAGTTCTTTCGACTCCTAGTATCTAGCACTGCCGCTAACCATGATAGGCAGACCCGATAGTAGTCTATCATACCAGACTTCTTATATCGATACAAGTATGTTCCTGATGGTGTTACATTACTATTTTGAACTATCTATCTGAATTGTTTTGGATTTTTGATGATATTTAAAATTTTGACTTCATGATATCTGATTTACCGTATGCATTAAGTTCTGATATTTGATTTACCGTAAACTTTTGACATGACATTTGGTTATTGTATTTCTGTATCTGATTCTAGAATATGTCATGTTTTCATGTTTTAAAATATTAAACTACTATGTTCACTCAAACAAATGCATATTTACTGTCATTGGGGGTATGATTGGAGGAAGTATATCAGGCTTAATCTATCACTTGTAAGAGCTTACCACATTCTCTTCTGCTTTGTGCACATGGTAAGCCCTTACTGTATGTCCTTATGCTATAGTATAAGGTTCTTACCTGGTGTACATGTGGGTGTATGGTTTAGGGGAACTTACATATTCTAGTGTTTGAATTAGAGGTGTTCAAGTTTTAAATGTTTGTTTTATAAAATAATTTACCGAAGTATTTATCTAAATATTTTTATACACCACAAGGAGCACACTAGGATTTTTAGGTCACTCTTTAATTTTTAATTTTTCAGATATTATCCAACAGTAGACTAGCAGACTTGGCATCAATAGTAGACTAGCAGACTTGGCATCAAGAGGTTACTCTATTATATTTTGGAGTTCTTTTTAGGTGAGGTTACTCTATTATATTTTGGAGTTCTTTTTAGGTAAGAAAATATTTCAAACTCTTATGATTAGTAAAAATATAACAATTCTCTCTATAGAGATAGTGTCCCCAGATATTCAAAGCAAATACCACATCTACCAACTCCATATCATGGGTCAGGTAATTACACTCATGCGACCTCAACTGACGGGTTGCATAGGCGACTACCCTTCCCTCCTTCATCAGGACAACCAAGTCCAAAGCGTGAAGTATCACTATAAACTATAAAATCTTTCCTGGGCTCAGGTTGAATTAGAACTGGAGCCTGAGACAAAGCTGTTTTAAGTTTCTCAAAGCTCTTTTACTGAGCATCACCCTAATCAAAATGAATATTATTCCTGAGTATCTTCGTTAAAAGGGAAACAATGATGGAGAACCCCTCGATAAAAATATATATAGCACCCAACTAAACCCAAGAGAGATATTCTTGGGTTACTTCTAACTTACAATAGTCTTGATCTTGTTCGGATCAACCTGGATACCACTAGCAAACACAATATAACCAAGAAAACTCACATCTCGAAGTTAGAATTCACACTTTCTCAACTTGGCATACAGATGATACTCTTTCATAGTCAAGGGTGTTACATTTAATGGTATCAGAGAATTCGAAATAAAGTCGTTTTGGTTTTAAAAAGTGTACATGCCAATTTTTAATAAAGTCTTTTTGATATGATAAGGGATCAATATATTATCCTTCCTAACACTTTTAGTAAATTGATCTTAATAGATGTCGAACTTTGAAAGCTCCCGAAGTGATGTGGGAGATAGGATGAAGGAGAGTAGTAACTCACCTACCCCAAGGAGGTAGGGTGAGGAGCAGGAACAACCTGGAGTGCCTGTGCAAGATCACGTGACTTTCTTTCAGACGTTAGACGCGATCTTGACGCGTTTCCAATCGTCTGCCTCCTTAGCCCCTAAGATGAATATCTCTAAAGAGCTGAGAAGTTTATGAGTGCTTGAACTTAGGGGAAGAAACTGAAGAAGGTCCAGTTGCAGCCGATATATGGCTCAATGACTTGAAGGTTATACTTGAGAATCTTCATTATTGTGAAATGAAGAAATTAGATAATGTAGTTTCATTATTAAGAGGTCAAGCCAGAATTTGGTGGTTGAATGTGACGATGAGATCTTCTAGGGATTAAGTGTCTTGACTCTTCTTTCTAGAAGAGTTTAAGAACAAATATATAGGAGATCAGTTCATCCGACAGATGAAGCAGGAATTTATGAACCTAAAGCAAGGGAATCACACGGTGTATGAGTTTGAGTGTGAATTCAACAAGTTGAGTCGGTTTGCTGTCGAGTTAGTTTCTACAGAGAATGACTCATGTGATTGGTTTGTGGAGGGTTTACGAACCCGATTGAAAGAGTTATTGTTGGCACTTAACCTCTCTTCCTTCCAAGAGCTAGTGAACCGAGCTAAATCTTTAGAAAGAGCTCAAAATGAAAGATTTGTGGAGCAAATGATGCATTAAAATAAGAAATCTGGTGCGTCGTCTAGTTCTTCACAATCAAATAAGAGTAGAGGTTCAAGTTCTCGACCTCAGACCAGAGCATAATCCGCAGCATCCTCTGGTTGAGGATCAAATCCGGGAAGAGCAAGACAAGTTTATTCGGTGAAATTCAGAGTGGACAAGCCAAAACAATGTTAGCATTGTGGGAAGAACCATAGTGGAGTTTGGAGAAGAGTCTCCAGAGCTTGCTTTAAGTGTGGAGAGGCAAGGCATTTTATTCGAGGCTGCCCAATGATGACGGGAGAGCCTGCCCAATTAGAGAGATCCACGGTTGCACTGATGAGAGGTAGATGTCGAGTAAGAAATCAATCTGAGTCGACCGCTCAACCTGAAGTACGCTCTACCACTCGGGTTTACAACTTGAAGACCAATGAAGATTGTGATGATCCAGAAATCATTGCAGGTACTTTTCAGATAGTTGGTAAATTTGTTTTAGTTTTAATGGATCCAAGATCGAATTATTCCTATGTAAGTAGTAAAATGGTTAAAGATTTGAGCCTTCCGTTAGAGCATATTCGTAGTGAGATGGTTGTGACGAATCCATTAGGAAATAGTGCTCGGGTGAGACAAGTATGTCGAGTGTGTCCTATATGGATTCAGGGAATTGAATTCCCTGTTAATCTAATGGAATTACCATTTGATGAATTTGAGGTTATTCTTGGTATGGATTGGCTTTATCATTATTATGCCAACGTGGATTGTAGAGTTAAGCGAGTTCAAATAACAAGTCTTGATGGAGTAGAGGTTAGTGTGGTCAGTGAAAGAATTAATTATTTAGCTAATGTGATATCATTGATGTTGGCCCGGAAGTTAATGCTGCAAGAATTCCAAGTGTATATTGCTAATATAGCTGATACAAGAGTCAAATAAATGAAGTTTGAAGATATTCCGATAGTCAGAGAGTTTCCAGAAGTATTTCCGGATGAGTTACCTTTGTTACCTCCAGATAGGGAGGTTGAGTTTCAGATTGAAGTGATGTCTGAATCAACACCAATTTCAATGGCTCCTTATAGAATGACCCCAAAAGAATTGAAAGAGTTAAAAGTTCAGTTGCAGGAACTTCTAGAAAAATGATTCATTAGACCTAGCGTGTCACCTTGGGGTGCTTCAGTGTTATTCGTAAAGAAGAAAGATGGTTCGATGTGTCTCTATATAGATTATCGTCAGCTTAACAATGTGACCATAAAAAACAAGTATCATCTTCCAAGGATCAATGATTTGTTTAATCAACTCAAGGGAGCTGCAGTGTTTTCAAAGATTGATTTTCATTCAGGTGTATCATCAATTGAAGATCCAAGACAAAGATGTTCCTAAAACGGCGTTTAGGACTCGGTATGGTCATTACGAATTTGTAGTAATACTATTCGGGCTAACTAATATGCCTGCAACGTTCATGGACTTGATGAATAGAATTTTTCAACCGTATTTTGATCAGTTCATAGTCGTCTTTATTGATGACATCTTGGTGTATTCAAAGTCTAAAGATGAGCATGATGTACATCTTTGTGTGGTTCTTCAAACATTATGAGACAAGAACCTTTATGCAAAGTTCTCTAAATGTGAGTTTTGGTTGTCTGAAATGGCATTTCTGGGACATGTGGTTTCTGCAGAGGGCATTAAAGTAGATCCTCATAAAGTTAAAGCTATATTAGATTGGGAAATCCTGAAGAGTGTATCGAAAGTTCAAAGTTTCTTGGGTATTGCAGGATATTATTGAAGGTTTTTCAAAAACTTTTCGATGATATCTCTGCCCTTAAACAAATTATTAAGAAATGATGTACATTTTGAATGGACTCCTGATTTCTAGAATAGCTTTGAATTATTAAAGAAATTTTTGACAGAAGCTCCGGTATTGGTGCAACTAGAATCAAACAAGGATTTTACAATTTTCAGCGACGCTTCCCATAATGGTTTGGGATGTGTCTTAATGCAAGATGGGAAGGTAGTTGCTTATGCTTCAAGATAGCTTAAGCCTCATGAAAAGAATTATCCAATGCATGATTTGAAATTAGCAGTTGTGGTCTTTCTATTAAAAATTTGGCGATACTATTTATATGGTGAACGTTGTTACATCTTCACCGATCATAAGAGTTTGAAGTATTTGTTGACGCAAAAGAAGTTAAATTTGAGGCAAAGAAGGTGGATGGAGTTGCTAAAAGATTATAATGTAATCATTGATTACTATCCCGGGAAAGCCAACGTGGTAGTATATGCTCTTATTCGGAAGACTTTTACCGCTTTGCGTAGCTTGGATGCTAGAATTATGCTGAAAGAAAATGGTGCATTGATGGCAGAGTTAATGTTGAAGCCATTATTGTTAGAACATATTAAGGAGTTGCAAAAGAAAGATAATAAGTGTGTAACTTGGTTCGAACAAGTAGAGAAAGGTGGACTCAAGAATTTCGAGGTCAAGTCAAATGGGTGTATATATTTCAAAAATCGAGTGGTATTCCTTATGATGACGAGTTGAAAAGAGATATTTTGTATGAAGCTCACTGTAGCCCTTTAACGTTGCACCCAAGAGGAAACAAAATGTATCAAGATTTGAAAGAGCGTTTTTGGTGGCCAGGCAAGAAGAGAGATATTACAGAATTTGTAGCAAAGTGCTTAAATTGTCAACAAGTAAAAGCTGAGCATCAGGTGCCTTCGGGATTATTACAACCGATCTCAATTCCTCAATGGAAATGAGAAAAAATTACGATGGATTTTGTAACGGGTTTGCCTTTATCGCCGGGTAAAAAGGATTCGATTTGGGTAATTGTGGATCGTCTTACAAAGAATGCTCATTTCATCCCGATGTGAACAGAGTTTTGTTATGGAGAAATATGATGAATTGTATATCAAGGAGATAGTGTGACTAAATGGTGTTCCAATCTCAATAGTTTCTAATAGAGAACCTAGATTCACTTAGAGATTTTATAAGTCTTTGCAAGGAGCTTTGGGTACCCGATTGAATTTTAGCACTGCTTTTCATTCTCAGACTGATGGTCAATCAGATCGAACAATTCAGATTCTGGAAGATATGTTGAGAGCATGCGTGATTGATTTTATTGGATCGTAGGAAAAATATTTACCACTTGTTGAATTTGATTATAATAACAGTTACCAATCCAACATCAAGATGACACCATATGAAACATTATATGGAAGGAAGTGTATAACGCCACTCAATTGGTACAAGTTAAGGGATCGGGAAGTGTGTGGTCCAGACTTGATTAAAGAAGTAGAAGAAAATGTTCAAGTAATTCAGCACAATATAAAAGTGGCCTCAGACAGATAAAAATCATACGCCGATTTGAAAAGAAAAGAAATTGAATTTCAAGTAGGTGATAAGGTATTCTTGAAAGTATCACATTGGAAGAAAGTACTTCGCTTTGAGCATAAAGAAAAACTAAGTCCTAGGTTCATTGGACCCTATAAAGTTTTGAAAAGAATTAGACCAGTAGCATATCAATTAGCGTTGCCACCAGAGATGGAAAAGATCCACAATGTCTTCCATGTGTCTATGCTTAGGCGATATCGATCAGATCCTGTTCATATCATAACTCTAGATGAAATAGAAGTTTAATCTGATTTGACATATGAGGAAGAATTGATGCAGGTTCTAGCTTTTGAAAACAAACAGTTGCGAAATAAGACGATTCCACTAGTTAAGGTTCTTTGGAGGAACCATAAAGTAGAAGAAGCTACGTGGGAGCGTAAAGAAAATAAGAGAAAGCAATATCCCTACCTTTTTATTCAATGAAAATTCAAGGATGAATTTTCTTAAGGGGGAGATTTGTAATATCCCAATCATCAGGTTAGTGACCAAAATGTAAGAAATTTTAAACTCAGTGGTTAAATTTGAATAATTTGATAAATTCAAAGATTTATGGAGGAATTTTATGTTAGGTATTGTAGTAAATATGGATGGTTAACAAGGGCAAAATGGTAATTTGTAGGGAAGGATATTTTAATTTATTTTTTATTGGATAAGTATGTGGTAAATAGAGAAGTGTATGGAAACTCTTCCTTGCTCTTTCTTCTTCTTCTACATGAGCTCCATTCCTAGGGTAAGATTCTGAAATCTATGGTTTCCTTTAATTTTTGGTTTGGTAATGGAAGTTGAGGTATTATATAAGCTTAAGGAAAGCTTATATAGTATTAAAACAACAAGATGAGTGTTTTAGAGATGAAATTGTAAAATGGGTTTTAAGATAAATTTTTTATATGGGTTGGTTTTTAGAGTTTTAGTGAGATTTTTGACTTGTCAATGAGTTAATTAAAGGGTTAGGAGTATTAGAAATGATTAAGAGCTTGGTTGAAAACATGGCATGATTCTTAAATGTAAGTGTTTTAGTGAGAATTTGGTATGTTTAAGAGTATTAATTGATGACAAATTGGTTTGAATGAAAGAGGTTTAGTTTAAAGGCTTAAGGAATGATGTTATAATAGATTTGAGAGGATATTTAGGTGATTTTTGATGCAAAAATGGTAATTTTGGGCTTCGAGTATCGGTACCGTTAGAACAATACCGATACTTCAAGGGAAAAAATTGTGAAATTGTTAAGGGTAGTATCGATATCGGTTGAAAGGGTATCGATACTATACGGGTAATATCGATACCAGAAGGATGGTATCGATACCATTTTTAAGATGCAATTACAGAATGCTATATCGATATCGGTACCATGAGGAGGTATCGATACACTTGAAAGGAAGTATCAATACTGTTTGGGAAGTATCAGTACTGTTTGTGTAGTACCGATACTTCTAAACATGAAACGAAAATGTAGGGTTTCTTTCATCATAAGTTATTCTGATTGAATATATATGATTCGAAGAACGATATTGATTTTCGATTGTTTTGTGTAGTGATTGAACGTAATCGACTTCTAGTCAGCTCGATATTTTGAGTATCGATTAAAAAGGGTTAAGGATTTGGATTAGACTTCAGTGAGGCAAATATGAGTACAACTTATCAGTTTTGCAACAGAATTGAGGAAGGCTTGCAATAAGCCAACATCAGTGTTTTCGATTGAAAACTTTATAATTCCTTTTATGTTATATTTAAATATTTTATTCAAGTTATATTATACAAGCTATGTTTTATGATCATACGAATATGGAAATATGAACTTTGAACAAGTGAATGTGAACTTTAAACTAGTGAATGTGAACAGACTCTATGAGAGAGAAACTATGTGAATAAGAAACACTTTAAATAATGATTGAACATAATTATGTGATTAATAGCCCAAAGTATATGTATGAGGATTAGAGGTATAGTTGGCATGCCAAGAGTCGATGGTCTTATGTGGTCAATTGAGACAAATATGTGGTCATTCGGGATAAATATGTGGTCCTTAGGGACAAATATGTGGCATTTCGGTGCAAACATATGTGGTCATTTGGGACAATTATGTGGCACTTCGGTGCAAATTACGAGCTGCGGTGACAACATTAGTGTACAACCTCAATGTACTCAAATACGTAGCGTTCTCAGTAGTATACCTTGGACATTTGGAATAAAGAAATACAAAGTGAAACTATTCATAAGTATACTTTTGATATGAAAATAATAAGAGTTCTTTGTAAAACATTTTGAAAAAAAACAAATAAGATTTTGTTTATTAAGTTAGCACTTTTAGTATTGCCTCACTAAGTCATCGACTTAGCGTGTGATTTCTCACGCGTAGGTTTGAAGAAAGCAGAGGTCTAAGTTGTGGAGGATAACATATCATTGGAAGATCAGATCGAGACAAATTAAATATAGGTTTTTGGGTTAATTTTGTAAACTATTGGCATGTATTATCCTTTTTAATTTGAAATGCTCTGATTGATTTTGTAAACTCCTACATTTTGGTATTTATGTAAATTATTAAGATTTTATGTAAAAATATATGTGAAATGATTATTTTATTAAAGAAGTTTATATCTTTTTATTTTGATACAAAATGTTAATTTTGTTCCTAATTGTGAATTTTATATGTTTTGAAAAGTCAAATGTGACACCTCAGATTCGTATTCGGGTCGGGTACGAGTCAGGGGTGTTACAACTTCATCTTGATGGGTCATTACCTACCTACGTAACTCATATATGAGTCCCCGAGCAAACTTGTGATACCAATCTCTCTTAGTAAGAACCAAACTACTATAATACTTCAAAAACTTCAGGAGTTCCATCTCATACTCGAAAACAATTATATCTCCCTGAACCATATCCTAAAAGTGTTTTCATCTCTCAGCCAAATAATGCTCTCCAAGGAAACGATTCCTGAAGCTCTCCTTGAAGAAATCCCAAGTCAGACAGACATCAGGAACACTATTCACTACAAACTCCTACCTGGTGTGGGCATTCCTATCTAACAATGAAACTGCTCCTAAAAATCTCCTCGATGGATCTAAATCCAGTTGATCCATGCACCTCTCAGTGCCACAAAGCCAGCTATCATCCTTATTAGGGGCCCCTCTAGTCGGTACTCTAAACATCCTAACCCATTAGCGATCAAGGTCCGTGTAATGAGAACTTCAGGTGTGGTAATCGTTACTCTAGTTGTACCCTAAATCATCTAAAAAATTGTCTGCCCAACGTCTCGTACAACACAACTCTTACAAGCTTAGTCCTAACAACCGGTTCTCCTCTAACAGGTGTCATCATATCAATCCCGGGAGCAGGCGGTAGATCTCTCGAAAAAAAGGCTAGAAGGGACGGGAGGATCCACTGGCAGTGATGGGTCCTCAGCCGGATCTAAGAATCTAACATGTCGATTTCACGCACCAAAAAGTCGATGTCCTCGCCTAGCGCTCATAGCGATGAATTGTGAGGCTCACAACCCAAGGTTAAGAACTTAAGATTAGATTAGGCACTTGTAGTACCGTACATAGCTAAACTTATAAAATTTGGTGACATGGGCCTTATAGAAAATTTTGAAAAATGTTTTAAAATAAAAAATTTATTTAATACCATCCATAGTCCGAGGTTTAAAAACTAAAAGCTATGATATCAACTAAATATAACCCCCTAGACCTAGCCTATGCGTCACGACTAGGTGTAGCGAATTACGTTAAATTTCCTAAACATTTTTCGATACTTATAAAATCATAATATATGCAAAACGATTGTATAACATGAAAATCATAAGTAAAACAAATACCAAATATCGTCAAGTGTAGTAATCAACAACACATCAGTAGGAGAACAAAATATATCGTAAAACAAGTATAACAAAATAAAGGCACATATCACCAAAATAAAGGTAGTTCGAATGATGAAAACATTACAACAAAATGTATAGTATGAAATGTGTTGATCCTCCAAGTGTCTGGTTTAGGGTACCTATCCAAAAATATCTGAAATGGGAAAATGTTTGGGGAGTGAGTTGGGGAGCTTAGTGTGTTACAATAAGTGCATAATAAATCATACTAGTAAATTTTAGAAAATAGTTTAGTAAAAATTTCATAAAAGTGACAATAAAGTTTTCAGTAAAAACATTTAATTACCCTCTAACTGTGCAATATATGAAGTTCCAAAACTACATCCATAAGGACTTACCCTAGGCCCATTAGGCGTTGGAGCCAACCTAAGGGAGTACCCTGGGCCCTTAGAGCCTACCCAAGAGAGTACCTTGGGGCCTAAGAGCCTACACAATGATCACCTTAAGTTCGTAAGGATTTGCCAGCTTGATAAGAGCTGAACCTCTATACTTCAAAAATTAGGCATATTATATTTTCCAGTGAAAATAAATAACTAGAGAGCATGTATTGGACAAACATAGTTCATAACCGGTAAATAAGGAAATCATAATATCAAGCAGGTAAAACATTTATAAATCAATTCAGGTAACCCATTATATTTCAGAACAAATAAAACAATTATATAACACACAAGGAACACACCTCAAAAAGATCAGTCTGGAAGGACTAATGAGCACCGGCCTTACTATGCTCTACATCAGTACTAAAACCTAAACATAATGAATTCAAGTTAATATTAAAAAAATATTTAAATCTAAATATTCATAGGGTTCACAGAACTATACGAGTAATCACAGGCTCAAGCGGTTGGAAGGATCGAGATAAACTGGGTCGAGCTGACGAGCAGTCGGGAGGGTCGAGCTGACGAGCAGTCGGGAGAGTCTCGAGTACCTTCAACAATCAATATCATAAATTAGTCCTTTACCTTAAATTAAATGCACTTAAGTAAATTAATTAAATAAATATGCATGCTCGGGGTTAACGTTCAATTCAAAGGCTTTCGGGTTAGAATTTGATAAAATAAACTTTAGATTCAGACTCAGGACATGAAAAACATAAAACTATGATTTTTCAGAAAATTTAACTTTTTTGTCAAAGTTAAAGCCAACACTTGTCAAAGTCAATGGTTCGGTCAAAGTCAACGGTTCGATCAAGGTCAACATGTCAGACAATTCTAGTTGACTCAGACCCGTTTGAGTTGACCCAATTCGAGTTGACTCAATTTCTAAATAATTCAAGCCAGCCGAGAAGCCCACGCGCTAGGATGACGCGTGCAACGACCAAACGGGGCAAGGATGACGGTCGATTTCTCATAAAGCTCAAATTGACCATATTAACTCAAAACATAACCAGAAATCCATTAAAACATGAAGTAATAAAACGGAAAAAACGAATCAGAGCTTACCAACACCGATGAAGAAGGAAAAGATAGCGGTGAGGTGGCCCACTGGCTGGGTTTTGGTTGAAATGGGACAAGGATCGCGGTGGGGGTAGCGGTGAGGTTACTGAGCTCGAGATCGATCGAAATTCTTTGAAAATTGAGCAGCGATGTCTAAGGTTTATGACGAGCCTTCGACGACTTATTCAAGACGTTTTACTACGGATATCGAGGAACGACCAGAGGGGTTTTGATTACGGGTGGACGACGATCACTTCGATGGGGGCGGTGTCAATCACGGACAACGGAGAGGGCGGTAATTGACTATAGAAAGGGGCCACATAAATTTAATATTTTGGGGATTTTTGTTTTGTTTCCAATTGAGATAACTTTCTCGGGTTTAAAATCCAATCCAGGTAAACTTAAAAAATATTTTTATTATTATAAAATTCAAACATTGACCTAACCTATTTGGTAGGAGTTTAGAAACCATATTATCAGTTAGGGGTTCAAATCCCCTTAGCTTCGTGTATTAAAATATCTCACTATTTCAACCTTTTTTTTTCTTGGGCTGAAAGGGGAGGGGCAAAACCAGATCTGGGTCCCTGAACTTTCAAGATTTTAAAAGTTGACCCTTAAGTTTTCAAAGTCTTACGAATAGGTCCTCAAAATTAATTAGAAAAATTCAAATTAAAGTCAAATGAAATTTGGGGTATTACATAAATTTTATCAATCAAGTCACTTAATTATCAACAAACTCAGTCACTATTAACAATTGAAAGAAATGTTGAAGTTTCAACATATGAGTTTGCTCCTTCACAATAAAATAAACAACACTTACTGTTATTGCAAAATAAATGCTTGATGATTTGTCATCTATTCTAGGATTAGATTCATTGAATTAAATTAAAAAGAGAACCAGATTAATATATTGTGCAAGTAATAATAACTAAATATATAATTATATAAATTTATTTAACTGTCATGTTAAAATTTTCGTTAAGGTTACTGACTTGATTGATATCATTCAAATAATTAAATAACTTGATTAATAAAATTCATCAAATGAGTTCTTGTAATTTAGTAAAATCGATGCAGATGTATGATTTGAACATATCCTAAAACCTTTATCAGCTGAAACTCCCCCTTGGAATTGCCAAAAATGCCTTCTCACCACTGCTTAAAACTTAATTTCTTATGTTTGTCATAGAACTGCAGTTTGTGAGGTCTTTAACACTGGTGCTGGTTTTGTAGTCTATGTTTTTATGACCTGTTAACCTGTTAATATCTTATATGATTTCATCTTGGTTCAATAATTTAATATCTTATATATATGCTTTTAATTAAAAAAAGTTATATTTATGTAAAATTTTCACTGCTTTTACCTGCTGATGATATTTGATGCAACCATTGTGCATTTTATAGAAGAAAACAGGGGAAGGAAACAGAGGAAGCTGCTTTAATCGATACAAAAAGTTATGCCGTATGCTATTTATATAAGAAAAACTACTATGAACAAAGGAGGAGGAGTAAAGGTTTTTACATAAGCATGTTGGAGGATATCTACAACAGATAGAAGAAGAAAGATCCAAAAGGTGAAGGAAAAACACAAAACAAGATTAAAAGAAAATTGTTTGTAATCCTAAAAACCTGCCGGCCATTTCTCTTCCTTGTTTTTCTACAGGTGAAGTTCCATACTATCTAAGAATTCCCAACAGATATGGGTCTTTCGGCTAACCCCAGAGGGGAGCGGGACCTTTGCCTGCTGATCTCTCGCCTTATATCCGACTGCTGCAGCGATAGATGCTTGATCATCTCAAACTCTCGCTTTATCTTCATCACTTGGCTATGAATCGGTACGTCTTTATATTCAGGGTCGTCTTGTAAATTTTGATGGCCCTATGCCATAATAGTAAAATATGCCTTTTAAAACTAAAATATTATTTAATGTGGGTCTTGGACTTGAAAATTATTGGATCAAACATCTTAAATATACATATATACAAAAGACTTAAAAAATTTTGGAGATCCTTACAAAAATTGGACCATGTGCGGTTGGGCAGCCCGCACAGGCCCAAAACCGGCCCTGTTTATATCCCTCGTCATCGTCTCTTATAAACGAGTTGCTGTTGCTGTAGTTTTCATGGCTGCTGCTCATCTTCCTTTGCTCCATATTCTGAACGCAAACGCACCCTTTTTCTCCCTGATGGAAAAACTGCTAATCCTTCACGCCAAACGCCTTCTATACCTGTTTTTTGGGTCGTTTTAAGGGTTTAGATATATATATGGTGGGAGTGGGAATAATGAAAATAACGTGATTTCATCACGAACAGTGGGGAAAGGAAGCTGGTGGGTAAGGGCGTGCAAATTTCTCCACCTGTACTTATTTAGAAGACTCTTTTGAAAGGAGGGTGATCACCTTATGATAAATTAACCAAAATTAAAATATATTAAACGTTTAAATATGTTAAAATTTACATATTTTTATATAATATATTAATAATGATACTTACAGAAACAAATTTTCTATGGTTTATAATGATTACAAGATAATATCCATTAATAACATGCACACACCTTCTGACACAACTGTTTAAAACTAAGATCTCTAAGGAGAATAAAACTCATTTTGAATAAAACTATATATTTAATATAAGTTTTATATTAAATAGATTTGAATTTGGTTGTGTATTGGAGACATGGTTATGTCCCTTTTTAATGTCGTTATTTTGGGTTGATGAAATAATTGTTTGGTGTGTGAAATTGGGCAAGTGTTAGGTGGCTGGAGTTGCCCAACTGCTGATTCACATTTGGTAAGAGGAATTTGCTTGTTTGACCGGTTTTTGTGTATTCAACATGATAGAAAAAATGGGTGTGTATGCAACAACGACGTTGGTGACTGCTACAATGAAATCGTCATGGGACTCATTGGGAAACTTATTTGGTCAACTTGGTACGAATACATGGAAATTTCTTCATTTTATTTTACTTGAAATAATGCATTAGTGTTTTCACAATAAATTGGTTTTAAAATATAAATATAATATTATCTATTTAGTTTTATTATAATTGAATATTTCTAATTTTATACTTCTATGTGAATCATGTGTTTAAGTAAAATTAAATATAAAATAATAGTGTCGGATCATAAAATCTTCTAACGTCGCCAACACAATCACATGATTAATTTTCATTAAAACGAAAAGAGTATCACTTGTAAAATTGTTAAGTGGCTACGACGCATATATTAGCGTCAAGGATATTCCGTCTAAAAACTCAACCCAAAATAAAACACATTTATATCTCTCTTTTTTAACTTAGATCTAGATTCAACGAATCTCATGGATCTGGGTCCAGAACGAGTATGTTAAAAAAAGACCATTTGATCTATTTTTTAACTTAATAAAATTGTCATTGACTAATTTCACATCATATCTCAAATTGAGGAAATATTAATTTCAATACAACTAGCGACAAAATAAAAAACGATAAACTAAAGTCTTAAAAAATTCCAACACAATTACACAAATGTCTTTTGAATAACACAAACATTAAAAAAAATGTAGATCATGAAACATTTTAGTGTCGCAAGCCTAGTTTAAAACATATTAGAACTCAACTCTACAAGAACTCACGTGTCTCCCTTTATAAAATATTTATTTATATTTTAAAACATATTATGTAATTTATACATATTTTAAAACCAAAGGTGGACTTTCCTATAAATAGATCATATATGGTATTTTAGTGTCAGATCTGAACTTGATTCCGTACTTTAATCAGAAGATTCAGATCCGGTTCGAATCCGTTGGATCCAAAATTTTAGAATCCAAACCCTATAAAATAGACCTGAATCTATGGATTCAGGTCGGGTCTAGGATCCATTGCAATCCTTATTGCTTATGCTCGTGGATTTAACTTTCATTATTTTATGATTTTAATTTTCTTTTTACGTCCATATTTATAATTATATTTATTGTATGAGTTTAGAACGAAAAGAATATTTATTGTAATGAGTAAATCAATTTTTTAATTTAATTAATTTTTAAAAAATACGTGATTCTAAACATTTATTATTAGTCGATTGAGGAGTAATCCTGTTGATATTCAAAACTGCGAAGTTCAAGTTCCACGGTTGCTTATCCACGTGTCTTGTTTTTCAAACCAGGGACAGCCAATCATGATATATTTTAATTTTTCCCTTAATATACTAAAAACACAAATATGTAAGGTTATTATTTATTGTTGGGTCCACAAAATTGTATCTTAATTTTTAGGGTAAATTACACCATTGGTTACTCAATTGTCACTTTTTTACGTTGGCCACAAAACTGAAAAATTCTGAATTTATCATTCATCTTTTGAAATTCATTTTCTTGGTCACTTGATAGTTAACATCTTTGAATTTTCTAGGTAAATTTATGGAAAAAGCTATTGGAAAATTTCTTTTAAACTCATATTTTCATGCTCTCTTTGATTCATCAATGTTGGTATTTTTTTTTTCTAAATTCAAATGGTGGGGAGAAAACTAGTATATCTCGATTCTACGATGATCAAACGGCGGGGATACCAAATCAAACCAAGATAAGGTCGAAACATTAATTTAAGTTTTTTTTTATTTCAAATAAAACTGAACTGGGAATAAGAAAGAGGGGAGAAAGAGAATGTTTTGGCACCAATTATCTTGCAAACGATGATTGAAGATGGTGAAGAAGAATGTTGGTCATGGAAAGATGAACGGTATAATATTATGTTAATTTCATTATAGAACTGCTCAAAATCAACGTTTTGGTACGTGTGTTAAACAACTTGCGAATGGGTGACAAAAAATGAATTTAGAAAGTTGGGTGATCAAAACAAAAATGAGATGAAAGTTGAATGGTTTAAATATGACATTTTCCCTTAATTTTTAAAAATATAAAAGGACAATATCATATTTAAACCATTAAACTTTCATCTCATTTTTGTTTTGATCATCCAACTTTCTAAATTTGTTTTTTTTAAATGTTTGTGATCAAAATGAACTCAAAACTAAACATTTGGTATGATTTTAAAACAAACGATAGTGAAGTGACTAAAATGGAATATAAGTAATAGTTAGAGTGCTAAACATGTAATTTACACTAAAAATAAGAGGAGAAAAAGACAGAAAGGAGCATTAGCATTTTGGTAAAAATAGATGATGAGATGTCGGCCCGCCAGCAGCAGCCGTTGCGTGAAGGATGGGACTAACGGTTGCCAGCAGGCGGTCGGAGATTTGCTTCTCTCTCCGCTAAAATATCATCTCCAAATATACTTCAGATTTTTTCTAATTCGTTGGAATCTAAAAGTAGAAAAATACAAAAATTCCAACGGTGAGGGATGACGTGGTATAACTCGGGATTTGTGCTGGCCTCAATCACCAATGGGAGTTCAACTCGTGTCCAACCAGTGGGTTGACTAAATCTTACAATGATCATGATTGTTGTAATCTGTTTTCGTGTTGATACAACTCTCCAGTTCTTCTAGACAAGTATGGTTGTCATCAAACAAATGACCTTTGATTATCTATTTTAACTCAACTTAGAAATATATTTTTGGATCAATTTGGTATAACAGTCACGAGATTTTTTACATTGTGAATAAAAATTTAGTTTCTTACTTTAAAAATGTTAGGAGTCGTCACCAATTAGTTTAGATGTGATTGAATCACAAAAAATATTTAAGTTTGCTAAAATTAAAGTTGAGTTTGGGGGCACAGTTACGTGTGAGGAAGGGTTAATATCCTCAAAGCGCCCGTAAAAACGACACTCACTTCATCACAAATATTTTGTTTAAATTATGAATGCAATTAATGTATTTTTTAGATTAATAAATAATTTTTATTTTTAAGGATAATCTTGGATTCTCTAATGGTTATGAGAACCAAAATTAGGCTCAAATATTCTAAAAATTCATGTATTAATCTACATTAGAATTTAGAAAGTGTAGTCTTTTATGGGCAAATTTCGAGTATTCTTCAACATCTAGGAGAATATAGAGAATATTGTCACACTAAAAAATGTATCTCGATTTTTGTGAATTATACTCAAAATGGAAATCCACAACTCTTTAAGATCCCTAAACTCTCTAACGTCTAAGAGAGTTTAAAGGAATCCCAAAAAATCCAAAAAATCTCATGTTTCTTGTAAAGTATTTTAAAAAATCAAGATAAGAATCTTTTATTAAATAACATTAAAATCCTTCAACGTCTAGAAAAATACCAAAAGTTCATCTAACTCATGACTATACCTTGTTTGAAAGTAGGATGAAATTACTAAAAATATATCTCTAGCCTTTTATAATGATTATGAGATTTAAAATTTGATTGATTCGAAAGAACTTAACTTACTCAACATCCAGAGTAAGAAAGGTTCCCCTTGAACAACCATTGTTTTAAAAAATGTAAATAATTGATACTAACTAATTTTAAATAGATATAAGATAAATTCGAAAGATTTTAGTATGGCTAACATCTAAGACAATTGAATTCTCTTTGAATAATTATTTAAAATATAAAAACAAAGTTAATAAATTAATATGGAGCAATAATGAAAATCGAGGGAATTCAACTGGCCTAACATCTAAGACAAGAAGATTTCTCCTCAATTTATTCCTATCACCATTTAAAAAATAAAGAAACATATAAATATTTTATTTGAAATGGACTAATGATTAAAATAATAAACTTAATATATATACTATTTACAAAAAATATTTAATATTGAGTGCGCATAATAAATACAAAAACAATTAAATAAGAATGAGGAAAATTGAATGTGGAAAAAATATATTTTATAGACGTTCAAAATTGTATACTTTAAATAATATATATACGTTTAAAGGGTTTACTAATACATAAAATATAGCACATGACATAAAAAATCATTTGTATACTATAATATATATATATATATATATTCGATGTAAAAAATACATTAAAAAAAACGCTAACCAAAAGTACCTTACAACTATTTAATGAAAACGACAACTAAGACTAAAGGAATATAAATTAAAGTATCCTAAATTAAGATTTACACAATAGCTAAATTAAAGGGTTTGAAAATTGTAAGACCACATTAAAAAAATAAAAACTAAGGTTACCTAAATTAAAATTAATTAATGGCTAAACTAAGGGTCTCACAAATTAAATGTCATCATCTAAACTTTAAAATGAAACTACCACTAAGTTGATATTTAGGATTAAAATGAAACAAACACATTTTAGAGCCAAAAATATAAGTACATGGCAGTATAATTTTCAACCATAAATAATTACAGGCATTTTGGGGGTTTAATTGAAAGACTTGCAAAAACTATCGGCAATAAACATAAAGCATATAAAAAGAAGCAACAAACATGAAAAAAGATTAAAATGAACAAGGGGGAAAATAAAAAACCAAAACAAAATAAAAAAATTAAAATGACCCCAATAAAGATTCTCCAAAACTGAAGGACCACCCGAAGGAATAACCCCTTTTCATTTAAAAACACGCTTACCCCAAGACCAAAACATGTTGAAACTGCAGATTACATGGCCATGGAATAAAACCCAAAATTTCATTAACATATTTTATTTTTTACTTTTCAAAATTTTGAATCAAACAAAATCTCGAAACTTTTTATTTTTTCTTCAAGTTCATCCAGATCTGGAAAATTTTCAGAATCCGGCAAAAGACTGTCGCATAGGCCGTCATTGATCGACACTGACTGTCGTTACATGCAATGATTTGAAGTAAAAAAAATTATATTTTTTTAATCTTTTTTCTCTTCTATTCGAAAACATCAACCAATCATGCAAACACTTTGACAACAAGCGTAGATCTAACAAAGAAAATTCGAATGAGAATAACAAAAGGGGTACCTTTCTCTTATGATTTCTTTCAAATGAAAATATTATAAGCCTTAGGAATCTATTACAAAGCCCCTTTTTTTTTCTCTCTCTTTTTTTTTTAGTTTCTCTATTTTTTGTTTTCTCCTCTATTTTTTTCTTTGACAAGCCTCTATTCAATAGAGGACTGTTTCTTATTCTCTATCATAGTCAGACCGACAAGTGAGTTTTTTTGTAGCAATAGTGTGGTTGACACACGTCGTTTTACTTGTCAAATAATTATCCTTAATCTCAAAAGAAATAAAATAGAATAATATAGTGAGAAGAAGGGTCGATCCACAGGGACTAAGGAAGTTGTTGACCTAGTTGTTCATGATATTGATCTGGACGAAATTTAAAGATAAAAATGGGTGGAGATTGAAAGATTATAAAGAAAATAAAGAAAGTAATTTAGATAAAACTTAAGTGGTAAAATCAGCCTCAGGCTTCCGCTTTGCCTCAAATTCCGTCGATCGTTGAATAAAATTTTTCACTTCGGATTCATGCCGGTTACGGTCTATAGGGCCCAGCCCCTGTAACTTATTTTTTCTCTCTGGTAAACCGACTGTAACACCCCCGACCCGTAACCGACCCGGATACGACTATGAGGATTCACATTGACTTTTAAGAACACTTTGACTCTTTTAAAATGCGATTTAAACTTGATAACGAAAACAAAACTTAATAAATCATAGTTAAAAAAATACATATCAGAGCATCTAAACTTTACAATAACAGTACATGCCAACAACATTCCCATAACACAATCACATACAATTCAATTTCTCTAATCTGATAATCTTTAAAGGTATGTTGTTCTGCCTTTGCTTACTCTTCGTATAACTTTGAACCTACATGTGAAAATAATCACGCGTTAAGTCTATGACTTAGTGAGACAATATGAGCAATATAAAACAATAAAACATCTATATAAATTTACAAAAGAAATATTAAATACAAAACACCACAAGTTTTATAACTTATAACATATTTTAATAAACATTGATAACTTTATACTCATGTTACTCTTGCTTATACATTTCATATCATACATTTCATATCATTAACATATAGACTTTTAGATAATGTACACTTTTATAATCAGTTTTCATTTCATATAAAACTACATATAACTTATACACTTTTCATTTAATATCAATTTATTTAATTTATGTCCATTTATTTAATTAGCCCAACATATATCGTTGAGAACTCAAGATATGTGAGTACATTGAGGTTGTACACTAATGCAGTCACCACTGCTCATATAATTTGCACCGAAATGCCACGTAGAATTGGACCGAAGTGCCACGTAGAATTGGACCGAAGTGCCACGTAGAATTGGACCGAATGATCGCGTAGAATTTGTCCCGAATGACCACATAGATTTGTCCCGAAGGACCGCGTAGAACCTTCGACTGTTGGCATGCCAACTATACCCCTAATTCTCATAAAATATACTTTGGGCTTTAGCTTTATAATTAATTTTTGTTTCACTATTTAAAGTGTGTCTTATTCGCATAGAGTAAATTCTCGTAGTTTACTTTCACGTAGAGCATTTTCGTATAAGGTATATTCACATAGAGGATTCATTCATAACATTCCTTATAACAGTTCCCACTTATCATTTATTTTCCATATAACATATTCACTTAGCACATATTATCATAACATTTCACATAGAAAACATTTATATATTATATCATTTACATTAGCAAACTTTCAAAATTGGGCTCTTCACAAACCAAATTATTCACAACTTATTTCTCAAAGCATGATAGAAGTGTTTCATAGTAAAATTTAAAAATTTTACTTTCAAAACATTTGAGGTTGACTCATTGCGAGTCTTTCTCTTATTAAATTTAACAGTATAGTAAAATGCACTCACCTTTACCTCGCGTAAGTTCTAAAAGAAATCCTTTTCTTTTTTTTTCAATCTCTTACTATGTTGATTCATTCAATACCATTTTGATCCAAATCTACACATAGACATATCCCATATCAATACCGAATCTCTATTAACATTTAACCGATTAACACTACATAAATGGAACGAAAGACTTTAAAATTTCAAGTTTCAGACTTAATAGTATCGATATTCCTTCTACAATACAAATACTTTTCTCTTATGGTATCGATACCCCATTCAATACCGATAGCATTTTGGCATTCTGGAATTCCGATTTCAGTTACAGTATCAATATCTTCCTCTTGGTATCGATACCTCCACCTCAGTATCGATATTGATTCAATTAGTATCAATATTGTTCATCCGGTTCATACCATTTCTTGCAATTTAACCTTATAGTATTGGTACTGTTCTTCCAGTACCGATACTCTTACCCAGAAATCACTTATTTCACTTCAAAAATTATCCAACGTCACCTAAATCTCCTACTTTTAATTCCATTAATGTCTTTAAACTCATTTATACTTATTACCACTAACTTATATCCATTAAAACCTCCTTTAAAATCTCAATTTCTCCATAAAACTCTTGAACTAAAAATCATATCAATTATTCAAACATGTTCTTAATCCTTTCTAACACTTCCAACCTCTTAATTAGACCCTTGACAAGTCAAATATATCTTTAAAAATCCAATTACAATTAATTTAAATCAATTCTCTTGAAAACCCATTTTACGAAATCTCCATTAATTCCACAATCATTTAGCTTCTAATCATCTTTAAACTTATTTAAGCTTTTGTACCCCCAAGGATTAAAGACTAAATTTAAAACGAAAGAAAAATAAGCTTGAATAATAACTCACCTTAGCATGAAGTTTCACGGGAAAGAGGAGAATAAAAAAAGAGAAAGTTTCCAGACTTCTCCTTTATTTCCTTCTTTCTTTTTATCCTATTTATATATAGCCTTAAGAAAAGATATTTTAATTTCATTTATGCTAAAATACATTTATACCCTTCCATTTTTTCATCTTTGTATATAAGTCCTAGACAAAATTTCCAAATCAGTCATTGAGCTTTTCAATTTATCAAAATTAAACCACTAAATTTTTAATCCTTACACTTTAGTCACTAACTCGATGTTTGGGTTATTACAATTCTCCCCTTAAGAAAAATTCACCTTCAAATTTTCACTACATGAAGAGATGAGGAATTGCCTTCTTCACGTTCCTATGTCAACTCTTTCATTTTGTTATTTCTCCAAAGAACTTTAAGTAATGAAATCGTCTTATTTATTAGTTGTTAAATTTCATATGTTAAGAATCTGCACTAGTTCTTCCTCATAGGTCAGGTCAGATTAGACTTCTATTTCTTCCAGTGCTATGATGTGGAAAGAATTTGATCGATATCTCTAGAACCTCGAAACATAAAAGACATTGTGAATCTTTTCCATTCTTGTGGCAACACTCACTAAAAGGCTACTGATCCAACTCTTTTTAAGATCTCATAAGGTCTAATAAATCTAATATTGAGCTGTACTTTGTTTCCAAAACAAAGAATATTCTTCCAAGGCGAGACTTGAGAAACACTTATCACCTACTTGAAATTAAATTTCTTTTCTCTTCAAATCCGTAGAACTTTTGTCGATTCTCAACTATCCGAAGATTATCTTAAATAATCTTCACTTTTATTCAACTTCTTTGATCAAATTTGGCGACACTAAGCCTCGATATTTCAGTTCGAACTAACTTAATAGTGTCTGACATTTTCTTCTCCGAAAAATTTCATATGAAGTTATCTTAATACATTTCTTAAACTTACAGACATACCCCTCATTTAAAACAAACTCAATGATAACTCTTTCCGTGGCATATAAACATTCATCATGGTTTAGGTCTTTAATTTTCCATTTTCCTACCTAGTCTATACTTAACAAGTACAAAATTTTTCATCTTTCTTTTAAGATCCTTAAATCGATCTAGCAACAAAGGATTTAATTTAATTATATAATGGAAAGACTATCTATCTTAAAAAGGTAATTATGTATTCAGAGCTCTTAAAGTAGAAATGCCTTTCAGTTTTTGTTGCATCAGGCCCCTACTGTAATATTTCATAGTTGCAGTTAATAAACATGTCTTCAATCTTTAAGGAATTCAATACATTTCATGACTTTCACTCATTCGATTTTATATCTACTTTTTACTTTTAGTAATTCGTATAGATATAACGTCATTCACTATATAAATAATGGTGTTCTATTAATACATTAACTTCAATCATTGCCAACTCAAGATCGTGAATCATTTAATTTCTTCTACCTTTCTCTAATTGCTTTCAATATAAACCATAATTTTTACTCTTGCACAAACCCACATCCTATTTATGATACACATAATCTTTTCCAAATTCTACTTACTGACCTTGGAATTTATATCAATATTTTTTGGAATTTCATTCAATTATATCTCGTGCTTCTTTAATATACATATCCTTATTCTCTTAGTTTAGTCTACATGACCACGAAATACAACCGTGGAAAATCCACAATTATGCTTGTTCAATTTAGCATACCATTTCTCTCTTGATCCTTTAAACTTGATCACACATGCTTTAACATAACTTTTAAAATTTTAATAACCTAATCAGACCAACCATCTACCTGCGGATGTACAATAGTGCCAAAATTTAGATCAAATTCTGTAGGCCTTGCTCAAATAATTCCGAAACCTTAAGTAAACCTTGATCCCCTCAGATACAATTAACACTGGCACTCCATGTAGTCTAACTATCTTAAAAAAATCAGTTTGAACAGGGATGGAATGCGCAGTCTTTGTTAATTGCTCCATAATTACTCAGATTAAATCCTTTTTTGTTCAATGTCAAAAGTAACTCAGTTACGAAATACATTGAATCTCTTTCTCATTTCTACTAAGAACTGAAAACTGTTTACTTTCATTCTAAATTTATTTAATACCTTATTTTCAACATGTCAAAATTATCAACTACACCTCTTTAAAATCCTTATCATACTTGTTTCTCTAAACCTTTCACTTTAATTCTTTATGTCTTTATTACCTTAACATGTACTTATATATTCTTCTTTTACTCAAACAAAATAAACTTGAACTTTCCTCTACATTCATTGTGCTATCTTCTTCTTGCAACAAAAACAACATAACATATTAATTTTTATATCTTTCTTATGATTGCTAAAAGTCTTAACATTTTTCTTTGCCTTACTTTTCGACTTTCCAACCCTTCAAATAAGTACAATATTTGCAAACTTATACTCATAATTCAGGAAACTTTCCTTCTTAAAAAAACTTCCTTGTACATAGGTCATCTCTTTTCTTCATGTTCTACTTCTCTTCTCATCTCGGTATGAAAAGTATCATCTTACCACTTATACTCATGGTTGTTTGCATATTTTATTGCATCTTCAAAGCTTTGATATTCAACATTACTTACACATAACCTTATTCTTTACCATTTCTTATACTTAGAATTTCTTCACTAGATACATCAGAATTAAATTTCAAATACGCATCTAAACCTTTAAAATACTTCTTCTACTTCAACTTTTACAATTTCTGACGAATTTTCTAATCCAATTACATAGTTTACACTTAGACCAAACTTGTTATTCTAATTCTTGGCTTTATATAAACTAAAAATTCCTAACTCCTTATTCATATTTCGAAATAAATTTCTCTTTCTTCAAACAAAACTCACTTACTTTATTTTCTGTACTACTTGAAAATCATTTTCAAATATCCTTTACTACACTGCCCTTATTTGTCCGACTTACTTTTCCCTACTATCAATTTCCAATTGATAAGACATATTTTGCATTTCCTTTATTTCTTACTAATCCAAATAACTATTGCCTCTTTACTAATAACTTGCTTAGTAGAGAGGGATCTTAGAGAGTTTCTCTATACATCTTTTAAATAATCAAAGAATTCATAAGTATTTCAAATTCAAAATACTTTCCATACTTCCACTCAAACACTGCTCATACATACACTATACTTTCTACCATTTATCCATACTCTACTTCTTGTCATTCCTTTATCTTAATCAAATCCAATATAATTGAAAAATACAAGTATCATTGGCTTTAAGATATAATTGGGAATTCAATTTCCTAGCACATAAATATCAATGAAACCTAATTCAACTTCAAAATATTTCTCCAACTAGCCTTAAGCTCTTCGAATTCTAATATTCGATAAAATTTAAAAAGAAATGCTTCTATACTTTTAATTGCGAAGCTTGGCAATCCTTGCCAAGCAATCTTTACCAATACGAATCATTTTTATATCTGATCGTGGAAATTAATCGTTCACACTTGTTTCTTATAAAATCTTTTATTCAAAAACTTTCTGAATCATTGTCCTTGAACAACCATCTCTTAGGGCTTAATAATGAAAATGTCTAATATGTAGCCGAATTTATTTTGTATTCTCTGTAGAGATTTATAAGATAATCATCCTTACTTTTGTGATCTAAAACATTTAACTATCACTTTTTATTCTGAAATAAATTTTAAATCCAATATTTCTCAACTTCTCCCTTACACTCGAATGTTCTTAAACTTCATATCCTATTTCATTTCGGAAGCCCTCGTAACCTAACATTTATTAATATCTAATCATTTAACTAAGCTAGCAAGGACAACATACTTATCACACAATCATATCAAAGATACTTGTTATTTCGTTGGCATGTACAAACCAAACATTTTTTTTACAGTCGACCGGCCGATCTATTTCGAAAACTAGATTTAACCTAGGCTCTGATACCATTTAAATGTAACATCCCCGACCCGTAACCGACTATGAGGATTCACATTGACTTTTAAGAACACTTTGACTCTTTAAAAATGCGATTTAAACTTGATAAAGAAAAAAAAACTTAATAAACCATAGTTAAAAAAGACATATCAGAGCATCTAAACTTTACAATTATAGTACATGCCAACAACATTCCCAGAACACAAACACATACAATTCAAATTTCTCTGATCTGATAATCTTCAAAGGTATGTTCTATAACTTATAACATAATTTAATAAACATTGATAACTTAGTAAGGCATTATGAGCAATATAAAATAATAAAACATTTACATAAATTTACAAAAGAAATATTAAATACAAAACACCACAAGTTTTTTAACTTATAACATATTTTAATAAACATTGATAACTTTATATTCATGTTACTCTTGCTTATATATTTCATATCATTAACATATATACTTTTAGACAATGTACACTTTTATAATCAGTTTTCATTTTATACAAACTACATACAACTTATACATTTTTCATTTAATTTCAATGTGTTTAATTTATGTCTATTTATTTAATTAGCCCAATGTATATCACTGAGAACTCAAGGTATGTGAGTACATTGAAGTTGTGCACTAATGCAATCACCACTGCTCATATAATTTGCAACGAAGTGCCACGTTAAATTGGACCTAAGTGCCACATAGTTTTGTCCTGAAGGACCACATAGAATTTGTCCCAAAGGACCGCGTAGAACCCTCGACTCTTGGCATGCCAACTATACCCCTAATTCTCATAAAATATACTTTGGGCTTTAGCTTTATAATTAATTTTCATTTCACTATTTAAAGAGTGTCTTATTTGCATAAATTACATTCTCGTAGTTTACTTTCACGTAGAGCATTTTCGTATAAGGTATATTCACATAGAGGATTCATTCATAACATTCCTTATAACAGTTCCCATTTATCATTTATTTTCCATAGAACATATTCACTTAGCACATATTCACATAACATTTCACGTAGAAAACATTTACATATTATATCACTGTCGTAACCATTTTTCGAGAGGAACAATCGTTTAATTGTTTTAAAAACAGTTACGATTTTTAATTTTGGAAAAATAGGTGATTTTGGATTAATTTGGATAGAATCGAAAAGAGTCGCCATCAACATTTGATTTAGGTAGGTCGAATACCTAAAAACGTCTTTTAAAAATAATTTTAAGAAAAATCATTTTTTAAGACAAAAGCTAGTATGTGTTTACCAAAGATTCGCTTAAAACGGGTTCGGGAGTCAGTTACGCGTGGGAAAAGATTAGTACCCCCACAACGCCCAAAATTGGTACTGTGTCGCTTACACGTTGTCGTAATAGTAGAAATTCTGAATTGAATATAAGATTAAATTATGATTTATTTATTGAAATTTAATTAATTGCTTCGAACTAAATATTAGGTAAAATTCTTTAACTTGAAAAGAAGTTTCGAGATTAGCAATTCTCTATTGGAAAAACTATTTCGACTATTACTTATCCATAAAGAATATTCCCTCCTCATTGATTAAAAACGCAATTCGAATATAAATTAAGCATCTTATAAAATGAAATAAATAAATAAAGTCAAACAAAATAAAATAGACGTTAGTAATATATATAAATATACAAGGGTAAATTAATTTTTATATATATATATACACATATATGAATAATATGATATAATATATATAAACAACATAACCAAATTATAAAGATAATAAATATATATAAACATACTCATATGATAAAAATAAAAGTAACAGAAATCAAATTATGTAATAGGACTCGAGTTATGCACATGAGGATGTCATACAATTCATGTAAAAAAATGTCATACGATCATATATACATTGAAGAATACACAAAGAGCTATTATGCAAAGTAACCTATTCAATATAAATATATATATATATATATATATATATATAATATGTATAAATTAAACACATGTAATATAGAATACATATAAACATCATACAATTATAATAACCAAAGCATATTCAATATATATATATAATACTTATGAACTAGTATTAAAAAATAAAAAAAAACGCATAACATAAATTACATACACATGTAATATAGAATATATATATATATATAAGTTAAACACATGTTTAATCGAAAACACTAAATTTCGTACTAATATATCACATGTATATTATAATGAAAATATATAATAGCAACATAATGACTAAAATAAATAAACAAATAAAGTTAGGGTTAAAATAAGAGATTAGACAAAGATCAAGTCACAAAACACAAATAATCACATTTCATGTACTAAAATCGAAACAAACCCATACGCATTCAGGACCAAAATATAATATGCAAAAACTTGGAGATCTAATGTATAAATGAAAGGAAATATTAGCATTCAGGACTAAAATCGAATATGCACAAAATACAGAGATAAAATTATAAACATATAAACTTACGATTAGGGACTAAGATGAATTAAAATGAAAACTAAAATGGCTCAATAAATAGATAACCCATGCATTGGAAACATCACGCCCTAGACCCTAAAATACTATTGTTTTACTCTTTTAATATATATAATATATATGGTAAAAACTAAACCCTTGTTTCATTTAGCATATTATTTTCTTTCCTTTAAAACAAATCCCCTGCGCCGTTATCCTCCTTTTCTTCACTCTTTTTTTTTCTTCGACCGAGAGCCACAAAGGCTCGATTCAACACCGCTCTTGGCCGTAAATCGGCCACGGTTTGGTCCTAGTCTTCTTCTTTTCCTCTCCGACGACAAGATTCAAACGGTGGAATCCACACCTTAAGGTAAGACCGGTTAATCCCTCCCCTGTTCATTCTGTTTTTTTTTATTAAAGCACTCGAAGGGTTGTTAATGGAAACCGACCCTTCCATTCTTTGAATTCTAGGAACTAAACCAACATGAAAACTGTCATTCATCAGTGACGATAACCTCACCCAAGCGTGGTAGATTCCTATGAGGGAACCCGAACGTCTCAGGTAAACAAATCGAACCCTACCCCCTTCATTCTCTAAATTTTGTATTTCGAATTAAAAAAAGAAAAAAATGATATGAAATAAAATAAAATAAAAAAGCGTGTATTGGTATTGATTAACTAAAAAAATGAAATGAGTATCCCTTTTTCCTGTACTATTTGCTTCTGAGATTTGGTTTTGACTAAATGCTTCACTCGATGATGGTTAATGATCTTTTGTTTTTTTTTTTGATTTTGATTTTCGGTTCATTAAAAATTGAAGCGAGGAATACCCTTAGTTTACACTGCTTTTTCGAATCCCAGAGCAGAAAAATTCCCTACTTTGGTTACAACGAAAACCCCCTCTGTGTTGAATCTGTTTTTTTCCCTCAATTTATCATTGACCTCTTCACCAAATCTCCATGGCTGCATCTGGATTTTCTTTGCGTTGGTATGAAAATGACAGGTTCATGTAGTATAATTAATTTGCTTGACTTTGTTTGATTGAAGCAGGTGATCTGTCACTGTGGATGATTTGTGCAAATTGACTCTGATGGTGGCGCGACAGATGATGTGTTGAAACCCTAATCTATTTAGGGTTTCAAGTTGGGTCAGATTTTGGGTTACTGGGTCTGGATCGGGTCTCCATATGCTTTATGGGCTACTTGGATTTATAATCTGTTGGGCTTTATTTTGTGGGTATGCACAAAATATAAATAAACTAATTAATAATAATAATAATAATAATAATAATTGTTGTAATCGGTTTTCGTCCGGGCACGGAATTTTACTTGGTGAAAAAAATAATGTGGATAAAATGATTTTGATTTAAAAATATTTTGGGAGTCGCCAATGGCCTTTTTAAATTAGATAGGTCAAATACCTAAAAATAACATTTTAAAATAGTTTTTAAGAAAACATAATTTAAAAGATAAACTGATCTGCATATAGCCAAAAAAATTTAATAAATAAAGGATTCGTGGTCGATTACGTTTAAGGAAGGATTAGCACTCCTATAATGCCCAAAATTGGTACTCATTAATTATAATTTGTCTCTATTATATAAATTTAAAAAATTCAAAGATATATTTAATTTATAATCTTGTTATTTCAAATTTATAAATTTAATTATATATATATATATATATATATATATATATATATATATATATATATATATATATATATATATAAGATATTTATTTATTTAGAAATATTAGAAAAGGACTTCTAGGTGTTTTAAGACAGCTCTTTTCTTTATATTAAAAAAATAAATAAATAATAATAAAACATTTATCTAAAAATAATTTAAATATATTTAATTTAAATTATTATTTTTTCTTTTTCTTTTTTAATATATATATATATATATATATATAAGATATTTATTTATTTAAAAATATCAGAAAATGGACATCTAGTTGCTTTAAGACTGTCATTTCTTAATATTGAAAAATAAATAAATATTAAATATTGAAAATGTGATGATTTTTCCTAAAATAATTTAAATAAAATAAAATAAAAAAAATATATATATATATATGACTAAGATAATAAAAAAATAATAATGAAAGTAATAATTTAAATATATTGAGAAATAAAGGACAATAATAAAAATAAAAATGCAAATAAATAGTACTTAAATAAAATTAAATAATAAGATTAAAATATAAAATATAAAAATTGATGAACATAATTCGAAATATTATGAAAATATAATTACTTATAGTGTTATTAACCCATAATTATTAATCAGGATTAAAAATAAATATTATTAAAATTTAAGGGACTAAGTAAGTTATTTACCCTAAATATTATATAAACATGGCAATGACTAAATTATAAAGCAATAAAAGTAAACGACCGAATTAAAGCTTTCAGTGATTGATTTCAATGACTAAATTATAAGTTTACAAAGTTACAGGTATCACGGAAAGGGTATGCTCTTAGGTGTAAAATACGCATATACCCCTTACCCAAAACGACACCGTTTGGGAGGGGTATATGATCCTTAAAGGGCCGGCCCTTCGGGCCAATCTTCTCATTTCTCTTCTTCTCATTCTCTCTCTAATTGAGAGAGAAGAAAAAAACACTCTGCCCTATCTCTAGGTTTCCCTCACCGGAGGGAGACCAGAAACCGGCCGGCCGCTTTACTCCGCCATCCACCACAAACGCCGGCCACCGCTCGCGGTAGCTGGAGCTCCTAAATTACCCCAAAAATTTTCTTTTTCAACCTAGATACCATATAAGGCCTCTTTTTGTTCTAAAACTACCTTGATTGATCTAGATCTAAAGGAAATCGATGGTTTTACCTTCGGTTATAGGGTGGTTTTAGCAACGTTCGGGCTTCCGATGGTAGAAAAGGCTTCAAGGTAAGTCTTTCTCTTCTCTTTTCCTTTCGGTTTGCTATTGTGGGTTTTGTTTTCGTTGCTGTTGTTTGCTTCTGTTTGTGTCTTCCTTTCTCTCTGTATCTCTGCTGTGGCTCTCTGTTTTTTTCTCTTTTATTTTACAGGTGAGTCGAGGCTTTTATAGCCTCGACGAGACGCCCATCGGACCGGATAATAGGGCTGTCTTCGGTGAGTCACCAAGCTATGGCGGTGACTCACCATAGAGCTCGATGTGGGTGACTTCGTGGTGTTCTGGAGACTTCGGTTGGGGTGGGAGTGGCAGTAGCGTCGACAGCGAGGTGGCAGCAAAGGCGGCAGCCACGTGGACATTCTGGAAGCAACGACGACTGGATGATATCCTAGGGTTATGAAACCCTAGGGCTTCATGTTGGACTACTGTGGACCTTTCAAATCCAACAGCTGAAATTGGTTGGCGACTGTGAAGAATATAAAACCCTAATCTATTTAAGATTTCTAAACTTAGGCTTCTGTAACTGGATTTCGGGTTTGGTTGGACCTATAATTTTTTTATTTAATAATAATAATAATAATATAAGTAATAATAAAATAAATAATATTAATAATATAATAATAATATAATAAAAACAAATGGATAGAAAAATATTAGTATCTTCAGCTGCCCCTCTTTGTTCATTCTTTTGTTAACAAGAATAGGGCAAAGACGAAAAGATAATAATTTTTTTTATCCATTTGACTTCACTTGACTAGGATGGCAATGTTGAACAAATTCTTCTATGGGATTAGTTCTTCTCATTATGAACTTTTCCACTGGGATGACAATTTATCTCCTCCTATGATGTAATCTAGCAAAAAGTTGAACAAATTCTTCTTTTTCAGATGAGTTCTTCTCATTATGAACTCCTTCTGGAAATGCTGATCTTCAAAAGAGGGGTTGTTAATTTGGCTTCATATGTGATGAATTAAGGCAAGGTTGAACAAGTTCATCTTATTATGAACTTCTTCTCCTTCTTCAGATGAGTTCTTCTCATTATGAACACTTCTAGAAATGTTGATGCTGATCTATCTCCTTCTGTGATAGAATCAAACAAAGGTTGAACATGTTCTTCTCATTATGAACTTCTTCTTCCTTTTCAGATAAGTTCTTCTCATTATGAACTTTCTCTGGAAAAGTTGATGCATCGAGTGATGAATTCGAGCGAAAGGTTGAACAAGTTCTTCTTATTATGTACTTCTTCTCCCTTCTTTAGATGAGTTCTTCTTATTATGAACACTTCTGGAAATGCTAATCCATCAAGTGATGAATTCGAACAAAAGGTTGAACAAGTTCTTCTCATTATGAACTTCTTCTCCCTTCTTTTAGATGAGTTCATCTCATTATGAACACTTCTGGAAATGTTAATCCATCAAGTGATGAATTCGAGCAAAAGGTTGAACAAGTTCTTCTCATTATGAATTTCTTCTCCCTTCTTCAGATGAGTTCTTCTCATTATGAACTCTACCTGGCAATGTTGATCCATCGAGTGATGGGTTAAAATCTTTGAAATTCCTGTCAAATATTAAACATGGATAGAATGAATGAAAATGCCCTATTTTGTAAATGTCTAAATATGATGCATGAATGTTAAGTTCATCTTTATTTGATTTCAAAGTGGTGAACTCGGTCTTCCTTCACTTGGTCAAAATGTCATTTCAAGCTGGCATTTCTGATTTGGAAGGGAAATCTTTGTGTCTTCTTTGTTTCATGAAAGTCTCAGAATTTTTTTTTCATTTGTGGAACTCTTGTCGTAATCAGAATTATGACCTTGATGCCCCATTTTTTTCCTCTGAACTTGTGTAGAAATCCAATAAAGCTTTCATCTTTGAAAAGATAATCTATCATTTTTGAAGAGTGTAGATGTAGATGTAGATATGATTGACTCATCAAATTAATTAAGAGAGTAAAGTCTGTTCTGATTTGACTCTTGAAACACTTCACAAGGAGGATTTATCCTTATTCCTTTCATGTCTCCACATCTAATCAGTCTTAAACAAAGCCATTCAGACCATATTATGTCAAGATGCTTAACAACAACCTATCGTTCAACCTTAGTTGGCTCCACTAGTTTCTTGTTGTTAAAATTTATGTTTTCCTTTTGTGGAAGGAAATCTTCATTATATCTCACTTCAAACCTTGAGGTTGAAGAAGACAAATTTCATCTTGGATCCATAAATGGAAATATCATATGATTGATACATTGGTCAGTATCAGAATTACTGGTTCGTAAAACATTTGACAACACATTCATCATTTCCTGTGACTTCTGCACATATTTCTGGTCAGGGAAGCTCTTTCATAGTGTTCAGAATTTTTGTATGATGTCAAAAGACCACTTGAGAACAAAACTCAGTGGGAATACAAATGGGATGCTGGTGTGTTTTATGACCAAAAAGTTGGTCAAATTCACAAAATGTGCTAATAAGAGATACCAACTGATCTTGATATCATCTCGGGCAAGGGCCAGTGTGATACTGATCACGTTTTCTTCCATAATGAGCATTGTAGAAAATAAAAATACATCAGCTATAGGATCCATGTACTGAAGGAGGTTCATGGAATTCTTGTTGCTGTAGATGAAACGCACATGATAAACCAAATAGATGAAAACTCAGTTCACCCTGGCTGGCAATGATAACCCCAGTAACAATGGGAAAGGGTAATATACGTAAGCTGATCCTCTTTATTCAATGTCATCAAGTAAACAAAAACTGATGTGAAAAACAGCTTCGTAACCTCAATAGCATGGTTGAAACTAACTGCCAGGAATCTTAAAGAAATATTTCCAATCATCATCGACATATAAAATACCAAGCTCGAAACTGAGATCTTGAGAGACTGAACCCTGGATCGAATAGTATGCATGAGGACCATCTTTATCCATGCAACCGTGATGTAGCTTAACAAAGAACACGCTGTCATGTGACATATGTTAAGAAGATTGAGTATTTGAAACCATTCTGCTGAGTAGATATTTGTTCAACAACATGATCCCTATGCAATTGCCTGATGAACGAAATAATTATATATAGTCAGCTCTACTGTCACTGCTTCATCATTTTCATTCTTCATACCTTTCTGTCTCATTTGAAATTTTTGCTCAAAGCAATGATCTTTAACACATAATGATGTGGACCTTCAGCATGCCCCAGCATTTACTGATATGAACGTTCAAAATGTTATTCCAATTTCTGATTGAAATGGGCCTTCAGCATGCCCCAACATTTGCTAATACAGACGTTCAAAATACTCCAATATTCCAATTTCTGATTGAAATGGGCTTTCAGCATGCCCCAACATTTGTTGACGTGAACATTCAAAATGCGTCAATATTCCTGATTATGATTGAAATGGGTTTTCAGCATACCCCAGTATTTGCTTCTTGTTGATGTGAGCTTTCAAAATGCCCAAATATTCATCCTGGCGTGTGTCCTCAGAATGCTCCACATGAATCATTTATGTCTGAAATGGGCTTTCAAGATGTCCCACATGGATCTGGAGGGATCTAGTCAGACAGAATGGTATAAATCGCTTGGTAATTCATTCCAAGCTGACACAGTGAACCTTATTTTCAGTGAAGGCTATTTCTGGAATATACTTTTCTGTGGGAGAGAAACTAATTTATGTGAACAGTAATATGATGCAATAGCAAGACTACATATACATTGGTACAGACTCTTAAAAAATCCGCACCAGTGCAACATGTTGATTCTGATAACTACTCATCTGATTATAAAGCGATCTTTCAGGAGGATTTCACAGATATTGATAGTTTTTCTGATACCGAGAAAATCCTGAATTCTGATTCTGATGAGGAGAATAAAATGTTATACTTGAAAAAAATGGGGTACTCAGAGGCTGAGGCTTCAATAGCCATGGAGAGATGTGGTACGGATTCATCAATTGCAGAGTTGACAAATTTTATATGTGCTGCTCAAATGGCTAAGGTTGCTGACACACTTCTTTCGGTAGAAGATAAAAAACCATTATGCAATGATTACAAGAAAAGGCGAAACCCAAGCTATGATTTTTGGAAAATGAAGAAGTAGAGGAAGCTTGAAAAGAAGCTTCTTAATGAAGACGCTCATGCAGTTCATCTTCTAAATCTAATGATTGGTTTTGGGGTTCCTACTGAATCAAATTAGATAACTCAAAGAACACTTCCAGAAGATGCTATTGGGTCTCTTTTCTACTACGAGAACATGGTATTTACTCCAGTTGGTGTTTGGACTAAAATGTCATGGTGCTCATACGATATAGAGCCAGAATTTGTAGATTCAAAGTATTTTTGTGCTGTTGCACGAAAAGGGGCTATAATCATAATCTGCCAATTGAGAGCAGATTTCCTCTTATTTCCCTTTCTCCATGTACAATACATGATGTTTTTCCATTGACAAAGAAATAGCGGTCTTCCTGGAATACAAGAACAAAGTTAAACTATTTACAAACATGTATAGGAAGTTCCAAATTGACAGAAAGGATCCGTAAGGCTCTTGAAGCTTATGATGATGAGCCACCTTCGAGTGTCCAGAAGTATGTTCTTGATGAGTGCTGAAAATGGAATCTGGTATGGGTTGGAAGGAATAAAGTTGTTCCACTTGAACCTGATGAGGTGGAAATGCTTATAGGTTTCACTAGAAACCATACATGAGGAGGAGGATCTGCTAGAGACATGTTCCCCGGTGGTATCAATGTCCTGTCTCTTTTCTCCGGGATCAGTGATGCAGAGGTTGCCTTCTACTATCTTGGCATACATTTGAAAACAGATGAGCAAGAACTGAATGATGATCGATTGGAGCAATTATAGAGTAGATTCGGTGAATTTGACCTTGTTGTCGGTGGCATTTCGCATAACAACCTTACCGGAAGAAATAAACATCATCATGATGAACTAGAAGATTTTTGTCGATGCATTTTCTTTCAATGACTGCTACATTGACTGGTTCTTCTGCTGCTTCAAGATAGACACCTACATATCCCACTCTTCCCGAACCATGGAAATGTTTAGTTGATATGGGCTTTCAGCATGTCCCTTTATAACAAGGTAATCATTCTTAATGAGTTGCTGATAATGTCATAGGAGATTTTTACAAGTTCAATTCTCCAGACTTTTTGGCTTCTTGAACCGCTTGCTTTCAAGAATGCTTCGTCATTCTGACCTGGTTCATTCTTTTTCAACAACAGAGGTAGAAAAGGCAACAATTTTCTTCAAGGACCTTCATCATTTGAGACTGTCTTGTTTGAAAATGTTTTTCCTCCTTTCTTTATCGAAGAATGAAAGAATTTTGTAAAGTGTTGCCTATTATAGGTTCACAATAGAATCAAATCATAAGCATGAATTTAATGAATATAAAATAAATTAACTATACTTTTAAATCAAAAAATATAGTCCTATGGAAAATATCAAAATTATTGACTAATTTAAGGTGTAGGTTGATTCTAGTAAAGTAAGGTCTTTCAGGTTGATCCAGCATATATGTCTTCTTTGAGCTTCCATTATCTTGAAGGAATGGTTTTTATGTTCATCTCATAGAGATACTTCTTGTTTCCAGACTTTAAGGAACATCTTTGGGATGTGTGGTGCTTCAATAAGAGCTTAAAATCTTCTCTTATGTCGTTGTTGCACCATTTAATATTCGATCCGCCTTTTCAAGTTTTCAACTCGAATCCTCCTTTGGTTTCAAGATGTTATTTAAAAATTTACATCTTAAACCCCTCTTTTATCATTTTTTATATCATGCATTAAATATTTAAAAAAACAATTTTATAAATAACTGAGAGGCGAAATGAAATATGAAGATATGTCTCTTTCACATAGAAATCCATGTATGATTAGAATGGACTTTTCTGGTACGTAACGTAGGCCAGGGCTCAGGGTTATGAAAGAAAGGAATAAGTAATTGGCGTTGGATGTGATATGGAAAGATATAATTTTATCACTTGCCAAAGATCTATAACTCTTGAAAAATTAAAAGAATATTTAATCTACTTGATACTAAAAATTCCAAGATTAAAACTTAATTCCTTGCTCATAACCATAAAAGCAACACAAGTTTATTTATTGCATAAAAAGCGGAGAAAGGAACAAAAAACATGTTCAAACAAGATGCTGAAAATATAAAGTACTACAGTGGTAGATAACAACTTCCACTTGTTTATGCCTCATTACTCTTTGAATGTTGGGTGTGTACTTGGCCCAGGATTTTCATCTTTATTTGCCCCCCATTTCTTGATCATTTCTTGTGTCAAGACTCCCTTGTCAACGAGCGTCTCTATTTCTTTTAACAATGACCAACAATTCCCTGTTGAATGCCTAGATATCCCAGGTGAAAATTACATAAACTATTTTGGTCATAGCAATGGGCATAAGGATTTGGTGCCACTTTCACCAATCTTGGTGTAATGTATTTTCCTTTAACCAAATGAGGGTACAGATCTGAGATAGATTCTTGAAACACCTTCAGAGTTTTTCTCGCTCGAGAGATTATCACTTTCTTTGATTGTTCTGAATGACAAAATGTTCTCCTGTGATCGAGGGGATTCTGGATGCTCATTTCAGCTACAACTGGAGTAGTATTAACCAGACTCCTTAAGTTGCCCCTTGCCTTACTGGTTTTTGAAAAATCTGATATAGGTATCTGAGGTGTCTTTTGAGTTATATCTATCCCATTCTTTCTTAGACCTATGGGCCAATCTCGAATTACATCCATGAGAGTCTTTTGATTTCTTTTCCCATTTTCTTGCCCCCGATATTCTTCGCAGGATTTGGTCACATTAATCTCTATTGAAGCAACGATTTCTGAGTATTGAACCTTAACCCCTTTTTTTTATCTTGCATTTTTGAATTGCTTGCTCTAAAGGATCTTGGAAATTTCCCTCAAGGTTACCAGGAACCTTAGCTGAACAATTTGGAATTCCACTGTGGTTGAACAAGTCGTGGAGTAATTAATTTGGTTGAGAGCATTTTTGGATGCAATTTTTCACTCAAACAGTGAAAGGGAGAAAATTGAAAACCCTGCAAATTCTTTTTCTTCTTGAACACTCTATAAGGTTTGGTACCATGTTTAACTGAATAAGACCTCACTGCATCAATCTCAGCTTCTTTCTCGATGTCAGTATTGTCAGAGCTTCTTATCTTACCATTCTTGATATCCATTTCGATCATTTCTCCACTCATGATGATGCTGGAGAAATTATTAGGGGTAACAACCCCTATCATGTAATTAATATAGGGAAATTTTAATGTACTGATGAACAAAGTAGTGAACTCCCTTTTAGTCAATGGTGGATATACTTGAAAAGCAACATCCTTCCATCGTTGTGAATATTCTCGAAAGCTTTCATTTCAGTTCATATTTATGTTTGGAACATTGTTCAATCAGGGGTCATATCAGCCATGTGCTTGTATTGACCTAAAAAGGCTTGAGCTAAGTCTTTCCAAGAACGTATTTGAGTACGTTTTAGCTGATTATACCATTTGGATGCAGACCCCGATAAACTATTTTGGAAACAGTGGATCAACAACTTTTCATTCTCCAAATAGCCAGTCATACGACGACAGTACATAGTGATATGATATGATATGATATGATATGATATGATATCATAGTATATAGTGATATGATATGACTCAACCGTCTCTCTAGAAACAACATAAAATTCGTTTGGCTTCAACCCAGAAGCAGTAGGACAATCAGTGGGGAATGATGCTCCAGCTTGATATTGTGAGTTCTTAACAGTGAAATGAACTGGTGATTGAATTTCCTGATGTACAGAGGTATGCTCAGGAATGTGAACAGGTGTAAAACCCAGAGGAATTGTGGGTTTTCAACAAGACTCTTTCCAGCGGTCTGGTGCTTCCCAATCATTTCTTTCATATTATTCAGTAGATCGGAATGAGAATTTGCGATATTAGCTTCAATTTGTGCTAACTTGCTCCTCAATTCTTCCTGCCTCTCTTTTTGCTCTATCTCAAATTTGGCTAGCCTATCCTCAGTTTCTTTAGACATTTTTCTTGTGTCGTGCTAAGCGTTCTTGCTACAAGTAAGAACCAATATCACTTCGGTTAAAATCCTTATTTTAATGAACGATTGTTTTAATGCATGATGTAAGTTTGAAACTATAGATGTAACTATGCAAATATGCAAATGAAAAAAAAACGTAAATACAAATACAAATATAAAGATGCAAATGCAAATGCAAATGTAAATATATGAATTTAACAATAAGAACGCAAATTTGTGTAATACAAAAGCAAAAAAAAAAGTATAAATGAGAATGTAAAGATGCAAAATGCAAATGAATGTATGAAAAGGTGTTACTCAAGAGTGATCATCATAGAATAGATTTCATTGAACACAAAAGTTTCCGTGCATCAAACAAAGCTTTTACATATAGGGGACAGCTTTTGGTCCTAACTTCAACAAAACTTTACATATATGGGATAACTTTCCCTCCTAACTTCTCTAAAGCCAAGTTAGTCTATTAGCTTATGGGCCATATTGCTTGTCTGGACTGCAGCTTATTCCAGGACATTCTCTTTTTCCTTCATCTTCTGTGTCACTTCTCGGAGTTGCTTGTTTTCCCTTGTAAGAGAACCTTTGTGTTCAAGAAGTTCTTGGACAAGATATTCATATATGTTGCAGTTCTTTTTCAGATTGGTGACCCATGTTATCCACTCTTCTGGGGTGTTTTCTATGCCAGCATTTCGAAAGGCTTGACTAATCTTGTGGAAATCTTCATGCATGGTTTCCACTTCTGTGCTCAATTTCTTGTTTTGGTCCTTCAAATAACATGCTTGAGCTTCATAAAAACCTCCTTTATTCTGAATGCCCTGACTGATACTCTTGTCGTAGAATGCTTTTGGTATCAATCTAACAGGATCTTTGTGGAATACTTTTGGTATTAATATAACATGATCTTTGTGTGCATAGCTCACTTCTACCCTCGGAGTTTCCTCAGGATGTCCTTCCTTGGCTGCGTCATATTTTGTTTGATCATAAAACTTTTTGTCAATTTATGAATTCTTTCCAATTTGATGAACAGTCTTTTAAGTCAACACCTTTTGGTTATGCCATGATCATGCAATATAAAAAGAAGTCAATATAAACAAATTAGATCAAAACAAAATGAGAAAGGAAAAAAATAAATTAGTTAGTACCAATTAATGGAAAGAAAAAAATTTCTATCTATAAAGGTATAAATCTTAACCTCATGCTTTCTAGTTCCATGATTTTTTGGAAAGATTAACCTAACCGCATGATTTCTAGTTCGCATGTAATTATTCAGAGAGTGAAAAATAATAATAAATTAAATAAATTAAAAGCTAAAGGTTATTTCTCCTTTGTGTACACCTATTTTGGATAAAATTTCGGCATGGTTTCAGATCGGGAGAGTTTCTAGGGTTTATTATATGCAGGGTTTCAGTTCTAAGAGTAAAGGTACCCAAATTATCCTTGTTGGTGCCCCCTTAGGCTGCCAACCCTCAATCCTAGTCCATCACAGACTAAAGTGGATCGATTTCAATTCGAGGGGATACACTTCTCTATGCCTGACACGAAGAATAAATTTTCACGAAGACATAGAGCATATGAACCCCGAAAGCTACTTGCTACGTCTGACACGGAGAATAAATTCTCACAAAGACGTCGCTTTCACTCCCACTTAAAAGGGACAAGTTTGATTATAAAGCTTATGTTATGCAATGCAAGTGATGTGTGTGAGGAGAAATGTTCAAACCTTTGACAAACAAATAAATAATGAAATTTAATACTTGAAAATAAAATAACAATATTAAAAAAATATACATATAAATATTGTGAAAATAATAAGTATATATAAAAATTTTGAAAAGACAGAATTATAAAATAAATATATGGATTTTTAATTTCTTATTAATAGAGACAATTTATAATTGATTTTAAAAGCTTGACCAGTCCCCAGCTGAGTCGCCAAGCTGTCATAACCGGTTTTCCCCCGGGCACAAAATTTTACTTAGTGAAAAAAAATAATGTGGATAAAATGATTTTGATTTAAAAATGTTTTGGGAGTCGCCATTGACCTTTTTGAATTAGGTAGGTCAAATACCTAAAAATAACCTTTTAAAATAGTTTTTAAAAAAACATAATTTAAAAGATAAACTGATCTGCGTATAACAAAAAAAATTTAATAAAGAAATGATTCGTGGTCGATTACGTTTAGGGAAGGAATAACACCCCTATAACGCCCAAAATTGATACTCATTAATTATAATTTGTCTCTATTATTAGAAATTTAAAAAATTCAAAGATATATTTAATTTATAATCTTGTTATTTCAAATTTATAATTTTAAGAAAATATATATATATATATATATATATATATATATAAGATATTTATTTATTTAGAAATATCAGAAAATGACTTCTATGTGCTTTAAGACAACTCTTTTCTTTATATTAAAAAAATAAATAAATATTAATAAAACATTTATCTAAAAAATAATTAAAATATATTTAATTTATTTTTTTTATTTTTAATATATATATATATATATAAATAAGATATTTATTTATTTAAAATTATCAGTAAATGGACATCTAGTTGCTTTAAGACAACCATTTTCTTAATGTTTAAAAATAAATAATTATTAAATATTGAAAATGTGATGATTTTTCCTAAAATAATTTAAATAAAATAAAATAAAATATATATATATATATTAAAAATAAATAAATATTATTATTTAAACATATATATATATATATATATATATATATATATATATATATATATATGACTAAGATAATAATAAAATAATAATGAAAGTAATAATTTAAATATATAGAGAAATAAAGGACAATAATAAAAATAAAAATGCAAATAAATAATACTTAAATAAAATTAAATAACAAGATTAAAATGTAAAATATAAAAAATGATGAACATAATTCGAAATATTATGAAAACATAATTACTCATAGTGTTATTAACCCATAATTATTAATCAGGATTAAAAATAAATATTATTAAAATTTAAGGGACTAAGTAAGTTATTTACCCTAAATATTATATAAACATGGCAATGACTAAATTATAAAGCAATAAAAGTAAACGACCGAATTAAAGCTTTCAGTGATTGATTTCAATGACTAAATTATAAGTTTACAAAGTTACAGGTATCACGGAAAGGGTATGCTCTTAGGTGTAAAATACGCATATACCCCTTACCCAAAACGACACCGTTTGGGAGGGGTATATGATCCTTAAAGGGCTGGCCCTTCGGGCCAATCTTCTCATTTCTCTTCTTCTCATTCTCTTTCTAATTGAAAAAGAAGAAAAAACCGCTCTGCCTTCTCTCTAGGTTTCCCTCGCCGGAGCTCCCAAATTTCCCCAAAATTTTTCTTTTTCAACCTAGATACCACATAAGGCCTCCTTTTGTTCTAAAACTACCTTGATTGATCTAGATCTAAAGGAAACCGATGGTTTTACCTTCGGTTATAGGGTGGTTTTAGCAACGTTCGGTAGAAAAGGCTTCAAGGTAAGTCTTTATCTTCTCTTTTCCTTTCGGTTTGTTGTTGTGGGTTTTGTTTTCGTTGATGTTGTTTGCTTCTGTTTGTGTCTTCCTCTCTCTCTCTGTATCTCCGCCGTGCCTCTCTTTTTTTTCCTCTTTTATTTTTCAGGTGAGTTAAGGCTTTTATAGCCTCGACGAGACGCCCATCGGACCAGATAATAGGGATGTCTTCGATGAGTCACCAAGCTATGGCGATGACTCACCATAGAGCTCGACGTGGGTGACTTCGTGGTATTCTGGAGACTTCGGTTGGGGTGGGAGTGGAAGTAGCGTTGGCAGTGAGGTGACAGTAAAGGCGGCGACCGCGTGGACATTCTGGAAGCAACGGCGGCTGGATGATATCCTAGGGTTATGAAACCCTAGGGCTTCATGTTGGACTACTGTGGACCGTTGGATCTCTCAGATCCAACGACTGAAATTGGCTGGCGGCTGTGAAGAATATGAAACCTTAATCTATTTAGGGTTTCTAAATTTGGGCTTCTATATCTGGGTTTCGGGTTTAATTGGACCTGTATATTTTTGTATTTAATAATAATAATAATAATATAAGTAATAGTAAAATAAATAATATTAAATATAATAATAATATAATAAAAACAAATGGATAAAAAATATTAGTATCTTCAATAATAATTTAATATTTTTGGCTTGGACAAAAACGGGTGTCTACAATATATATATTTTAATCCCAATCAAAATATGGGTGTCTACAATCACATAGTATTATATTTAAATCCATATCATTTACCTTAGTAAACTTTCAAAATTGGGCTCTTCATAAACCAAATTATTTACAACTTATTTCTCAAAGCATGATATAAGTGTTTCAAAGTAAAATTTAAAACATTTTTCTTTCAAAAGATTTGGGTTGACTCATCGTGAGTCTTCCTCCTATTAAATTTAACATTATTGTAAAATGCACTCACCTTTGCCTCACATAAGTTCTAAACGAAATCCTTTTACTTTCTTTCAATCTCGTACTATGTCGATTCTTTCAATACCATTTCGATCCAAATATACGCATAGATATGTCCTATATCAATATCGAATCTCCGTTAACATTTAACCAATTAACAATACATAAATGGAATGGAAGACTTTAAAATTTCAAGTTTCAGACTTAATAGTATCGGTACTCCTTCTACAGTATAAATACTTTTCTCTTATGGTACCGATACCCCCTTCATTACCGATACCATTTTGGCATTCTGGAATTTCGATTTTAGTTACAGTTTTGATACCTTCCTCTTGGTATCGATACCTCCACCTTAGTATCGATATTGTTCGTCCGGTTCATACCATTTCTTGCAGTTTAACCTTATAGTATCGATAATGTTCTTCTAGTACCGATACTCTTACCCAAAAATAACTTATTTCACTTCGAAAATTATCCAACTTCACCTAAATCTCCTACTTTTAATTCCATTCATACCTTTAAACTCATTTATACTTTTTACCACTAACTTATATCCATTAAAACCCCCTTTAACATTTCAATTTCTCCATAAATCTCTTGAACTAAAAATTATATCAATTCTTCAAACATGCTCTTAATCCTTTCTAACACTTCCAACCTCTTAATTAGACCCTTGACAAGTCAAATATATCTTTGAAAATCCAATTACAATCAAGTTAAATCAATTCTCTTGGAAACCCATTTTACTAAATCTCTATTAATTCCACAATCCTTTAGCTTCTAATCATCTTTAAACTTCCTTAAGCTTCTGTACCCCCCAAGGATTAAAGACTAACTAAAAACCAAAAGAAAAATCAGCTTGAATAGTTACTAACCTTAGCATGAAGTTTCACATGAAAGAGGAGAAGAAAAGAAGAGAAAGTTTCCAGACTTTTCCTTTCTATCATTCTTTTTTTTATCCCATTTATATATGGCCTTAGGAAAAGATATTCTAATTTCCTTTATGTTAAAAGACCATTATATCCTTCCATCTTTTCATCTTTGCATATAAGTCCTAGGTAAAATTCCCAAATCAGTCCTTGAACTTTTCAATTTATCAAAATTAAACCACTAAATTTTTAATCCTTACACTTTAGTCACCAACTTGATGTTTGGAGTATTACACAGATAATCCAAAATCAGTCTTTGAATTTTAGTCATTTTATGGTCTAATAGAGACAATCGTTGCTAGATCCAACTCAATTAAAAATTTGGAACAACTCTACTCAGACTATAGTGTCTTAATGATAATCGAATCCGATCTTAATCTCCCTTTGCGGACCGCCGCTAAATGTGTTCATAGGAAGTTGAATGTGTTACAAGCTGATCCTTCATCCATATTGTTAATCGAAACTGCAATCAAGTAAACATACACTTTTTTGAAATAAAAAAAAATTATTTTAAAAGGATGGCCGATTGCAATACTTGATTCTAGAAAATTGAGAATGTAACCAGAAGGGTATTGGTGCTTTTCAATTCTCACGATTGGAATTGAGTCATCGCTTTAGCCTTTGGCTATGGAAAACTTACCGAAGCATGATAGAAATCATACTTAACATTTTAAAAGAAAACTTGAAAATAAAGAAAGTGAAATAAAAGAAAAGAAGAATTTTATAAAAGTAGAAAAAGAAAGAAATGAGCTAATCTGATATATGTTTTCAGGCTTACCCTGGTGAGGTATTTATAGTCTCCTAAAAACCCTAAAAATATAGTAGAAATGACAATATATAATCTTTGGAAATTGTTTGAATTAAATCCTAAAAACAAAGATAATTCCTAATTTGAAATTCGAATTTTGAGTCTCTCGTTATCAAGAAACTACTGACTGGACTTTCTAAAAGCTGCTGACTAGATGCCATGTCAGTCTCAGACGCATTCATGCCCCAATTCATAGCCACTAAGTTGACCTTGATTCCAGAAAATAAAAAACTGTGAAATCGCGCCATTTAAGTGTTGTTTCTTGAATACGACATCCTACATAGAAAATAAGTTAAAATGCCCAAATCATTAACAAAATTTGATAATCATGGAGTAATTAATAATGGAATAGTGACAATTTATAACACTAATCAAATTCCTAATCACTTATTCAATGCTTGTCCTCAATTATTTCTCACTTAACAGATCAAAATCACAAGTTGTCATCTTCTATTTAAAACAATTTCCAAGACTTTCAAGTAAATCAAAACCAAAGCAAATGTTGAAATCTGAGAACAATCAAGCAAAATCACAATTAAAAACAAGTATAATCAAAGCATGGCATTCCAATTATCCATCAATCTCAAAGAAGCAAGACTTAGTACCTTACAAAAGTTCACTTATTCCGCTCAAAGTGTTTCGGGTGAAAGAATCACTCAAGTCTAACTAATTAAAACATCATCATAAGTTTGCAACTAAATCTAATCTCTACTACTAAGTATGAACAAGATGCTATAGTCAAGAGGTCTTTCAAAAGGGTTGCAATGGGGCTAAGGTTCGGGTAGGATAAAGGCAAAAAATCGGGTTAAATTTCAAGACAAAAATAAGGTTATTCCATGAATTTATTCTAAATGAAGCAAACAAAAAGATAGATAACAAAAATGAAACAACCATATATTTTCTTTTTTTGAACTTTTCTTTTTTTTTCCCGTTTCGAACGGACCATATTTTTTCTGTTCGAATAGTTTATTTAAATCTTTTTTCCTTTTTTCATGTTGTTCAAACTAAAATGCACAATTTTTTTCTTTTCATTCGAATCTACACTATATTGTTCGAGCAGTGTAATTTATGGGGGGTTTCAAGTTCTTCTTATCTTATGTGTCAAAACAAGCTTACCTCTATTCTGAAAAGGGTGACAACAGAGGGGAAAATAAAAACAAATGGCTTGAGTTAATAATATGGTAAACAAAGAAAGAGAATATGGCTCAAATTTGTCTATCTAAAGGAAAATAAACAAAGGGTAGGCAATTTTGTTTTGGGAAAAGAAAAATATTAAATCCTAATCCCCTTATCATACTAAAACATCATATTTAAATGTGTAGTCTTGACAAGTATTATGCTACAAGTTATAAAATGTAACTAAAATTTAAAAAAGAGAAAGAATGGAAAAAATACGCTCATTAGACTCAAAACTCACATAAAAGGGGTTTAAATTGTATTATGTCATACAATCAATTCAACTAATAAATGAATGGAATGTCAAGAATAGTTTTAAAGAAACCGATTAATCATGCCAATTGCTATCATACGTCCTAAATTCCAACAAGAGCAAGATCAAAATTCACAAGAAAATCAAAGAAACAAGGTAAAACATGAGATAGACAATAAGAAAATCCAAAATGTTAAATCAAGAAAAACTCAATTCCAACCAATCGAATAATCAAAGAGGAAATTTAATACAATTGTTACTCCCTCACTTAAATCATATTATCCCAATATGAAAATGAATGCACAAGAGAGGTGGTAGAAATACTCCTCATTTAATGACAGTCGCGGTCTCGGCCGTGTCAAGATGTGCCTGGGCGAAGATAAGAGAGGATCTCGGCGAGGTTGGTCTCAATAGAATCGAACCGGTCGTGCACTTCATAAATATCGTCATGAACATCCGACTGTGGGTGCTCTACTGGTGCCAGATGTGGCGTGGTCCTTCAAAAGAATAGGCACATTGCGCGGGGTAATAGTACCAGGAGGAACGATATAGGCGCAATGAGTGTCCCTGCAAGAAGTCTTATCATGTCCAAATATCGTGCATCTAAAGGATCCATTTCAAAAGCATAAACAAATTGTGCACTATCGAAAGTCAATGGAAATAATCGAGATCGAAGGTTAGTAATATAAAGACCAAGAATTAATGGGCGACCGAAGCGTACAATGCGCTCGAAAGCACTGGCGAACCAAAAGCCCAAATTTATCGTCATACAGGTGTGCATACACCATAAGAAAAAGATTTCAATCTTACTCATACAGGATGTGGTATTGTTACATTCAGAGTAATTATATGCGAGAAACCGGTGTATGTTGCAGAGAGCAGGGTCTTTAAAATACCACCATTTGGTGGTACGAGCATCGAAGATGGCTCCAGATGATCCAATGATCACCTCATAAGCCATATCTATATCAAAGTCCTATAGAATCTCACGTAAAGGGATCAAATAGCCATGATCTGTGACATCCGTCATGAATCTCATTGAGAAATTAAAACTAGAAAGAAACATAACAAAATGTTATCCTAATAACCGAAAATATATAACACCAGGTGAGTCATTAGTTACGATATGATTTGGCAGGCACATAAATGTAGTGTAAAACTCAAAAACTAATTCATAATATGTTTACATCTAATCTTAGGGTAAAACGTCCATCCAATGGCATTGAAGTACATCATAACAAAGTCACGCAAATATAAAGAATCAAGAGTGAGATCGGGTATATACTTGCAAGCCTGAAACTTACGATACCTGATGCTATCAAACCGCCAAGTTTTTTCATCATCAAATTCTAAATAGCTTTGCAAAACTTTATCAATTGGAAAGGAATAGGTTCAGCCTCGATGATGACGTTCAAAGTAGTGGGTGTGTTTGTGTGTTTTATCGTCATACGTGGGAGCTTCACCCGAGCTTGCGCCGAATGATGGGGAGGATGATGCTACCCAGAATATTGGCGGAAGGTTGATGCATGATAGGCTGTCGACGGTGGTGGTGCCTCGGTTGGAAACCCACTTCCAAAATCCTCTAAAAAATCAAAAAAAGGATGCCACATTAATAATGGTTCGATTTCAACGGGTATGAAGTTTACCTAATCTTGTTATTTGGGAATGATTGATTGGGCGGAGAATGACGGAGCAACGTCCGACACTAAATGAGAGTGTGACCTGAATGGCATAGAGTAAAATATTGGTGTCTCCAAAGAAGAAGAACGATTTTTTCATGGTCCAGATGACTGATAGAATCATACGAGTGCATCATGTAATTGGCTTAGGAGTACGTCGTAGAGGTGGATGACGTCAGAACGTGAATTCGCTCGGGAGTAGGAGACTCTGTGCGCAATTGCTGCGCATATCAGCCACCACGACGTCGGGCAAGAGCGGGTACAAGCACGAGTTACTGTGGTAATATATCATAACTATTCGATACTTGGACAAGCAGAGGGGCGAAAAAATGGTGGTGAGAGCCATCGAGGGTGACTGACGTTGGGGCAAGACTATTGTATTGGTTTCTTGTTCTCACCATGGTGGAAATTGAAAAGATAGATGAGCGAAAGAGGTGAGTGACAGTGTCACACCCCAACTTATGGCCTAAAAAGTTTCTTAAAATGCATTCAATGACTAAATTAAAATTTTTAACTAAATTCAGGGGCCAAAGTGAAATTTTGTTTAAATTCGAATCCAAATTTAAAAAGTATTAAAAATTAGAGGACCTAAAGTTTAATTTTTTCCATTTTCCTTTTTAGGGAATAGATAACCCTTAAATCTGAAAAGCTTCCTCATTTGAAAACCCAATTTTCTCTCTTCAAGCATTCATATTTTAGCAAGAAATTTCAATCCTCGTTTCGTCACAGACCGTTTTTCTATTTTCGACACTTCTCGTACCATCGTTTTCCTTGCGTTGTCCCGAGTTCACCGGTGTCCACCTTGCCTCCGTTGTTTTCGGTGTGTGAGGGGGAGAGGAAGATAAAGTTTTTTATATTTTGAAATCGAGCTCTCTGCCATTCACCGTTTTGTATCCGTAATGTTTTTGTATCCGTAATTTTTTTGACCCCCGAAGGCTCTGTACGTGCCCCACGCACCTCCCCTGTGCGTGTGAAAGTTCCACCGCCTGGTGGTATGCTTGATAATGCCAATCCAACCCACATGCTCGACTTGACCTGATCTGACTCGATTTGACCCAACCCGAACCAAACCGGTCAACCGTTAACCTTTAATCGGCGTTGATTTTTTCGAAAACCTCAATCTTGACATTTTTCAACATCCTGAGTCCAATTATGCAATCTATTTTTCCAAATTCTGACCCGAAAGCCCTGAATCGAGCTCATTAATTAAAAAATACTTAGTATTTTTAACATTTTTGCTTATTTATTTGAGATTTGATTATGGAATTGATTCGAAAAGATATTTTTATAAAGGTATTCGTATTTCACACGACCGAGGGTCGGTTAGATTCGATGCTTCCCATCCGTCAGATTCGTACGATCTACGTTTCTCGAGGGTTATTTGTAGGTATCTGTAAAAAAAATTAAATAAGGGTTATTATTATTATTATTATTTATATTAGGATTCCGATATGGATTTTTATGATTTGAAGGATTTAGGGCTGCCGCTGATCGTGATCAGCTAACTCGGTAATAGGCTTTCTTATCAGACTACTCAGACCGGTACAAATGTGTTTCCTGATGGTGTTACATTACAGTTTTAAAATATTTATCTGAACATTTTTAGATTTATGATAATACTTAATATTTTTATGACACGATAACTGATTTTCTGAATACTCTTTATCTGATATCTTATTTACTGCACATTTCTAACATGATCTCTGATTTCTGTATTTTGTAAATAATTTCTGAGTCTGGAATATTTTCATGTTTTACTGAATTAAACTACCATTTTCACTCGAATACATACATGTTTATGACTGTCATTGGGGGTATTATTGGAGGAAGTATCTCAGGCCTAGTCTATGACTTGTAAGTCCTTATCGCAGGCTCCTCAGTTTTGTGCTCAGGGTAAGTCCTTACCGTAGGCTCCTCAGCTTTGTGGTCAAGGTAAGTTCTTATCGCAGGCTCCTCAACTTGTGCTCAGGGTAAGTTCTTACTGCAGGCTCCTCAACTTGTGCTCAGGGTAAGTCCTTACTGTAGGTCCTTATGCTATGTGTATAAGGCCCTTACCGGGTGTACATGTGGGTATATAGTTTTGTGGAACCTACACATTCTAGTAATCGAATGAGGGTAGTGTTCATATTTTTAAAACATGTTTGATAAACTGATTTTACTGAAGTGTTTTATCTGTATGTTTTTATACACTGTAAGGAGCATATTGGTATTTTTAGCTCAATTTGTAAATTTTAACTTTTTTAGATAATAGTAGACCGTAGGCTAGCAGACTTGGTATCAAGAGGACCGACTACTCCTATTTTTGTACCACTGTATATCTATATATACCTTTTTGTTATACTTTGGTGACACTTGTTTTTGCTTTCGTCTCGATATATCTGTACTACCGATATTTTTCTATGTATATGTTTTATACGATTTTTCTGATACATGTAAATATTGATATAAGACGTTTATCGTATGAACTTTTCTTATGGCTAATTTCATATTATATTGTATATAGATTTGAATGTTATTTTAAATATAAAAAAATTCTGAATAAGATATATAACCTCCTGGATTTAGGCATAACGTCCAGACTGAGTCTAGGGGTTTACACTTGATGGTATCAGAGCTTTCGATTTTAAATACTCGGACTATGCCTAAAATATGGATTTTGAAGATATTTTTGATATTTTAAAAAATTGTGTCACCTTATTTTATGAGTTTAAATATATTTGAGATTCTTGATGCTAGTCTAACTTAGGTTCAAATTCTTTTTGTAGAGCCTTGTATATTTATCTGATGAGTGCTGCTAGAGGTCGTAGGTCAGGCTGTGGTCATGGTCGAGGGCGAGGGTGAGCGACTCGGTCTTATATTATTATAGATGATCGATGTCATTACGAGATCCTCATGTTCCACATGTAGATCCGCCTATTCCTAGAGATAATCTGGTTACAACTGCAAGAGTCCCTCCTGTCATTGAGGACGATGACACTGATATGGATGCGGATTCCATTAATAGAATAATCTTTCATATGTTCAGGAGAACTGCTTGAGTCCCTGGTAATATTCTACGGTTGAGATTTCGAAGTCTTTGGTAGCTGCTGGAGTAGTTCCGTTTGAGGGTATTATTGGTGGACCTCCAACAACCACTGAGAATTAGTTGTACGATATAGAGAGGATTATTGATGAGATGGACCTGAGGCCTGAGAAAACGTTAAATGGGGCCCTAGCTATGCTAAGAAAGAGAGTTTTCGGTGGTGACAATCGATTTCTGGTAGTATTTCAGGATATCTGTTAACATGGGATCTTTTCAAGGTACGTTTTTGAAGTCGCTACATCGGAGAGAGATACTTGCAGGAGCGATGCCAGGAGTTTCAGAATTTAGAGTAGGATTATATGTCTGTTATGGATTATGAGATTGAGTTTATTAGGTTGAGCTGTTATGCTACTGGACTTGTTGATATTGAATCGGATCGGTGCTTGAGGTTCAAGAATAGACTCAGGTATGAGATTAGGAGTCAAGTTGCTACTCGCTGGGAGAGAAACTTTGATGCCTTGGTTGAGATAGCCAAGACCATTGAGGATATAGAATGAGTGGGTATGGAGCGTATAAGAGATATAGATTGAGATCAAAACCAATTCAGGAGGCCTTCCTATTGGATAGGGTATTCATTCGACCCAGTGTTTCACCTGGGCAGCCCCAGTTCTCTTTGTCAAGAAGAAATATGGGACATTGAGACTCTGTATTAATTATAGGAAAATGAACAAGCTCACAGTTAAAAAGAAAATATCCTCTGTCCAAGATCGATGATCTGTTTGACCAATTTCAAGGGGCTTCTATCTTTTCAAAGATAGATTTGAGGTTTGGTTATTACTAACTCAAGGTGAAGGATTCTGACGTCCCAAAACTTGCTTATTATACTCGATATGGGCATTAAGAGTTCTTAGTGATGCTATTTGGGTTAACTAATGCCCCTACTACTTTTATGGATCTGATGAATTGGGTGTTTTGACCTTACTTAGACCAATTTGTAGTTGTGTTCATCGACGGCATATTGATGTATTCTCAAACTAAAGTAGAACAAGATGAGCATTTAAGGATTGTTCTATAGACTTTGAGGGAAAACAAGTTATACGCCAAGTTGAGCAAGTATGAGTTCTAGCTTAGTGAAGTGGTTTTTCTTGGGCATATCGTTTCTGTTGAGGGTATCCAGGTGGATCCGAGTAAAATGGAGGCTATTATAAATTGGAAGCAACCCAAGAACATCTCAGAAATTCATACTTTATTGGGCTTAGATGGTTATTACTGTCGTTTCGTTGAAGGGTTCTCCATTACTACTGTAACATCTCAAAAAACCGGCTAGTGACTAAAATTAAAGTTTTGAAACTGTGTGATCAATTTCAGAAAAATAAAAAAGTTTAGGGACTTAATTGGAAAATCTTGGTGTTGGATTTAGTAGAAAAATTTGAAAATTAAAAGGGCATAATAGTTATTTAGCAAGGAATGAATTTTAAATTCATTTGTGGTGTATTATATATACTCGTGGAAAAAGGGAAAGAAAGAGTAAGAGATATCCAAAGCATTCTTCAGCTTTCTTCTTCCTCTTCACCGTGAGTTCTTGCATAAGGTGAGTATGCTTTCTATGGATTAATTCTTTCATTTTAAGGTTGGTTTTAATTCTTGGAGTGTTAAAATAGCTTAAGGAAAGGTTATAGTGGTGTAAAACAAAAAGATAGATAAGTTATGAATGATTTAATAATAGGATGATTTAAGTGAATTGATGAGGAAGAAGTTATAAATAGATTTTTAAGCCATATTTGACTTGTCAATGATCTAATTAAGAAGTTAGAAGTAATAGAAGTGAATTAAGAACATGTTGAATAATTGGCAAGATTTTTAGCTTCAAATGTTTTAATGAGATATTTGATGTTTGGATGGGTTAAAGTGATATAAGATGGTTTGAGTAAGTATATTTGAGTTTAATGAATCAAAAGGAGTTAGTAGAGTGGAAGGTAAGTAAGTTTTGGAAATTTTTTAGGTAAAATAAGTAAATTTTGGGCATGGGGTATCAGTACTGTTCATCTAGTATCGATACTTAAAAGTTAAAAGAGTATAAGTTGAGCTTAGGGTATCGATAATGAAGGAACAATATCAATACCATGTGATATAATCCGCTAAATCTTTAATAAGTATCGATACCTAAATAGTAGTATCAGTACTAGTTAAAGAGATATCGATACCAAGGGTTTACTATCGATACCATTAACAAGTTAAAAATACAGAATGTCAAAATGGTATCGGTACCAAGAGGGGGTATCGATACCATAGAAGAGTAGTATCGATACTATAGTGGGAGTATTGATACTATTGAGCCTGAAATTTTAAATTTAAGTGTTCTTTTCAGCTTAAGTTATATTGATTGGTTATAAGAGATTTGAACTCCAATATTCATATAAGGTGTATAATTGTGTAGATATCGATCAGAAGCGAGTATCTGATGAGTCAACGATATAAGATCGAGAAAGAAAGAGATAAGTACATGACTTGGACTAGTGAGGCTTAGGTGAGTGCATACTATTGGGTATATAATGTTGGGAAGAAATAAGACTTGCGATGAGTCGATTTCCAATGATTGATTTCATGATTTCATGCGTGCAAGTGTATGATTGATATGATTTATTTATGTACATGAGTTCATGCATATGTAAGTATGTATATACACTGTTATACAAGTCTATGTGATACATGTTATGTGACTATGGTATAAATAATGTGAGAATGAATGACCTATGTGACTATGTGAACATGTGAATATGTCAATGAGAAGACATAAGAACAAGATATAAGCCATGTGACATGTGAATCATATGAAAATGTTCTACGTGAAAGTAAACTATGTGCTTATTTGAATATGTGAAATGACATAAATGATAATGCCCATGTTATGTGATATGAGAGCTAGGGGTATAGTTGCATGCCAAGAGTCGAGGGTTCTATGTTATCCTTCGGGACATATATGTAATCCTTTGGAACATATATGCGGGTCTTTGAGACACATATTTGGTCATTTGGAATATATATATGGTCCTTAAAGAGATTTCTATGTGGTCCTTCGGGATATATATGTGGTCATTCAAGATAAATATGTGGTCTTTCGGGACATTTTATGTACCCCTAGTGGGAATATATACGAGCTGTGGTGACAACATATGTGCACAACCTCAATGTACTGACATATATTTAGTTCTCACAAGTGTATATGGGCTATTAAAAGATATAACATAAATAAAGTGTATGTGTTTTGCTGTGTGAAATGTATAATATGATGTGTATAAGTGTTAATTACAAGTTTAGATGATAAGAGAGATTAATGAGAATAATATATGATAATGTTAAGAATGTAGAGGATGATATATGTACATGTATGTATTTGTTACATGAAAGGGTATGTGATTTTGTATGATATGATAGAATTAAATGTTCATGCATTGTTAGGAGTTAAAGTTACATTATATGGTTTATATGCATCACTAAGTCAACGACTTAGCGTGTGAGTGTTTCACACGTAGGTTTCGATGAGATTATGGAGCAAAGAGGAGCAAGACAGTTCATCTTATCATTTCCAAAGATCAGATCCGAAATGTATTTGAATAGTATGTATTTTGTTATAAGAAATATAGTTGGCATGTATATAAATATTTGAATTGTATAGGCTCTGATCAGTTTTGTAAAATCATATGATTGTAATTAATGTAAAATATTCATTTTCTTGAAAGGTGAATTTGAACTTTTAGCTAATTTGTAAAGAAAAACATTTTGAAAAGTCAATGTGACACCTCAGATTCGTATCCGGGTCGGGTACGGGTTGGGGGTGTTACAACTACAGCTCCTCCAACAAAACTGTTAAGGAAAGATGTTCCATTTGTCTAGTATGAGGACCAACAAGCTAGCTTTGAGAAACTAAAAATTTTTTTGACTCAAGTCCAGTTGTGATTCAGCCTGAGTTTGGTAAGGATTTTTTTATGCTTTTCACTCTGGATTAGGATGTGTTTTGATGCAAGATAGGAAGGTTTTCGCTTATGCATCACATCAGTTAAAGCTGCATGAGCGTAACTATCCTACTCACGATATGGAGTTAGCTGACATAGTTTTTACTTTGAAGATCTGGAGACACTATCTCTACAGAGAAAAGTGTTATATCTATACCGATCATAAGAGCCTGAAGTATCTGCTTACTTAGAAAGAGTTGAATTTGAGGCAGCATCGCTGTTTGGAGCTTCTAAAGGACTATGATTGTGATATAGAGTATCATCCAGGGAAGGCTAATGTGGTAGCCGAAGCGTTGAGCCATAAGGCAATATCTGATCTAAGAGCCTTGTTTACCAGTTTGAGTTTATTTGATGATGGCAGCCTGTTTGTAGAGTTACAAGTTAAACCCACTTTGGCCAAGAAGATTAAGGCTAAATAACTCCTAGATAACTTTTTACTTTCCATGATTAGGCAGGTTGAGCAGGGAACGAGTTCAGAGTACTCTTTTGATCAGGATGACATTTTATGCTTTCATGGCTGTTACTGCGTCCCTAAAGATGATGAGTTAAGATGGGATATTCTTCAGGAGGCTCATAGTAGTCCTTATACCATGCATCTTGGTGGGGACAAAATGTACAAGAATCTCAAGGAGCGATACTTTTGGAGTGACATAAAGAAGGATATTTCAGATTTTATAGTGAGGTGTCTGACTTGTCAACAGGTTAATGGGAGCACCAATATCTGTCGGGACTATTGCAGTCTATTAAGATTCTAGAGTGGAAGTAGGAGAATATTACGATGGACTTCGTTACCGATCTTCCTTTGACTCTTTCCAAAAAGGATTCTGTTTGGGTGATTTTGGATCGACTCACCAAGTCAGCTCATTTTATTCTTGTTTGGATTAATTATATTTTAGACAAGTTGGCTAAATTGTATATCTCTAAGATCGTTGCACTCCACGGTGTTCCATTTTCCATCATCTCTGACCGAGATCTGAAGTTTACTTCTAGGTTCTACAAAGCTTTGCATGAGGCTATGGGTACTCGTTTGAATTTCAGTATAGCTTTTCACCCGCAGACTGATGGTCAGTCTGAGCGAGTGATTCAGGTGCTGGAAGATATGTTACAGGGTTGTGTGATTGACTTTCATGGTAGTTAGGAAGATTTATTGCCTTTAGCCGAGTTTGCTTACAATAACAGTTACCAGACAAGTATTCACTTGACACTGTATGAGGCTCTATATGGACGTCGATGTCGTACTCCTATCTTTTGGATCGAGTTGTATAATAAGAAGACATTGGGTCCAGAGCTAGTTCGAGAGACTGAAGATACTATCAAATTGATCCGTGATCGCCTGAGAGAGGCGTTTGATAGGCAGAAATCTAATGCAGATCAGTGATGGAAGGATATCGAGTTTGATGTTGGGGATCATGTCTTTCTGAAAGTATCTCCATTGAAGAAAGTGTTGAGATTTGGACGTAAAGGTAAATTGAGCCCGAGATTTATTGGGATGTACCGTATTTTGAAAAAAAAAGTCAGACATGTTGCTTATCAGCTTGAGTTGTCTTCCCAGCTCAGTCGCATTCATGTTGTTTTTCATGTATCCACGTTGAGGCGATATCGTCCAGATCCAAGTCACATTATTCAAATTGAGGAGGTAGAGTTGAGACCTGATTTGTCTTATGAGGAAGAGCCTATTTAGTTTTTAGATCGACATGAGAGAGTTATTCGGAATAGGCATATTCCGATGGTCAAAGTTCAGTGGAGTAACCATGACCTCTCAGAAGCTACTTGGGAGACATTGGAATCTATGGAAGCTCATTTTTCACATCTATTTCTATCAGGTAAATTTCGAAGATGAAATTTCTTTTAAGGGGAGAGTTGTCATACCCCAACTTAAGGCCTAAATTAAAATTTAAACTAAATTTAGGGGCCAAAGAAAAATTTTGATTAAATTTGGATCCAAATTAAGAAAGTATAAAAACTAGAGGGCCTAGATTGTAATTTTACCATTTTTGTTTTTAGAGAATATATAACCCCAAATATAAAAAGCTTTTTTATTTGGAAACCCTATTTTCTCTCTCTTTAAGCTTTCATCTTTTAGAAAGAAATTTCAATCGTCGTTTCGTCATCGACCGATTCTATGTTTTCGACACCTCTCGCACCATCGTGTTCCTTGCGTTGTCCCGAGTCCATTGATGTCCACCTTGTCTCCGTTGTCGTCGGCGTGTGAGGGGGTGTGAGGGGGTTAGGAGGATAAAGTTTCTGATATTTCAAAATCGAGCTATCTTTCGTTCAACGCTGTGAACCAATCTTTGTAAGTGTCTCAAAACCCCTTAAAAGTACATAGAAATTTTTTCGTAATTTTTCTGAACCTCGAAGGCTCTACACGTGCCCCCACACGCCACCCCTACGTGAGGGGAAGTTTCACCACCTGTCAAGCACACTCTCTCCTAATATTACCAGTTTATTACCATTTCTGACAAAGCGAGTATCACTATCCATGCCTTCGTGGGATTCTGTCCGAGCTAGCACCACGTACGAGATATACGGAAGGCGTGGATCATGAAACACGTCTTCCATGGGAAATTTTGACATGGCGCCACGTGAGAAGACACATTTCAAATGGCACGTCTTCCAAACGTCATCCCTCAAAGTATTTAAAAAATATTCTTTAAAAAATAAAACTATAGGGATTAACATCATAATTTAATATATATTAGTTCCATGAGTTGAAGAGCTTAATGGGGTTAGTTTATATAGGCATATTGTAATGTTTAGGTTATGTTTCTTGACAATGTGGGATAAAGCTAAAAGGTGTATTCCTTAACATTTTATTTTTATATCTAATGAATCGACTTATACACTATTGTTAAATTACATTATGTTAATATTTATTATTAAGGTTTTATATTAATTAAGATTAGATATTTTTTATATGTTAATATATATTTAAATAATTACATTAGTTTAATATTTATTATTAAGGTTTATATTAAATTAAATTTTGAAGTTGATATATAACAAATGATAAACGACATACTCATGTAAGATCGAATATAAGATTAATTATATTGGGGCGGCTCAAAAACCTTAAAAAATTGTATGTTCTTTTGTTTTAAATCTAGATTATGAGATAATGGGTATCTGCATGTAATTTATTTAATTATATGTTTTTGTTGTAGTAATTTGAGAAGGAATAAGCTACAAGATGTTATTCCTTCTGAAATTGGCGAGCTTAAGAGTCTAACACATCCGTAAGAAACACCTGAAAGTTTTTTTTTCACGTTATGATAATCAAGATTATTGCTTTCTACTAGCCAAAAAATTGATTAGATATCTAAGCTTCAACAATTTTAAAGGGGAGATCCCGAAAAAGTTAACAATAGTGTATAAGTAGATTCATTAGATATAGAGATAAAAAGTTAAGGAATACACCTTTTAACTTTTATCCCACATTGTCAAGAAACACAACATAAATACTCTAATATGTCTATATAAGCTAACCACATTAAGCTCTTCAACTCATGAAACTAATATGTATTAAATTATGATATTAGTTCTTATAGTTTTATTTTTTAAGTTTTTTAAAGCATATTTTTTTAAAATGCTTTAAGGAATGATATAGACCTTGGAAGGCATACCCCTTGAAACGTACATTCTTACGTGGTGTCATGTCAACATTTCCCATAAAAGGTACGCTTCATGATCCGGACCTTCCGTATGTGTCAGAGGTTCAATGAAGACGCGGATGACGATCCGCGCCTTCCCTTACGTGGTGCTAGCTCGGAAAGAACCCCGCGAAGGTGAAGATGGTGATCCGCGCTTTATTGCCACTTTGACAGAAAGGGTGCTAGATCGGTAATATTTGAAGATAAAGTGTCTGACAGGTAATTAATGGGTCTGATGGTGATATTTCGGTAAAAACACCGATAATAGTGATAATATATGTGTACAAATATTATTTTAAACCACTTAATGGATATATACTTAAAATATATATTTTAAATCACAATATTATTAATTATTGATATTTTATTTATATGAACAATTGATTTAAAGATCGATATCTTTATTGTGAGGAAGATTTTTTCAATTCAGTTTACTTTATTCATAACATTAAATTTAAATCATTGACTTAATTTAAAGAATCTAATGTCTTGTATAAAAAAACCAAGTTTATATTCTTTTAATTTAAATGTAAGACTAAGTGTTTTGAGAAATTTAATAATTTTTTATTTTAATAATTAATTTTAATTGTTATCATAGATATATAGTTTATTTAAATTAAACCAGATTTTCATTCTTAGAATCGAAAAACAATCAATAATTTAATAGGGTATTTTACTGCATGGCATGCTTCTTCTTCATCATTTATTTCCTCCTTATCTTTTGTTTAGGGTAAACTACAGATTGAGTAATTAAACTATTATTTTTATTCTGTTTTGGTACTCAATTTTTTTTTTCAAAATCATATTTAACGTTTAGTTTAAGTATATTTTGGTATCCGTCAGTAAAAACTTAACGGTGATATTGATGTATCACCATAAGGTAATGTTATGCCATCATTGAAAGACGTCACGTATGTAATTTGTTAATTTTTTAGTGACAGGGTATCAAAACGTAAACTAAACGTTATATATGACTTTAAAAAACATAAAATTTAAGTATCAAAATGAAATAAAAGTAATAGTTTATACGTTAAACCTATAATTTATGCTTTATTTAATTTCTCGTTGTAACTTCCACCGTTCCAACGCTGTTAGTAATGGAAAATAATTAAAACTGCAACCTAATTTAAGGATATAGGTTAATTAAACCCTAAATTTTAAACTTAATTAAGGAAAGAAACAAACAAGAGCAAAAATATTTATATCCCGCGTGTGCTTTAATTATGTTAGTATCTCAACTTATTGAATGATTTAAGAGATTTTGTAAAACTCGAATTCAAGTAATTGTGTTTACTGTGAGCGTTTACGTTTTTAATAAGATAAGATGAATAGATTTTGTGTCTCCAACAACGAAACAGATAATTAATTAATGAAAATTTTATCGAAAAATAGATTTGGTTAAGAGAAATAAAGCCTTATGTTAATAGGTGAGGTGAGGTGTAAAACTGAAGCAACTGGAATTAATGGGGTGATGGGCAAAAGAAAAAGAAATGAGATGAGAAATACAAATGAAGCAGCAATGAATTAAAAGAATGCTTACGTTTTTGGTGCAAAGAGTCAATGTGAGCAGGTTGTTGCTATTAATGTTATATAATTAAGTGTACAAAATTTGTAAAATCTTTACAACATTTTAATAGTTAATTCAACAAACCCATCTTTCATTTCCATATAAATATGATCGAACACATTAATGAACTTGTAAATGTCCGTACATCTATATACTCCTTTTAGAAACGATATTATTAACCAGGATAATAATGAATTCTAAATATAAATCGTAATATATATATATATATATATATATATATATATATATATAAAAGATATTAAAAAGTTTTTATATAAATTTATTTTAAATAGAGTCTAAGATAGATCAAGGGCTTAACCATTGTTTAATGTAATTATAAATATTTAAAACATATTATAGAAACAAGTTAAAATACATTTTTTAACTATGCTTTAATTTTAAAATTTATATTTATCCATTGCCTCTTTCCTTTTTTTTTCTTTTGATTTTTGTTTTGTCAGCGACGACGTTAATGTTAATGTTGATCACTGATCATCGATGATTATTAGTTTTCTAATTTATATATATATATATTTAAGTTTTTTTTCCAATTTTGAATAAGAATATTTATCATTATGACATGATTTTCTCTGTCTTGTGACACAAGTTTTCTCTGCTCTTGTGGTATGATCCTTATGATTTTTGGTATGGTTTTTACATACCTTTGCAATCATTTTGGTGCTTGTACAAAGACACTCACGATATTTATTTTTTGATTAGTTTATCAATGGTTAAATAATATAAGATCCCCTATTTGATTAAAAGTTGTTTGTCGATATAATCAGAATTGTGTAACAAAGCAACCTGCTAGACAATTTAGTTCGCTCAACACTCCTTTATCACTTTGTAAAATATCCAGTTCGATAGAAACAATTGACTTTTATGAAGGTTATCGAATTCTTTGGACGCATTCTTCAAGGAAATGTTCCATTTTTCTTCATAATTTTGGATTTAATATTTTTATTTTTATGAGTTTTTTATGTTTATTACCTCATTTTTTTCTATATGTTTGCGTGCATTAAAATCTTGATTCTTTCTTTTATTTTTATTAATGAAATCCGATAAATATCGTTAAAAATACTTATTTTAACTGAATTTAAAGAGTTTATGTACGTTTCATGATTTTTATTCAAAATTATAAATTTTTAAATATTTCAAGTCTTGTATTCAAAACCTATATCAATCCAATTGAGGTCTAAACATATATTGTTCTTTAATTTTCTTAAATATTTTGTTCAAAATTCAAACCAAATGAGTTTATAAAGTTTCTTATGACGTGGCTTAATAAATTTGAATATTTTAAAATTAAAAAATATATATTGATTTTTGAGTGGGGCCCAGGCCGCCTGCTCTCCGTCCCTGCTCGTATGGGCATGTCTTAATTGCGAAAATCTAATGAAGTGGGTGAGGTGACTAGGGGCATATATTTCAATTTCTTTAATTTTTTTATTTTTATTCAAATATTTGATTCCGATCTTACAGTTAATAAAAAATTATTTTTATTACAAAATGATTAACGCTTTTTAATTCCGAAAAACAGTTTACACAACCCATCTAAATATTGTAAAATAAATTTCATAAATCATACATATATATTTTTAAAATATATATTTTGTTTTAAATAAATTACTTTCTAAAATTTACTTTCTTTTACTAATATATTATTTTTAAAAACTATATTTAGTAAAATAAAATAGACCTTATATCTAAGTATGAAGCTCCAATATGCAAGGGATAAGCCAAAGCAAAGCAGGTGCTTATAAGGTGATATGTCCATGACAGAGACGACAACCGAAAACGTCAGTATTGCTCCAAAAATACTTTACCATACACCACGAGAAATACCTTAGCCTTCCCAAAAACCCAACAAGTACACTTCAACTATATAGTACTTCTTCATCATTTTCATGGTTTTTCTTGCAGAAAAGTAATTTTGCAGAGGTGCCGCCTTGGGTGATTGTCATGTATAACACCATATTCTTCAAGAACTGTGTTAGCCATCCCAACCAAAAGAGGAATGAGTTGGACAAGTTCTGCGTCGATTGTCTTCAATCTTTTTGCTCTCATTGCCTTTCTTCTCATGCTTTTCACAACCACATCAAGGTCTTCTCTTCCTCCTTTAAATCTTATGCAATAGCGGTTATGCTCTTAATTTTTTGTTTTCATTTAGTTTAGTTTTTTTTTTAATTTTAAAATTATATAAATTATTTTTTAAAGTTTTTTTTAAACTAGTTAAATCAATTTTTTAGATAAATTACTTTTTATGTTTCTCTTAGTATTGAAATTAGAAAAATTAAATCATAACTTATAATTTTTCAATTTAAATACTTCTTAGGTTCCTTTCAATTTCAAAATTAAATAAAGTAAATAAAACTCAAACTTTAATTTTAAATTTACATCAAATTAATCACACTTTAACTCTTAGTTTATTTCGATTTATATTTATCTCTCGAGTTTTTATCTTGATTCCGTTTTAGATATTTTTGTGAAATAAAATTTTAAAATATAATTAATTTTATTGATCTTATTATAAAAAAATAAAATAAATTTTATATAATTTTTTTAAGAATTTTTCGTATGTATATTTATAGATGAAAAAATCGCTTAAATAATGATTTGGGAAATAAAAAAAATTCCCTAGATAAGGTCCCCACTAATTTATTTACTGAAGTAGCATGACTGCTACAATACCTTTTAAAAGACGTGAAAACATAGTACGTTTTCATATTTTTTTTGGGAAAATGCGACGATTACAATGTGTCTTCCATGCATAAACGAGACATAGATGGAGTCATGTAAGTGCATGGAAAAGACGGATTGTGATCCATGTGTCTTCCCGAACAAAGTTAAAAACGCATTGTGCTCCCGTGTGATACTATAACAAATCGCCATACTTCAATAAATAAAATTGTAGGAGCTTTATCTTAGAAAATCTTTCTCACATCATTATTTAAGCAATTTTATCATTTATAGATAAATAGACAAACATATTTTGTATATATTTATAGACAGTTATGCATACGTGTTTTATAGCTATTATCAAGTATTCTAAGTTCTGAAAAAGTTGTACTAAAATTTTGTTAATTATTAACTTTTAAGACGTATCAATAAGATGAAAAAGTTAAATAAACATAAAATATCAATTTCCATAGTAGATATATTATTAATATTTTAGATTTGTTTTTTCAAAAATATCTAATAATATTAATTTATCAATAAAAGCATACCTTAATTCAACTAATATTTATCGTATTAAAAGCACAATATATATGGTTTAGATTAAACTGATAATATATCTAAAAAGTAATTGTAATTGGCTGCAGACTTATCATACAAATAAAGCCAAAGTGCTATTCTTGAAGCAAAGGACTCAATCTCATCATCAGCACCAACAGAGTAATCAAAGGGATTATAAATGTTCCATTTGTGACAAAAGTTTGCTAGATAATACTTCACTTTATTGCAGTATTGCATGCAAGGTTCTTTATTTCTCACAAATTTTATTTTATTTTCTTTCTTTTGAAACATGTTACAAGATTTGCTAATTATTTTATATTTTTATTTGACAGGTTTTAGATATATACAGAGATGAACAAAGAAAAGAAACCAAAAATCGTAAACCCTTGCGTTATCTCAAACATGAAGATGAAGAAATGTGTATTGGATTGCCATTATTAAAGAAACCAAGGTTAAGGCAAACTAGGAAGGGTCTCCCCTTACGGTCTCCTATGTTCTAATATAGGTTTCACTTGTTCCAAAAACAATTCCTTGTGTAATTATATATATATGTACATTGGCTAATAGCTGTTAGAGTGTATGAGTGATAGTTTGGAAGCTTAACATGAACGATATGATGTCTATAATTTGAGACATCTAAAATTGAACAAAAGTGATACCCTTCAAATGTTATTTATTCCAAAGTTGATAAATTAGGTGTATAAACTCTTGTTTGTGGCTTTTTGTTGTCGTTGTTGTTAAGGAGTTAATACACGTTTGGTGATTATTTGATGTTATTGAATATGATTATTTGATGATTTAGTTATGAATTAGGAGTTTAGGGTTTAAGAAAGGTCATTTTATAATTTTTAGGTATTAGGTTTTGAAATGAAGGGTTCGATTTTGATATCCAACTTCTAGAATGATTTTGGATTATGAAACTGGACGTTGGATTTCGATACCCAAAGGGTTGATTTCAAAAGGATCATTGAATGAGGGGAAATCAAAGGTTGAGATTAAATTCTTGTTTTTTTCCAGTGAATATCTTCTCATTTCCTACTGTTAATCTTAGCCTTTGATTTCCCCTCATCCAACGATCCTAAAAAGGTATAAAACTTTTTTAGTTTTACAATATGTGATTGGATTCTAGCCTTGTCAAAATCGAAGTCACTACAGCAAAATAGGTTTTTAGCGGCGTTTTTTTAGTCCTAAAGTGGCATTTTTAAACGCCGCTAAAAACACTACCGATGCTAGTAAAAGCGCCGCTAAAACGAGCACTGTAAAAGATGGCGGCGTTTGTTAACCTAAAACGAATCAAAAGGTTTAGTTATATAGCGGCGTTTATGGCAAAAAACGCCGCTAATTCTCTTACCTTTAGTGACATTTTTGCCATAAACACCGCTAATTCTCTTGTCTTTAGTGACGTTTTTATCACAAACGCCGCTAATTCTATTGGTTTTAGTGGCATTTTTTCCACAAACATCGCTAATTTTTTTTGTTTTAGTGGCGATTTTACCACAAATGCCGCTAATGCTATTGTTTTTAGAGGCATTTTTTTGCCACAAACGCCCCTAATGCTATTGGTTTTAGTGATGTTTTTTGCCACAAACATCGCTAATGCTGTTGTTTTTAGTGGCGTTTGTAATACAAAACGACACTATTTGCAAAAGGTTGGCATAGGCAAGTTTGATTGAGTTGCTCCTCGTTGAACCCGTAAATTGTTCATTATTGCTATTTATTTTCAATATGTTTTGTTCATACTTTATATTACCCTAATTTAACTTGTTCATACAGCCTTTTCGAGTTCGAGTCGAGTTTCAATATTATCTTTCGAGTTCGAGTTGAGCTTGAAAATTTTAGGCTCGCGAGTTTTCGAGTCGAGTTGAACCTACATTTAAAGTTTTCGAGTTCGAGTTGAGCTCGGCAATACTCGAGCTCGACTCGGCTCGTTTACACCCCTACCTGTGACAGGTCTAATGGAAAGTGTATTACCAAAACTAGGCCCAGAAGAAGAATTGATCATATATAGTTTTGCTTAAGCCTTTTAATAAAGAATACAGACTACAAAGTTGTAAAACATAAGTGTAAGATCAATTATCAATGGTTTGAAGGCAAAGGTTCTTTAAATAGGTTAGTTCTAAATACCTCTAAGTATGTACAGAGATCAAATCCACGCAACTGAGAATCAAAATCTGTGATAGTACCATCATAGAGAATGGCAGATTTTATACTCCTACACGGTGTATCAGGATCTAACTTCATGACTAGTTTTGAATGAAGAACCTGTGCAATGAAGATATCAAAGATATTCAACAACCACACTTTAACTTGTGAAAATATACTTAGCAGACAGATGATTTAAAATTCTTATCCACACATTTATCCAACAATTTGTTTTATTCATATCTTTCAAATAATGCTCAAAATTGGTCTACTCAAATTCATTTGGCCGTATATAAACCCAAAATACGCTAGAACACACCTTTGCTGCATGACTAAGGCTCTTCTGTGAAATATCAACTCCGGCAATTGTTTTCAAAGAAGTTGGATACTCCAACAAAGACTCCAGTAAACTACCAGAGCCACATCCAAAATCAACCTACAACAGAATATAGCATGATCTCATGCTGAGCTTGTTTATTATCAACGCTAACAAAAATGAGGAAACAAGACAAATACCAAAGAAGTAACACAAGATTCTTTAATCTGTTGCACTGCATATTCTACACGTTGCTTTGAAAGTGGTGGGCTGAAAAGTGTCTGTTCCATTCTGTCTTCTGGGGGTTCTGTCACTTGCAACAAGATGATATAGTACACCAAACAGCAAGCTAATGCAAAGAAAACCACGCACAACCAATTAAATCTCTCAAACAATTTAAAGAAAAATGCTACGAGAATAAAATAAGCTCCATCTATTGTTACTAATATTTGTTGCCCACATGAATACTTCGAGTAAATATACATTAAACATATAGTTGCAAAATTGTATATACAATTGAAATTAATGAAGTGCATATTAACTGACATTAGCATAGAAAAGTGTTTCCTGTGCAAAATATATTACACTTCCCCTGCTGACCACAATTTCTTTAATCTAAGAGATACGTTCATTCAAAGATTTAGACACTACCAAAACATTGCAGGCAGTCCACATTCCTAGTCAAGACAAGGAAATTTATCAACTATTATTTAGTATTTAAAAATGTGTTTACTCACGTGAAGATAAGAATGCAAGAGCATTTTTCGAATCCTTAGCTGCAGCCAAAACCAAATCTTCAGGAGGCAACTCTGTATAGAAACTGGCAGACTGGCCAACAGACATCTGAGAGACAACAGCTTCAAGACCGGGAATTACTCCCATCTCAAACTCAAACTCCTCAATACTTTCAAGAAGCTCTTTCTGAAGTTCACCTTTTTTCACCAAAGATACAGAATAACATACACACAAAAGGGATCCATTAGATGGACAAAGACCATAATCTGGACCTTCTATATTTACAGAGCTCACATCATTTTCCACCACACCATATGAATTGGGATCTTTCCCTCCCAAAGTTCCATTCTGCTGACAGTTATAAACAGATAGACACTGTACAACTTCCTTGGAAAAATTTTGGGGATAAAATTTAATGCCAAAGACATTGGCTAATTGGTTTTGCTTCTCCAAAGGCATAGATGTGTCCTTAAAATATGTGTTCAACCATGATAAAACTTTTAAAGAAACACTCTGACAGCATCATTTTGCTTCTTATCCATGATATAACAGTGACAGTTCACACAAAACAGAAGTAAAATAAGATAGTTGATAATAAGAGCGTTTATGCAAAGATTATTTCTGAACTTTAACAAATGGCTTGGCAAAATAGGAACCATGTAACATTATAAACAAGTAGCCTCCAAAGAAAAGAATATGAGCTAAACTGCTAATTACCGCTACTTTGTTGCATATTATAAGAATGGCTCAGCAAAAAAAAAAAAAAAAGTAGTAAATGTACAATCCAAGAATTAGCGTGCTCTAGTAACAAATTACCATATTCAATGGGTGCAGTGGGGTAACTTTTAAGTAATTACAAACCTGAATTGAATCCAACTCAACTTTTCGCAGGTTGTTCTCAACCCCTTTGTATACTCCCTTAGTTTTACACCTTTAGACATTATGTTTGCAACCACCTACATCATATATGTGAGGGTAAAACCATATAAGCCTCTAAAGCTTGAGAAACAAAAATTTTCCTTTTGAATCATTAGATGTTTGGTATACTGACAACCTAAAAATAATACTCATAAAAGCAAATAATAAAAAATTACTCACATCATCATCTTTGCATTCTTCCAATTCTCGTTGAAGCCCCTCCAGCGATATATCATCACTACAAACAAACAAAACTTAAAATCTCAATCACCCTAAAAATAAAGAAGTCATTTTGTTTTCATATTTAAGAGTTCTAAGAAATTAAAACCCTAAAAAGAACATGCTGGCATCTTATTCAACAATCAAGTCTCCAACAAATGCCCCAAAATCGAACACATTTTTTGAGGTTTCATTTGGGTGATTCTGAAAAGATTGATAAAGATAGAATTGTAATATGGACATATCAATAACAGTAAAACCTTGAAATCTCAAGGAAACTGAATCCTTGAAGGGGGAAAAATACCGCATTATTTGCTGCACCTCGGCCATGTTTTCCATACTCGATTGTTCAGTAACTACACTCTAACTGAAACAAACAAAAATAAATACAGCTAGAATCAGTTTCTTTGCAATAAGAAAAGGAATATTAGAAATTCGACTAGATGTTTTAGATTCGGATCTGAGGTAGCTAACAAATAAAGGAAATATGCATGCTTCTAACATTATTATAAAATTATGTAAAAATGAAAGAAATACAACAGATCTAAGAAGAGGAGAAACAAATACCAGCCTCGTATTCATCAATTTCTATGAAGCAGAAACAAAGTTGAATCCCGAACTTAGTTAAAGAAGAAGGAGAAGGAAAGAAGTTCCAACCAACAAAGATCAAAACTTTAGGTTCTAGGGTATTTTCAAGATGAGAAAGAATAGGGAAATGAGCAATAAATGGTGGGAAATGAGCAAGCTTTACGGGTTTGAAATTTTCGAAAATTTGCGCTGCTTCCGCTCTTTTTTACAACAGATTTGAAGTTGGCAATCGCTCCTTCCATTCAAAAAACCTAAAATGGAAGAGACAAAGAGAAAGCTTTGAACTGTGAGAGTTAAACCCATGATGGGAGGGTTTCTAATATAGCGGCGATTTTTACACAAATGCCACTATATATCGTGCTATCGCAACATTTTTTATATAAACACTACTAAATTACTCGTGTTTAGCGGTGTTTGTTGAAAAACGTCACTATAGATTAATCCTATTGTGGTGTTTATATAAAAACGCCACTAAAGTACTATTTTGTTACGATGTTTGTATAAAAACGCCACTAAAGTACTACTCTTTTGCGGTGTTTGTTGAAAAATGACACTATAGATGAACCCTATTACGGTATTTGTATAAAAACGCCCCTAAAGTACTATTTTTTCAAGGCGTTTGTTGAATAAACGCCACTATAAATGAACCTAATTGCGGCGTTTTTATATAAACGCCGCTAAAGTACAACTCTGCCCCGACATTTTATATACAAACGCTGCTAAAGTTACCATTTTGTGGCGCTTGGATTGTAAACGCCGCTATAGAACAGTTTTGCTATAGTGAGTATGTAATTTGAAAATAATTACAGTTTATTTCATATCGAATGTGAATTTTTGTAATTGAACCATATAATTAATATACATGATTTTTAGTCCCTAAATAGGATTTTTGATACCCAAAGTGTTTATTTAAGTTGTAACACCTTAATCCAGTCCGACCCGAAGATCGAAGGATTAAAGTGTCACATGGGACTACTGAGGTGGCTTACCCAAAAGTTTTCTTTTAAAACAATTGTAAAACATCATATAAAAACCATCCAAGTAATATGAAATGAAAATGTAATAATAAAAAAGTTTACAAATACGATGAGCTCCCAAAATACAATCCAATAATAATATTGTTTACAACAAAATAGAGTTATGATTGAATACAAAGGGGTCTATGAATAGTACATGCTTATAATAAAAATCAAGATGTACTTTGAAGCCTCGACTGATCTAGATTATCTTATGGCGATAACGTTCCACAAACGGTCTCCTACGAACTTATGTATGAAAGCACATTCCGAACATTAAGCTTACGAGGTCAATTCCACACTAATAATTGTATTGTACTACATGCATTCACTACATGAGTGTAGACACCCATTTTCTTAAAAGATAGAACTAGTAAGAGTTTCTATCCTAGGAGGACTCTTCCACCACCATATCTTTTAAAGCAACAACCACACCAGCAAACGTGCAACAACCGAGCAAGGAGTCTAGTTGCATTAGGATTCTATTGTTAATAGGATTCTAAAAAATAGTTAGTTTTTTTCACTATAAATACATGTAATCCTCCCCATTTGTAACACACGATTTACATACAAAATACAGAGGAAAACACGGAAAATAAAAAGGCAAACCTATTGTAAACGATTTGAAAAGGAAACAAAAGTTATCAACTTTTTTACTTTTGATTCGATCTCTTACATTTATGTTTTAATTATTATTATTTTATTTATTTAACTTTATTTATACGCACATTTCCCTTGTTACTCATTTTATTTAATTGTTTTGTTATTTTTCTTTTTTTTTCATGTAATATTTTTTTACATTTTAAGCATTTTCTTTTTTACTTTAGTATATATATATATTTTAGATTATATATATATATATTATTTTTTTATTATCAGTTTTATTAATTTATATATATATATATAATATTTTTATTTATTTTTTATTTATTATATATATATATATATATTATTTTTACTTTTTTATTATTATTTTATTTATTTGTTTTATTTATATATATTATTTTTCTTCTTTTTCTTTATTTTTTTTATTTATTTTACTTACTATTTTATCTTTACTTTTTTTATCTTATCTTTTATTTAATTTGTTTTTTCTTCATTTTAATTTAATTAATTTATTTATTTCTTACCTTTTTATCTAACATGGTTTTTGACCTTCTTAAGGCCACACCTTTAAAACTATCTAAGGTAAGTAATTGTGATCGTATTTTTACCTTTTAATTTTAAATTACAATTTTCTTAATTTAAGACAACCGGCAAATTAATTGGTACCGAAAGGGCGGTTCAAGGGTGTTAATCCTTCCTTGACCATAACCGACTCCCGAACCTGACACATTTCTGGTAAAAATGCAGATTAGGTAAGATGGTGCCCGACTCACCTAAATTCGTTTTAAAGTGGTCGGTGGCGACTCCCAACCCAATTATTTCAAGTTGAAGCCTAATTCGGGTCCCAACCGAAAGATGATTACAACAGCTTGGGGACATGTAAGTGAGTCAGGCTAAGGTAATTTTCAGTTGTCTTTTTAACGAAAAGGGTAAGTTTAAATTTTAAGGTAACATTTGATCCTTATTACTTACTTTTGATTATATTTTTGAGTAAATAGTTGTACTAACCGTTTTCTAATGATTTCAGCATTCCAAACTCGTTTTTCACTTAAGGCTCTAAAACCCAAGCTCTGAACCCGTTTTAAAGTGGGGGTGAAAGCGACGCCTTCATGTGAATTTATTCACCGTATGGGCCTAGTAAGTAACCTTCGGGATTTATATACCTTATGCCTTCGTGTGAATTTATTCTTCGTATGGGCATAAGGGAATGTGTCCTCTTGAGTTTAACTTAGTCCACACAAGCCTGTGATGAGTTTAGGACTAAGGGTCTGGCAAGCCTAGGGGGCACCGGCAAGGAGAACTCGGGTACCATTTTTTAGAACTTAAACCGGGAGACTATGGAGAATTAGAGCCCACCCCAAAATCTCATTCCAAGCCCTAGGTTGTTTTGTTTCATGCTTTACTTTCTGTTCAAAGCATACGAACTAGACAAATATGTGGTTAGGATTTATGTGGAATTAGCATGCGGGATAGAGATCATGTCCGGGTAGGAATTAAAGCATGTGGGGTAGGATTTTTCGTTTTTATTATTTTTGATTTACCTCACTAACTCTATTTTACTTTTGTTCTCTTTTATTTTGTTTTCATCATTTGCATCATTTAAAAGAGGTGTTGATCCACCAAAAATGTGTTTGTTAAAACATGAATGATCTGCATTAATGGACAAAGGGGTTGTAATACAAGAGGTAAAAAAACGTAGGGGTCCGGCTATGGTCAGAAAAGACTCAAAAAGAAAATGAGGATAATCTGGAAGACAACTATGTGTCACATTTGATCAAGAAGACACAGTGCCCACAATCAAATAGATCAAAAGTCAACTTTTCAAAAATGGGTTAACAAAGGTGGCAGAGGCAAGACGAGAAAAATGGTACTGACCTCGAGAGTCCCTTCAAAGACAACAAGAAAAAGATGACAAAATGATAGCTGAATTGGAAGCCATTGTCGACAAATTCAATGAACTTCAGATAATCCATTTGATGGAGGATTTCAATTATGTTTCCGTTATAGAACAGGTTCAGCAAAGAATGAAAGCCATAGATGCAGTCATTTGATACTTCTAGGAACAAGTACAAAAAACAGCTCGTCACTTGCACGATTTAGCCAGAGAAGCCGGAGCGGTTCGGCAGGGTATTCGACTGGTGACAGACGAAGGTAGAAGACTAGTCAACTTGTTTTAGGGTCTAGAGGATTTAGTCTGGATGTACCTTTAAATATGTTTATTGTCTCTTAGAAGATAAAACATTTTTGTCCCAATAAAGATGATTTATAATAACAGACATGTTTTTGGACCAATGCCTCGAACATTTCATGCAATTTTGCATTTTGCATCTACATTTCATTTTTTAAGCATTTTCATAAACTAGAAATTTCTTCATGGAGAATTCGATGAAGTGGCTTTAACCACATGACACCACATGGAAGCAAGATTGTAATATCAAAAGAAAAACTGAAATCACAACGAATGAGCCCGATCAGCTGGTTGTACAACTAGGTCTGCCAAGATGATCTGAGAAAAGATTCCACATATCCTAAGAGCTACGATGTTGAAGTTGTTTGTAGTTGCCACATAGGATGCTCCATACATTTCTCTGAGAACTATAAGGCGCTGAAGCGCGAGATCCAAAACCTGATGGATTCAGGGGCATAGACAGTCAAAGAATGAGACATTGCATATATCATTTGCACTTAAAGGATTGTTTTGTTTGAACACGCCTTTGATCTTTAATGTTTGCTTAATCTTTTAAACAATTGAATTTATGCTACTTTCTAAGGTGGAGCAATTGAACAAATTTTAATCTTTAGTTCTTTGAATATTAAATGAATTAAGGATTCTTTTAATTCTTCAAGAATTATAGATTTTTGACATATGGCAAGATTAGACCTTTCTTATTCTGTCTCAAACCCCAAAATAAAATACCTTGATTCTTTACCCAAAATAACTCATGGACATTACCAAAAAGACCAAATTTTGACATTATCTCCCTTTAAAATTTTTTTAACAATGCCTTTATCTTTTTGATACACCCATACCTTTCTTTGAGTCAATAAAGTCACACCATTGTCTTTTTAGACTCAAAATTGACATTTTTATACCATTAAAACCCAAGGCATTGAGTTGTTCATTTGAACATGAGCATTCTTCTAAGACACAACTTGTGGCATCTTGCAGGGAGCCTGAACATTGAGATATGTTGGGGCAAGAAGCAGAAAGAAGAATTCACTCGAAATAATTCTATCATGCATTAATTACACTGTTTTCATATGAATAAAATTAATCCTGAAAATCTATCCCCCTGGGGATACCTCTTCTGTGAAAGCTTCCATGTATGAAATGATGAACGGCTTTCTCTCTTTACCCCTTCACAACAGGAGAAAATATATATCCCTTGTGTCCCCTTTTGAGCCTATAGTATTTTTCTTCTGATTCAACCCTAATAAGGATCACTCTCCACACTGGGGGGCAAGGTGGAGAAAATATGCTCACATGAGTGAAGATATTGATTCAGATAAGATTCTGAAAGGTGAACCAAATGCCAAGTGCGAAGATTCAATCAGAACAGAAAGAGGAAAAAATAGAAAAAAAGCAAAGAGAAAATAAAAAGAGAAAATAAACAAAGAAAAATTGAAGAAAAAAGAAGACAATATGCATATGCAAAGATTCTCTCGATTCAAACGACGCGTCGAGATTCAAACTATGAGATTGATCAAGCATAATCATTTCCGAATCACTGAACCACTTCAATCAAAGATCATAGAGCATCAAATGAGATTGATCAAGCACAATCATTTCTGAATTACTGAAACACTCCACTCGAAGATCATGGAGCATCAAGAGAGAGACTCATATGAGCAGATTCAAATTGAGCAAGATATGATCGAAGGCATCAGAATGAATTGATCCTTGGTTCAATCACCCTTAAACACTTGTTTGAGCCTTTTTATCCCTTTCTTTCATAACCATGAACCATGACCTACGTTACGTGCCTTAAAAGTCTATTCTAATCATATATGGATTTCTAAACAGAAGAGACTATCTTCAGATTTCATCCCGCCCATCAGGATTAATCTTTATTTGTAAAAAAATAATATAATTAATGCATGATAGAGAAAAATAACAAAAGGGGGTTCAAGATGTAAATTACGAATAATATCTTGAAACCAAAGGAGAATTCGAGTTGAAAACCTGAAAAGGCGGCTCCAATACAAAAATTGGGCAGCTAAGGCGATCGCACGAATTCCTTGATAAGGCATCGCACAATCCGAGATTGACTATGAAAGTTGGGAATCGGAGAACACTTCCAATAGAGGAGCATGCAAGATACCCCATCAAACCTTTGAGCATCAAATAAACAAAAATGCCAAACCTTTGACCAAACACAATAACCTGAGACATTTTTATCCTTTTCTTATTTAACCATTTCCCAAAAATAGATTTGATCTTGACACGTGTCAAACGACTATAATTTATTGAAGGATTAACAATGTAATTAATTCTTTGATATCCAATGAACTCTAGTTTTATGATTTGTCTCAATTGTAAAACCGTGAAAGAGGCAATATTTTCAAAACTTTTTGTTAAACATTTTTCGAAACTCTTTTTTGATATTTTCAGAACTTTGAAAATAAAAAAGAAAGAAAACATTTTTTTTCAAAACAAGACAATCTCTCTATAGTGGATCTTGGTAAATGATATGTGGCTATCAAACACAAAATTCATGCTTAAAATCAATACTGAAGCAAGAAATCAAGAACAATGAGGGCATCTTTGAAGATTCAACATCAAATGTTGGGGCATTTTTTAGATTTAACATAAAATGTTGGGGCATTTTTTGAGATTCAACATCGAATATTGGGGCATCTTTGGGAATTCAACATCCTGATGCAAATTATCAGACCTTTTGAAGGCATTTCCTCCATATGCAGGAACAAGTACACAAAGCACGAGACTCCATCCAGGGGATAAAATAGAACTAATTCATAAGTTTTTGTATACATAAGTTTTTGCAGCTTTTAGAGTCAAGTTTCAACTTCAAGATGAAGGATGCTCGATTCAAAAGCACATGGTGGTTGCTCTACCTCACAGCGAAGGGGTGACTGTCTGACAACAAAACAACTTTCCAGTTTTAGTCAGAGTCCATTTCAACTTCACGGCGAAGGATATTGAACTCAAAGCGATACAATTCACTCGAGAGTAGATTTCAACTTTACGACAAAAGATATCTAGCTCGAAGCCAAACTTCACAATAAAGGGATCATCCACGGTTTCGACTTCATCGCGAAGGGAATCGTGTCCACCCGCAACATACAATACTTGGATTTCAACTTCACAACGAAGGGGCCACCTGCGATTTCAACTCCACGACTTCACGATGAAAGGGCCACCTGCGATTTCAACTCCACGACGGAGGATATCGTGCCACTCGAGACAACACAAGTTCAACTCCACAACGAAGGGACGACTGGTTGTCAACAAACAATTTCCCAATTTCGGAGCCAATTTCAACTTCACAGCGAAGGGGCGGCTGGCTATCAACAAACAATTTCTTAGTTTCAGATCCAATTTTTAACTTCACGGCGGAGGATATTGGACTCGGAACAATACAACTTACTTGGATTTTAACTTCACGATGAAGGATATCCAATTCCAAGGCTCAACTTCACAACGAAGGGGTCATCTACGGTTTCAACTTCACGACGAAGGGGATCGTGCTCACCATTGTCTCTCTTGAGACAGTTTCCAAGTTTCCCTTGAAACAAAAATATTTGAATCTGTTTTCATTGAAACTAATTTCGTCTCCCTTGAGACATTTTCTTTTGGAACTAAATTTTGTCTCCCTTGAGACAGTTTCCCTTGAAACGAAATTTTGTCTCCCTTGAAACATAAACATTAAAAACATTTCCCTTGAAATGAATTTTATCTCGATTGAGATAGTTTCCCTTGAAACGAAATTTTGTCTCCCTTGAAACATAAGTATTGAAAACATTTCCCTTGAAATAAATTTTATCTCGCTTGGGGTAGTTTCCCTTGAAACAAAATTTTGTCTCCCTTGAGACAGTTTCTCTTGAAACATAAACATTGAAAACATTTCCTTTGAAATTAATTTTGTCTCTCTTGAGATAGTTTCCCTTGAAATAAAATTTTGTCTCCCTTGAGATAGTTTCTCTTGAAACATAAACCTTGAAAATATTTCCCTTGAAACACAAAATATTTAAATCAGTTCCCCTTAAAACGAGTTTTGAGACAGTTTCCCTTGAAACAAAATATTGTCTCTCTTGAGACAGTTTCCCTTGAAACAAATTTTGTCTCTTTTGAGACAATTTCCCTTGAAACAAAATCTTTGAATATCTTTTCCTTGAAACAAATTTCGTCTCCCTTCAGACAGTTTCTTTTAGAACTAAGTTTTGTCTCTCTTGAGACAATTTCTTTTGAAACAAATTTTGTCCCTCTTGAGACAGTTTCTCTTGAAACACAAAAAAACCCTCGAAATTGTTTCTCTTGAAACACACACACAAAAAACCTTTGAAAATATTTCTCTTGAAACACCAAACCCTCGAGTTCGATTACACTCAGCTTCGAGGGCACATCATTTACAACATAACTCAAGGCTAGAAGAGTTATCTGTCACCAAAAGACCTTCGAGTTCAACTATGCTCAGCTCTAAGGCACATCATTTACAGCATAACTCAAGGCAAGAAGGGCTATCTGTCAATAAAATTATCGAGTTCGATTCCAATCAGCTCGATGACACCTCAATCACACTATTGTCCGGCTACAATCGAGGTTTTTCAAGCCGAGAAGAAGGTCTGGGTTAGCCGTGCCTTAGTAGCAAGAAGCCTTTTTTCCGTCAGAATGACTTAAGTCGAGAAAAGCTATCTGTCAGCGAAGACTTTTTGAGTTCGGTTTCATTCAGCTCGAGGGCATATCAACCACATTGTGGAGTCAAGAGATTACTTTCCAGTCGATTTTTTATCCAAGGTCTTTAAACCGAGAAGAAGACCAAAGTGGACTACAACGAGACCACATTCTGATTCAATCATTCAAGATGTACTAGACTTCGCGACGGAGGAGCCATCCGCAATTCAATTCGACAATGAGTTATTCTTCAACTCCACTGAACGAAAATTTGTGTCTTTTTATCTTTGTCTTATTTTCGTTCCACGAAAATTAAGAGGGGCAGCTGTAGACACCAATTTTCTTAAAAGATAGAACTAGCAAGAGTTTCTCTCCTAGGAGGACTCTTCCACCACCATATCTTTTAAAGCAACAACCACACCAACAACTGTAACAACCGAGCAAAGAGTCTAGTTGTATTAGGATTCTATTGTTAATAGGATTCTAAAAATAGAGTTTTTTCACTATAAATATATGTAATCCTCCCCATTTGTAACACACGATTTACATACAAAATACAGAGGAAAGCACGGAAAATACAAAGGCAAGCACGGAAAATACAAAGGCAAACCTATTGTAAACGATTCGAAAAGGAAATAAAAGGTAGCATCTTTTTTACATTTGATTCGGTCTCTTACATTTACGTTTTAATTATTATTATTTTATTTATTTAACTTTATTTATACGCACATTTCCCTTGTTACTATTTTTATTTAATTGTTTTGTTATTTTTTTTCTTTTTTTCATGTAATATTTTTTACATTTTATGCATTTTCTTTTTTACTTTAGTATATAATATATTTTTAGATATATATATATATATATATATATATTATATTTATTTTTATTATATATATATATATATATAGATATATAGATTATTTACTTTTTTTTATATTTTTATTTTTTATTTATTATTATATTATTCTTTTTTTTTATTTTTTTTTTTTATATTTATTTTTACTTACTATTTTATCTTTCTTTTATTATCTTTTATTTAATTTGTTTTTCTTCATTTTATTTAATTTTTATTCTTACCTTTTTATCTAACATGATTTTTTGACATTCTTAAGGCCATACCTTTAAAACTATCTAAGGTAAGTAATTGTGATCGTATTTTTACCTTTTAATTTTAAATTACAATTTTCTTAATTTAAGACAACCGGTAATTTAATTGGTACCGAAAGGGCGGTTTAAGGGTGCTAATCCTTCCTTGACCGTAACCGACTCCCGAACCCGACCCACCTAAATTCCTTTTAAAGTGGTCGGTGGCGACTCCCAACACAATTATTTCAAGTCGAAGCCCAATTCGGGGCCCAACCGAAAGACGATTACAACAATGAGCATGCTAAGGTAAAAACACATAAGGATGCTGACATGAAATGCTAAAGTAAGCATCATGGTGTGCCTGAGGGTTCTACATCTCGGGGCACACACCCCTCTAGCATACTGGTGTTGTGTAAATGCTACAGCAAAAGTGCAAGCATACACTATTTAACAAGTAATAAAGTGGTAGCAAAATAATACCACGGATATCAAAACCACATAGAGCAATTAGATTACAATATAGTTCAAGTGTAACAAAGAAGAGTTGAAGTTGATGATTGAAAAACAAAAGTAGAAAGTAGAAATATCAATGTTAAAGAGCAGAGGAATACTACAATAATCAAATGAGCATTAAAAACCAATGGACTTAAGGTGCTATTATTTTTGGGTTGCTAACACAATAGTAATGCTAAAACACTATGTTCACGAGTTATCCTAAGATTAATCCACAATATTAAACTTCTAATTCTCATTAAAAATCTCATAAGTTCATAATCAAACATAATCATAGGTATCATATATCTCTATATGGATATGCTACTCTCGTAAGCACCTATGCTATAACAAAACTAGGATGTATCCTTAATTAATTTCATCTCTAAAATTAATCAACAAACACATACATAAGATTTTATTATCTCTAATCAACATAATATTAAAACTACATCATCATAAACATAGTTTAAATTATCAAAAAACCATCACATAAGCATTTAATCGAACACTTTACGTTTGATACCCAAAATAAAAGTAATAAATATTCAATATTCACAATATCATTTTCCTTATCTCAAGTTCGAAACAATAAGCCAGTGCTAAACCCCAATCGATCACTTCTGCTTCATCACTACTGTTACACTCCCCGACAGATGGACTAGGAAGTCATCGTGGCTCAAATATATGGATAAAAATATAGGAGATGAAGAATTTGATGATGAAATAGTGAGAACATCACTTCTATTTATAGATAGAGGGAGCGGACCCTCAACCAATAGTCTTTCACCACAATTCTAGTGATTCTAGAGCCTTTTTAACAGATGCCTTCTTCCAGTTATCCCGTATAAGAAGGTTCTCCAATCTTCTTGGTGAGTTATTGGATGCTGCAAAACAGTTCAAAAATCTAACACAACATTACTTACAAAATCGAGTAATACCCCCAACATCAGTATACCAAATCCCAGCATAAAACATAAAATTTCAACAAATATTTACCAACTTAATCTCATTATACAAATGATGCAAAATAAGTAAAAATGATCCTAAAAATGCTCAAGTTCAAGTTTATCCTAGGTAAAAGATTTCTAAATGATAACTCTTTTGGAAAGTTATGACACCCCCAAACCTAAGTGTTTGATTATCCTCAAGCAATTAAATGCATGCAACTATAAGTAATGATGCAGGAAAAAAAATATAAGGAAACCATTCATAAGCTTTCTCATATTCCATTTTTTCAACCCTTAGATAAGGTTGCAGTAAGATATGCAACATTTATGATCCCAAATTGAAGAATGCAATTTTAAATTAGTAGTTTTAGAATTCATAGTGTACAGTAGTGTACTGTCTAGGTGTATCCACTCAATTCTTGGATAAGTTAAAAAAATTTGTCCTACTCAGTTAAAAATTTTCAATGCTACAACAATCTGCCTTTATCTATGCTGGAGCGTTCCTACTTATTTCCTAAAAACTATGTTGGAGCTATTACCAACATTGCCTAACTTATTTCCTAATTTTTAAGCATAACTATTTGTGGCATCTAATAAGGATATGAGATTTACAACTTAAAAATTTCTAATTTCTCAAAGTATTGAGAGTATATACCTATAGTGTTCAAAGGTTCTATGAATCATATTTTCACTAAGTTTCTACAACAATCTTCTATCATTTCACATCATCAAAATTTTCATTGTCGGGTATCATTAAAATTTTCCTAAAAGAAATTATCTTTCATTGGTTTCCTAACACTAATCCTAAAGCATTACTAATGTAATTCCTAAATGCTATAACAACTTATGCAAAATATGCAAACAAAACTAACATGCACTCCTAAACATAACATAAACAAAATATAAAATCAACAAACAATACACCCTCAAAACTAAAGAATGGGATAAGGAGGACAATACTCCCATAAGTTGGTTTCCTTGAGCTTTTTCCTCGGGCTAGTGGTGTTGGGCTGGACTCTCTTAGCAATGATTTTTACTTTGGAAGAAATTTCTACTTTTAACTCGATTTCAGTGTAGTGGCCTTGGCCACGACAACATTAGGACTCAGAGTAGTGATTACACTTGCAATATCTTTCATCTTTGGGGTAGGGGTTCTAATTTTTGCTCCTCCTTGTCCTTAGAGTCGTCAACGAAAACAAAAGACGGGTTCTTTGGCATATTGGCTTCAACAAGCACTTCAATTTCAGTAATCACTTTGTTGAGTATTTGAGTGGCATCACTGTGTTACTGCTCTCATGCTACAACATCCTTCAACATTACATTAGTATATATAGGTCCAACATATCTTTAGTAGCTTCAACTTCTTCACTTAGCTTGGGTTGGTGGTTGAATTCCTCCTCGTCAACTTTTTATTCATTGACGTCCTCAGAGTCGACAGTAATGACATCGTTATATGTCATCGAATCAGCCACACTCTCTTCACCCTCCTATTTCTTATTCTAGGAATCACTCTCATTATCCTCATCTTCTATTATTGCGTCCTTATCATCAACATGATCTTTATTCCTATGTTTAGGGCTTACAGAGCTAGTTACAACATCTAACATTGTTGGTGGAGCTAAATTGTATAGCATCAACATTGGGAAAGCCAGAAAAGGAACATCTAGCTTCTTGAATTGCTTGGTTATGATTTGTTAGAAAATCGCGTCACAATCTTTGGCATAACGCCAATATTGCAATTGTGCTTTATGTTCTTGATATTGATTATGTAAAATGTGATTCAACTTCAACTAGATGTTATCTTGCTTTACTACTATTATAGACATGACACTTTGTAATTCCAGAAAAATAGGATCAACTGATAACTTTCCTCCTTGAACAATCTCAGTAACATGATCACTAAATGTTTACTCATCATGTTGTTCAGATTTTGGCTCCCCTAATCGAACCAAGTCTAATAGGATTCCAATTAGTGAAAACTTGGTCAGAAGATAAGATGGACATTTATGCTTGATAGCACAGTGAAGTGATTAATGCAGGGGAGAATAAATAACCAGAGGTTTTCTGAGCACATGCAAAAATCTCAGCCGAGATAATTTTTCCCACAACAATATGTGTTCCAACCAATATCGAAATCAACAAAAGAATTATATCTTTAGTAATAGAGGAATAATGCATGATAAAATTAATCTAGTTAGAAGAGAAGTAAACCATACCCTTGTCGACTTGTTGAGGTGTAACCTCTTCATCGTGTATACTTTTATAGGTGATATATCCCATGATTTTCTTGTAATGCACACGTCAAAACCGAATTGAGCCAACTAACCCGGGATCACATTTTCAACAAATATTGAATGTTCGCATGGAGCATCCCTTATGCCTAGAAATACATTAATCAACTTGGCCCACCAGTAGATCATCTTCTCTCGAACATATACCAAGGGCTTCTCTGCATCAGTTAGGTTGCTATAGAATTCCCATATGAGCTCTTGAACAATGTCATCGAGATGCTCATAGAATTTTTTCGAGTATAGAGTAGCTATTGTGTCAGTGATGTGATTCACTTACAGTAAATTGTCTGTGGAGGAAAGATCGAAGCCCTGTTCATAACAGAAGTCTCAATTAGAGAATGCTTCCTCATATCTCTTCTAATTTTTGGACTCATAAAACTTCATGGGTCATTCAGTAGCAATCACTGGTGGTTGTGGCTCTCGTGGTGGTGGTGAAGGTGGTCAGTGAGAGCCTTTAGTTGTGCTTTTCTTCTTTGGCACCATGGGAGAAGGCTTGAAAAATTAAAGAAAGAAATCAATAGAGGAAGAAAAAAATAAAAAAAATGGGAGCTTTACTTGGAAGAAGTACAACTAAGGAATGAAAAAAATATTTGGATAAAATTTCACAAGAATAAAATTAAATGGGTGTTGAATATAAGGTGTTCAATTAAATGCTTGGATAATGATTTATTTATGTTTTTATGAGTCATGTTTTTATATGATGTTTATTAGAGATAATAACATCCTATTCTTGTTGATTTAATTATTTTTAGAGATAAGAGTAATTGAGATTGCATGTTAGTTTTGTTACAACATTCATGATTACGAGAGTAACAAATTCTTATAGAGATATAGGAAGTCAATGTTGTGCTTTATTAATTATATGCCTATGAATTTTTAATGAGAGTTAGAAACTAATAGGTTTTATGTTAATCATTGCATAACTCATGAAATATAATGTTACAACAAGATCATTTTGCCAGCAGCCAACTAAGACAACATCTTAGGTCCATCGGTTTGTTTGCTCTATTATTTGTTGCAACATTCCCCTACTTTCATCATCTTGATATTCCTATTTTTCTATTTGTTTTTTAATTACTAAATCAATCTTTCTGTTGTATATAGACTCTTTGTAACAAGTTTTGCTCCCTGTGGGATTCGACATTCGTAACTTTATTGTTACCACTTTATTACTTGATACGTAGTGTATGCTTACGCTTTGCTATATCATTTATAAAACATTAATTACTATGGACTTTGTTACTATATTGTCTCTAACTCTTTCAAAAAAGGATTTTGTCCGAGTGATTGTAGATAGACTCACCAAGTTTAGCCAACTTGATCCCTACTCGAGTTAATTAATAATTGGACAAGCTAGCTAGGTTATATATCTCAGAGATTGTTAGATTGCATAGAGTTCATATATCTATCATCTTTGATCAAGATTCAAGATTTACTTTGAGGTTCTAGAAGAATTTCCATGAGGTTTTTGGTACCTATATGAATTTCAGTATTGCTTTTTATCCGTAGACTAATGGTTAGTCTGAGAGAGTAATTCAGGTTTTGTAGGACATGTTAAGGGGTAACGTGATTGACTTTTGTGGTAGTTGGGAGAACTTCTTGCCTTTGGTAGAGTTTTCTTATAATAATAGTTATTAAGCCAGTATTCATATGGCACCTGTAACATCCTCCATACCGAGTTAATGATTAAATTGTGAAATTTTAAAATTTAGTGATCAAAGTTGATAAATTAAAAGTTGAAGGAATTGATTGAAATATTTGGTGTAGGATCAATTAGCAAAGCATAGGGAACTAAAGGGGAAAATGAGTCTTTTGACAAGGAAAATAATTAAAGGTTTCTTAAGGATATTTAATAAACCACGTGGAAAGCTAATGAGAGAAACAAGGTTCTGGATATTTCTTTCTTCTTCTTTCTTCTTCTCTTTGCCGTGAAGACAAAGCTAAAGGTAAGTTTTCTTATTGATCAAATTCTTGATGAATTTAAGGTTTCTTATTGATCCTTAGATAATAACTAAGCTTAAGGAAAGCTTAGATTATCTTAAAACCATAAGATGAAGAGTATATGAAGAATCAAAGAAAGGAAGTATAAAAGTGAAATCTTGGATTAGAGCTCATAATAAGAATTAGAAGTGGGATTTGACTTGTCATAAAGCTAACTAAGAAGTATGAAGTGTTAGAATTCAAATTAGAACATGTTGGAATTTGGGTTAGATTCTTAAACTCTACATGGAGAATTGGATTTATAAGTTTTAAAAGTATAGAATGGATAATAATTAGTTTAAGTAAGAGTATACAAGTTAAGGATATAAAAAGAGGAGAAATATAAAGTGTTAAATAGACTAAGAAGAGATTTTCGTGCTAAAATGACAATTCTGGGCAATGTGCATCGATGCACATTCATTGTGCACCGATGCATCAATGATAAATCCCAGAAATTGTTTAAGGTGCATCGATGCATTAATTTAAAAGAAAACATTGAATGCTATCGATGCTTAAGGAGTGCATCGATGCACCCCATTAAATACAAACATCAAAAATCATGAGTTGAGGGTATATTATTGTATTTTAATAAAATAAGTTCAAATGTTTAATTGGTTTTTTTAAGTATTGTTTTGTGTAGTCAATGTGACATCCTGGACTCGTATCCGAGTCGGATATGAGTTGATGGTGTTATATTTAATGGTATCAGAGCTATGGTTCTAGGTATAAACCAGAGTCTATAGAGTCTTTAAATGGAATACATACCAACAAATAGTGAGAACTTCTGATCTGGTATAGTATGAGTATGTTGTTTTGCTAATAGAACAATGTGTTTATTTTATTAGATGTATGGACATAATAGCTCCCGAAGTGAAGCGGGAGAAGATAGGCCTGTTGAAAGCAGTAATTCACCTGCCCTGGCCAGGCAAGGTGAAGAACATGCATCTCAAGGAGTATCTGTGCAAGATCAGGATACGTTCTTCAGAACGTTAGACGTTATTCTGACGCGTCTTCAACCTCCTGCTCCACCAACCCAAAGAATGAATGTAGCAAAAGAGTTTAGAGGTTTAGGAGCTCCTGAATTTAAGGGAAAAGCCGAGGAAGGTTCGGTTGCAGCGGATCTTTGGCTAAATGATTTGAAAATCATGTTGGATGGTCTCCACTGTTCTGAAGTGGAGAAGTTAGATGGAGCTGTCTCGTTGCTGAGGGGTCAGGCGAGGATATGGTGGACGAACCTCACCATGAGGATATCCAGTGACCAGTTGACTTGGTCTTTGTTCTTAGATGAATTTAAAAACAAGTACATTGGAGATCAATTTATTCGGCAGATGAAACAGGAGTTTTTGAATTTGAAACAGATGAACCGCTATGTATATGAGTATGAATGTGAGTTCAACAAGCTGAGTAGGTTTGTATCCGAGCTTGTGCATACTGAAAAAGAGGCTTGTGAATGGTTTATGGAGGGCTTACGCCCTATATTGAAATAGATGCTGATAGTATTAAATTTGTCCTCGTTCCAAGAGGTGATCAATCGTGCCAAGGCTCTTGAAAGAGCTCAGAATGAGAGATTCAGGTATTTAAGAGTTCAGACATCAACACCATCAAAAAGAGGAAGAGACTCATGATTTTGATCACAAGCTAGATCAGAATCAGTTGCATCATCTGCTAGGGGAGCAAGTCAGGCAAGACCTAGACAGACGCAGTCAGTGGGATCTGGTGTTGGGAGATCTACTCCGAGTCAAGCGAGACAGTGTTAGCACTATGGGAAAAACCATTATGGGGCTTGTCGGATGGCTGTTGGGACTTGTTTTCGATGTGGAGATGCCGTACATTTTATCCGGGATTATCCATTGATGGTTGGTGAGCCTGCACAATCTGAGAGAATTGGCTCTGCCTCACAGAGAGGACGAGGAAGAGGTAGAGGAAGGAGCCAGTCTGAATCCTCTGCTCAACCTGAAGTTCGGTCAACCGCACGGGTGTACAATTTAAAGACAAGTGAATACCGTGATGATCCGGATATTATAGTAGGTACTTTTTCAGCTGTATGATAAATTAGTATGGGTACTGATTGATCCGGGTTCTAATTATTCTTACATTACCAGTAAGTTAGTAAAGGAATTGAGGATTCCCTTAGAAGCTACGAGTAATGAGATTATAGTAACAAATCCTTTAGGCCATAATGCTCGGGTGAACAATGTCTGTAAGGGGTGTCCCATAAAGGTTCAAGGAATTGAATTCCCTACTAATCTGATGGAATTACCCTTTGACGAGTTTGAAGTGATTCTGGGAATGGATTGGTTGTTCCGTTACTATGGAGATGTTAATTGCAGATCGAGAAAGGTAACCCTGAAAAGACTAGGAGGAACAGAGATAAGTGTGAGTAGTGAAAGGTTTAATCCTTTAACAAATGTAATGTCAGTAATGTCACCTAAGAAGTTGTTCCTACAGGGATGTCAAGGATTTCTTACAAATGTGATAGATTCAAGAGCTAAAGAAAAAGGATTGAATGAGATTTTAATAGTTCGAGAATTCCCTGATGTTTGCCCGGCTGAGTTGCCAGGATTACCTCCAGATAGAGAGGTAGCTTTCCAAATTGAAGTAATGCCAGGAACCCCTCCAATTGCAATGGCACCTTATTGGATGGCTCCGAAAGAATTGCAAGAGTTAAAGAATCAATTGCAAGAGTTGTTAGAAAAGGGATTTATTCGACCAAGTGTGTCACCTTGGGGAGCTCGGTGTTATTTGTTAAGAAGAATGATGGATCAATGCGTCTCTGTATTGATTATCAACAGCTTAATAAGGTGACCATCAAGAACAAGTATCCCCTTCCGCGCATTGATGACTTGTTTGATCAACTAAAAGGAGCTTTAGTATTTTCGAAGATCGATCTACGTTTGGGTTATAATCAATTGAAGATTCAGGAGAAAGATATTCCGAAGACGGCTTTTAGAATGAGATATGGTCATTATGAATTCATTGTAATGCCATTCGGAGTAACTAATGCACCTGTTGCTTTCATGGATCTTATGAACAGGATTTTTCAGCCCTATTTGGACCAATTTGTTATTGTCTTTATTGACGACATACTGGTGTACTCAAAATCCATTGAAGAGCACAGCGCACATCTGAGGCTAGTTTTGCAAATTCTCAAGGATAATAATCTTTATGTGAAATTGTCCAAATGTGAATTCTGGCTAAACGAAGTAATTTTCTTGGGGCATGTGATCTCGGCAGATGGGATTAGAGTGGACCCTCAGAAGGTTAAAGCTATAATAGACTGGGAAGTTCCAAAGAATGTATCTGAAGTTCGGAGTTTCCTGGGACTTGTCGGTTATTATCGAAGATTCATTAAGAATTTTTCGATGATAGTGCTGCCTTTAACGAAGATGATGAGAAAGAATGTACCGTTTGTTTGGACTCCTGAATGTCAATATAGCTTTGAAACTTTAAAGAAAATTTTGACAGAAGCTCATGTATTGGTTCAACCAGAATCTGGCAAGAATTTTGTAGTATTCAGTGACACATCTCATAATGGTTTGGGTTGTGTGCTTATGCAAGAAGGGAAAGTGGTAGCGTATGCATCGAGACAGTTGAAACCACATGAAAAGAATTACCCCACCCATGATTTAGAAATGGCTGTCGTGGTGTTCGCTCTCAAGATTTGGCATCATTATCTGTATGGAGAAAGATGTTACTTGTATACAGACCATAAAAGTCTGAAATACCTGATGACTCAAAAAGAGTTGAATTTGAGGCAACGTAGATGAGTAGAGTTCTTAAAAGATTATGATGTGATAATTGACTATCATCCCGGAAAGGCTAACGTGGTAGCAGATGCTTTGAGTAGAAAGACGTTTACAGCCTTACGAGCTATGGATGCAAGATTATCTTTAACTGGAGACGGTGGTTTATGTGCAGAGTTAAAACTTAAACCAACATGGTTGGAACGAATAGGAGAATTGCAAAGTAAAGATAGAACGTGTTTGAAAAGAATTGAGCAAGTGAAGAGCAAAGAGATTAAAGACTTTGAGGTTAAGTCATATGGAAATTTGTATTACAAAGGAAGATCTGTGATACCCGAAAATGAGGATTTGAAGAAAGAAATATTAACAGAGGCTCATTGCAGTCCATTAACGATGCACCTGGGTGGAACCAAGATGTATATGGATTTGAAGTATCAATTTTGGTGGTCAGGGATGAAACGAAGCATCTCCGAATTTGTGTCTAAGTGTTTGATATGTCAACAAGTCAAAGATGAGCATCAAGTTCAGTCAGGATTATTGCAACCGCTTTACATTCCTCAATGGAAATGGGAAATTTTACGATGGATTTTGTTTCGAGGTTACCCTTGACTCCGAACAAAAGAGAATCAATTTGGGTAATTATTGATCGATTGACTAAGTCAGCGCATTTCCTTTCGGTTAGAACAGATTTCTATATGGAAAAGTACGCTGAGCTGTATATTAGAGAAAATATTAGATTACATGGAGTGCATGTTTCCATAGTCTCTGATCGAGACCCTCGATTCACTTCTAGATTCTGGAAATCTTTACATGGAGCGTTGGGAACTCGTTTAAACTTTAGTACGGCTTTTCATCCTCAAACTAACGGGCAATCAGAGAGAACTATTCAGATATTGGAAGATATGTTGAGAGCATGCATAATGGAATTCAAAGGATCATGGGAAAAGTATTTACCGCTGGCAGAGTTCGCTTACAACAATAGTTATCAGTCCAATATAAAGATGGCCCCATATGAGGCATTATATGAGAGAAAATTTTGTACTCCATTAAATTGGTATGAACTCAAAGATCGAAGTGTTCTTGGTCCAGATTTAATTCAAGATGTAGAAAAGAAAGTTCGAGAAATTCAGCATAACCTCAAAGTAGCCTCTGATCGACAAAAGTCCTATTCTGATCTTAAAAGAAAAGAGATTGAATTCGAGGTTGGAGATAAAGATTTCCTTAAAGTATCTCCCTGGAAGAAAGTATTACGTTTTGGTCGGAAAAGAAAGTTAAGTCTTAGATTCATTGGGCCATATGAAGTTGTTAAGAGGATATGACCTGTGGCATATCAGTTATCCTTGCCATCGGAAATGGAGAAGATCCATAACATCTTCCATGTGTCCATGTTACGAAGATATAGGTCCTATCCCTCTCACATCGTTGCACCAGAACAAGTAGAAGTCCAATCGGATCTGACATATGAAGAAGAACCAGTGAGAATATTGGCTTATGAAGTTAAACAGTTAAGGAGTAAGACAGTTTAGTTGGTCAAGGTTCTTTGGAGAAATCACAAGGTAGAAGAAGCCACGTGGGAACATGAAGAAGATATGCGACTTCAGTATCCCCATCTGTTCGTACAATGAAAATTCGAGGATGAATTTTCTTAAGGGAAGGAGATTTGTAACATCCTCCATACCGGGTTAGTGATTAAATTGTGAAATTTTAAAATTTTGTGATCAAAGTTGATAAATTGAAAGTTGAAGGAATTGATTAAAATATTTGGTGTAGGATCAATTAGCAAAGCATAGGGAACTAAAGGGGCAAATGAGTCTTTTGACAAGGAAAATAATTAAAGGTTTCTTAAGGATATTTAATAAACCACGTGGAAAGCTAATGAGAGAAACAAGGTTTTGTATATTTCTTTTTTCTTCATTCTTCTTCTCTCTTCCGTAAAGACAAAGCTAAAGGTAAGTTTTCTTATTGATCAAATTCTTGATGAATTTAAGGTTTCTTATTGATCCTTGGATAATAACTAAGCTTAAGGAAAGCTTAGATTATCTTAAAACCATAAGATGATGAGTATATGAAGAATCAAAGAAAGGAAGTAGAAAAGTGAAATCTTGGATTAGAGCTCATAATAAGAATTAGAAGTGGGATTTGACTTGTCATAAAGCTAACTAAGAAGTATGAAGTGTTAGAATTCAAATTAGAACATGTTGGAATTTGGGTTAGATTCTTAAACTCTACATGAAGAATTGGATTTCTAAGTTTTAAAAGTATGGAATGGATAATAATTAGTTTAAGTAAGAGTATGCAAGTTAAGGATATAAAAAGATGAGAAATATAAAGTGTTAAGTAGACTAAGAAGAGATTTTCGTGCTAAAATGACAATTCTGGGCAATGTGCATCGATGCACATTCATTGTGCACCGATGCATCAATGATAAATCCCAGAAATTGTTTAAGGTGCATCGATGCACATAAAGTGCATCGATGAATTAATTTAAAAGAAAATATCGAATGCCATCGATGCATCGATGCATAAGGAGTGCATCGATGCACCCCATTAAATACAAACATCGAATAGGATTTATTCATCGATGCATGGTGTAGTGCATCGATGCATACCTCCATTAAAAGATAAAAATGGCTTTTCTTTTAGCCTAAGAATTGATAGTTTAGAATATACTAATTAGTAAACTGATAGGTATCAATGAATTACTATGAAGATATCGAGCCTAAACGAGTTTTGGAACAATCGACAAGTAGGATTGATCGAGGGAAAGACAAAGAAATCTAGGTGAGTGCATATGCATAGCATGAATATGTATTCTATTCAGTTCTAGACTTGTGATAAGTCTAGATTCAATATTTGATATATGATCGCATTTCATATTATGATACATGACATGAATTCATACCATATGTATTATGTGACATGAATATGCAAGAAAAAATTATATGAGTTATGTGATAAATGTATGGAAATGATATGTCTATGTGATAAAGGTATGAAAATAATATGTTTATGTGATACAAATTATGTGAATGGTGAAAGCCCATGTTATGTAGATGAGAACTATAGGTATATTTTGGCATGCCAAGGGTAGAGGGTCTACGTGGTCCTTCGGGATATATATATATATTCTTTGGAACATGTGTGAAGTCTTGTGAGAAACATACTTGATCCCTAGTATATGTATATGATTCTTAAGGAATGATATGTGGTCCTTATGGACATTATTATATGGCACTACGGTGCAATTCTACGCGGCACTCCGGTGCAATTCTACGTGGCACTTCGGTGCAATTATACGAGCTGTGGTGACAGCATAGTGCACAACCTCACAATACTCACATACCTTAGGTTCTCAGTATGGTACCATGGGCTAATGAACTTAATAAGGTGAACTTATGAATGTGAATTTGATAAGTATATGTGTAAGAAACATGGTTATGGTTATTGCATTGTTTACATACATCTTATTATTGCAACCCATCTCATTTTGGCAATTCCTTTATATTTTATTGATATTGTTATATTGCCTCACTAAGTCGATGACTTAGCATATGAGTGTTTCACACGTAGGATCCGATAAAGTAGACGATCGAGGTTAAGCAGCTGGATAACATTACTCCTGCAACTATTAGATCAGAAGCAACTTAATCAGTAGGTCATCTTGTTATGTAAAGGGATGTTGGCATGTAGCTAAAGGGTTAAGTTGTGTATGCTCTGAGTATTTTGATAAACTTGTATTAATATATGTATATTATTGTATTTTAATAAAATAAGTTCAAATGTTTTATCGATTTTTTTAAGTATTATTTTGTGTAGTCAATGTGACATCCTGGACTCGTATCTGGGTCGGATATGAGTTGAGGGTGTTACAGCACCATACGAGGCTCTATATGGGCGTAAATGTCGCACTCCTATTTGTAAGAAAGTATTTCCGTGGAAGGAAATATTGAGATTTGGACATAAGGGTAAGCTGACTTCGAGATTTATTAGACCATATTGTATATTGAAGAGAGTTGGAAATGTTGCTTACCAGTTAGAATTACCTCATAGCTTATTCGTATTCACGATGTTTTCCCTGTGTCCATGTTGAGGCTATATCATCCGAATCTGATTCACATTATCTGGGTTGAGGATGTCGAGTTGAGACCAAATATATCTTATGATGAGGAACTTGTTCAGATTTTGGATCGAGATAAGAGAGTTCTTCAGAACAGACTTATCCTGATGTTAAAGGTTCAATAGAGTAACTGTGTTCCCGTAGATGTTACTTGAGAGACAAAGAAATCAATGAAGGATCAATTTTTGCATCTGTTAACTTCAGGTAAATTTTGAGGATGAAATATTCTTTAGGGGAGAGTTGTAACACCCTCAATTTTCATTATTTTCAATTTGAAATTATTTAATTAAATTTGGGGACTAAATTATGAGGTTCTAAATATTTAGGTTAGTTTTAGACAATTCAGGAACATAACTAGTATTGTACCATCACTGTTTAGTTGGGAAAAATGAATAAAAACTAAGATTACTTTTCTTAAATGTAAGGTTATTAAGGATTGATCCCATGAGGCATGGGATCCCAAGCATGTACCAAAAAGCTAGGTGATTGTTTGGGTTTTATAATAATAAAAATATCCCTTTAATCTTATTTGAATTAGACTTTAAAATCCCAAACTGTTATCCCAACTGGAAATGAAACCCAAAACCAAATCTCTCAAAGTAAACCACATTCTTTGTCGTCTTTCATCGTCATCCACTCTTCTTCGGCCACCGTGATGTACACTGCTTCCACTGATGTGTTTGTCACCAACACACATTCAAAACCCTGTTGTCGTTTGTCTTGAATCATCGTTTGAATGCTCGTAGAAGACCCAAAACCATCACCGTTATTTTTGTCAATTTTTGGTCGATTTTGGCATCCAATAGTATCACCGCTGGGATCCTCGAGTGATTTTGACTAAAACCCAACTAGTGAGTCACTTCACCCCCTTCGTTTCCTTTGTAATCGATGTTAGGTAAGCTCCGATTCCATTTTCGTTTTGTTACTTCGTGTTTTGGATGAATTTTTGGGTTGATGTGGATTGATTACAACAAATTGATGTTTTTGGTTTAATCGAACCACCAAAACTGACCCCATAATTATCGCACGCTCTGCCATGTGCCACCCATACACGTGGGGGTCCTCTTCGGTCAGGATGGTTTTGCAAAATTGATCTAGTTAGACTGGATCAAGCTAAATTGATCTACCTTAGACCGAATCGGGTTGTTTTCAAATCAAATCAAGCTGAGTCAACTCGTGATGAGTCAATTCAGACCAATCTAAACCGTTGACTTTGAATGAACCATTGACTTTAACCTAAAGTTGACTTTGACCTGTGCTGATCTGAACTTTGGCCAAAAGATTAACTTTTTTTGAAAAGTCATATTTTATGTTTTTCGACGTCCTAAATTTGAATTCGGCGTTCGTTTTATCAAATTCTAACCCGAAAACCCCCAAATTAAGTGTTAGACCCCGAACATACATATGTATTTAATTAATTTACTTAATTAGTTTTTAATTTACGGTCAAAGACTAATTTATGATATTGATCATTGAAGGTGTTTGAGACTCTTCTAACCGCTTATCAGCTCGACCTAGCTCTTCTCGATCCGTCAGACCTCGCAAGCTCGTGATTACTTGTATAGTTATGTGATCCTTGTAAAAACTTAAATTTAAATATTTCCTTAATAGTAATCCAAATTCATTATGGTCTAGGTTAAGCACTGCTGTAGAGCGTAGCGAGGCCGGTGCTTAGTAGACCTCCGAAACTGATCATTTTTTAGGTGTGTTCCTTATGTGCTACATACTGATTTAAATATTTGTTTTAAATTATAATGTGCACATGAATGTTTTTCCTATTTCGAAATATGATTATCTGATCTAATTTGTTTATTGAATAATTTATCTGATTTGAAAGCCTGATTTTGTTATATTGATTTCTTGAATGTCTGGTTTCTATTTTACCGATTTTAAATTCTTGTTTGTTTTATACATGCTCATTGAGTTCTGATACTTATTGAAAACTATTTATGCATGATTTATGATTTACTTATTTTAATATAATTTTCTAAAAATGTTTTACTGAGGTACTTTTGCAATGTGATATTAAGTTAGCCCTAATCAGGTTGATAATTCCTTATGGACCTAAAGTAACCTTTGGGTGGGATCTTGGGCCCAATGGACCTTATGGTAAGACATTATGGACCTTAAGGCACTCCCTTAGTGTGGCTCGTTTGCTTTGTGCATTGGGTAAGTCCTTATGGACCTGAGGGCACTCCTTTCAGGTGGCTCCTACGCTTCGACTAGGGTAAGTCCTTATGAACCCAGGGTGCTCCCTTAAGTTAGATGCAGTTCTGGAGAACTGTATATGGAATACGGTTGGAAGGTAACTTTTTTTTTAATTAAAAACTTTACTGTCACTTTTATACTATGACTTTGAAATCATATTTGAAATTATTCGTATGTTTTATTTTGCACTTATTGGAACACATTGAGTTCCCTAGCTCACTCTCCAAACTTTTTCCCCTTTTAGATACTTTTGAATAGACACCCTAGACCTAACACTTTGAGGATCGACACGTTCCGTACATTATATTTTTGTTGTAATGTTTTTATCTTTCGAACTACCTTTATTATTAGTGACATGTGCCTATATTTTGATACACTAATTTTATGACATATTTTACCTCGCTACTCATGTATGGATTTGTACGAAATTTGTTATTTGGTATTCCACACTTATGCATGATGTTTTATGTTTCATTACTAGGTTTGAACTTTATTATTTTTAATTATGTTTTTTAAGGTGTTTGGTTACGTATGCTTTTAAAGGCTTGAAAATATTTTAGAAAATTTTTATTGTAATATGCTAGATCTGGACATATTGTTTATGTTGGGTCTAGGGGGTTACAGAGCATTTACTTTTAATAGATTCATAACTCATATTTTGGGTGGTCCTAGTGAGATTGACTTGATGAATCCATCAATGTGAAAAGATGAGTTTTTCTATTCTTAATGAGTTTATAGCTTAGAATTTGGGTGGCTTTTTTTAGATAAATTTGATGAATTCATTGAATTTATAGGATACACTATTGAATATTCTTAATGAGTTCATATCTCACGTTTTAGTGATCCTTATGAGATGAACTTGACAAATTCACTAAATTTTTAAAATTAAATGGTTGAACTTACTAAACACTCTTAATAATTTCATATCCGTTATTTAAATTGATTTATATTAGTATGGACTTGATAAAATCATCTACATAAATATAAAAAATAATCACCTTTCATAGTGAGATAATATAAGTTTATATAGTACATTCTAAAAATATTTTTCAATATTAAAATTTATGATTATCTTTTTAAATAAAATATTAAATTGTATCATTGCATGATTTTTTATTCGAAATTTCACTTTATAAAATATTTTTAGTTTCTATTACAATAATAATGATACTTTTTTTATAAAAAAAAAGAAATTTAATTTTTTATGATAAAATTATTTTATTTATTATTATAATTTTTAATTATTTAAATAAGTTGTAACGTTTAAGTTTTTCAAAAATATTATAAATATATAATTTTTTATATAATTAAAGGTTAACTTTTATAATATTGTATATTCATATATTTAAATTATTTGTATATTAAATAAAAAAATTATAATTTTTAACACTATACAATTACTGAAACTCAGATTATAAATAGATAGATATATATTATAAATTATTGATATAGATACATAATCATTTGATATCTGACATTGGCAAATGATTTTTTGTGATTAGATATTATATAAATACGATATCGAAAATAATTAATATAAATACTAAATATAATAAAAATAATAATACATGTTAAAATTACATAAATTAAGGATTCACTGATTCTCAGTTGACCTTTTAGACTTGTGAACTGTAGGAGTTGTTGGACTTTTTAGGCACTATATTCTCTATAGGATCTTTCCTCTTTTTCTCTTTACAAAATTTTATTTTCATCTTAATTTTTTTGGGTGTTTGGGTTGTCTCTCTTGAATCAAGAAAACCCTAACTTCTGTTTCTTTCTTTTCATTTCTTTGGATTGAAACGATCAGACGGAGAAATGGGTTCTGAAGGATCCGGGGTTGTTGGTAAGTTTTCGATTTTCAAAGCCCTAGATTTTCCTCATATGTTTCTTAAGTTTCCCCATCTTTTATATAATCGTTGAAATATTGTTATAATTGTTGATTGTTGGAGCTTTGAAGGGTGTATTGAATCTCTGGGAGCTATCTTTTGGGGATGATCTTCTGATTTGGCGGAAAATAGGGTTTTAGCTTCGATTATTAGTCTCCTTTTGTGTAGTTCAAAATACTGTTTCCCGATGCTTGAGAATGAATATGCTGTGCTTGGATTGATATTCAAGGTGAAACTTTTGAGAGCTAGACGAGGCTTCATTAGAAATATGTCTGATTGGGTTTATAGTCTTGATCTCTGTTGAAAGAATTAGATATTGATAGAATAAATTGAAGCAAATTGTAATGAGAGAAACCAGGTCTCAAATGCTTGAAGTTTTTGTCTTAGATTTGGTCTTTGATTTATAATTGGTAAAACCTTGAATGTGGATATAAGATATGATTTGTTCTTTGATAAATCATGTTTTCCTTTTTGTTGAGTATATTTTGAATTAGTCTTTAAACAGGCATCGTCGCCTCCTTTTCCTTGCCTAGGGCTTGTGTTGCAACTTACAACATTAGCACATATGAAATGGAGTCGACCTTAGGCTATTTATGAGGGGAAGTGGTAGTTTCATTTGCCTCTATAACTTTTTTTTTGTTCTCATTCATGGTTAATGATGAACTTCATGACCGAAATTTGTGACACGGCCTGTTCTATACTGCTTTTCCAGTATTTGACATAATATGCAAACATCTCTTTCTGTTCTTAAGTTTTAGCTTTTGTTTTTCGTATATTTGGGAACTGCATTTGGTAATAATAGACTTAATGCAAATTTCAAGATTCACTTTGCTGCAATCCTTAGCTTGGGACTCAAATGCATTGTCTTTGTAGTACCTAGGAATTTCAGATTGCTAGAAGAGCTTGAGAGAGGTGAAAAGGGAATTGGGGATGGAACTGTTAGCTATGGAATGGATGATGCTGATGATATATACATGCAGTCGTGGACTGGGACTATTATTGGCCCACCTAATGTGAGTCTTTCTGTCTTTTTCTTTCTATTGTGCTCTTTCCTATAGTGGGTTTACCTTTATCTCTCAGTTGTGAATAAATGCAATGACGGGTGTAAGGTTGGAAACACAACTTGAAGTTGATGCGTGCTTCTATCACTGCTCATCTTCACAATTTAGTCTCATCATCGAGATAAACAAATACACACACACACACACACACACACACATATATATATATATATATATATATATATATTTGTGTAATTCTTGTGTTAGACATTCGAGGCATGAAAAGAGGTTATGGTTGAGAGAAATTATGTTATAGCTAGAATGCGAACACTGCTTTATTTCTTTTTGTACTGTAGGGTAGAATTGGGATGCAATTGACTGAGATAACCACCATTTTATTGTGACAATCTGAGCTCATTGAAATATACGAGGAGAAAAAGGAAAGTACTTTTCACAGCTGAAATACTTCTGTAAAAGTTGCTTAATGAGTTTCTACAAAGCTTGATGATAATTGGTCCCTATTTTATCACATAATTTACCTACTTTGTTCCAAGCACTGTTACTGAAGAAACAAAAACTAGTGCCGGCAGACTTATTGGAGCCTCCTTGTAACTGTCACCAAGAAGTAAAAGATACAAAGCTTTATGATCATAGGACTTTGGTAAAAGGAATTTTATAAATTATTTTACACAATAGTTTCTGTTGATTGTCAAACAGTAATTAGTAATATTTCCTGTTAAAACTATTCATTTCTTAAGATGAAAAATGAGTTGGTAACTTGCTTATTCTCTATGCATGTTAGACTGTTCATGAGGGACGCATCTACCAGTTGAAATTATTCTGTGGCCTGGATTATCCAGATAATCCACCAAATGTGAGGTTTCAAACTCGGATAAACATGACCTGCGTCAATCAGGAAACTGGAGTGGTAGGTAATGTTGTCTTAGGATCTATTTACTGCATGATATGATACTTACGGCTGTAAATTGGCAGGTCGAACCTAGCCTTTTCCCCATGCTTGCTAATTGGCAAAGGGAGTGTACGATGGAAGACATATTGTCTCAGCTGAAGAAAGAAATGATGTCTCCACAGAATAGGAAGCTTGCTCAGCCTCCTGAAGGTGTGTAGATCTCACTTGTGATTTTCTTGCTGAATCATATTCTTTTCGTGTTTGTGTTAGTTTCTTAAGCTAGTCTCTTTTCTGAAACGAGTTTTTACTTCTCTAGGATAGTCTAATTTTAATGTAGATCTTCCGTGCATAAAAGTTCTCTATCAGTTATGTAAATGTTTAAACCGTGATAATCTTCTGCCAGGCAATGAAGAGGCAAGGCTTGAACAAAAGGGCTTGGTACTGAAATGTTGCATCGTTTAAACTTCATCAGAGTTGTTTGAACATAATGTATATAAAATCTATACGCTAGATAAATCCAGTGGCTAGCTTAGTACCATCAATATATATATGTTATGCTTTTGTATGGGAAAGATGTCTTCGTTCCCACCAAATGGTGGTTAAATAAATGGAACTTCTTAATGAACTGATGACATTTGAAAATTTGACTTGTGCTTGCTGCAGATATCGATGTTAACTTAGCTAGCGAGTATTTTTTTTCTTATTTCATTCCTTTTGTTTCAAATGGTTGACCCTTGTTCCCATATGTAATGGGGGTAAGGGGAGGTAAGATAGTAGGCTGTCCCCAACACCAGGTTCCGTAGGAGACCTCCGAATTATGAAAATGCCCTCCGTAGGACTCGATCCCACGAGCTCAAGGTTAAGAACCTTGTGCTCTACCAACTGAACTGGATGGCCATTTAGAAGGTAGGTGAGAAGGAGATGAGTCTGGAACCTTGACCGGTTTGTTCAAACTGTTATATATTCCTACTCTTTGATATTGGATTCCATGCATCATTTCTTTTGTTTCGGTAAGTACCAGAGTTATATATATATATATATATATATATATAAAGATGAGAATGTAAAACTCTTTTAGTTTTATATTTGGGATAAAAATGAGTTGATTTTGAGTGTGAAAGATCAATTATGTACGATGTAGTGTGGCCTGGGTGGCAAAACTTCTCGGACCATCTTTTGATGTACCACATATATGGGCCAAACGACACATGGCTTTCACCTTTAAACCTCACCAACAATATCACACTACCCTTATCCAACGACAACTCTTTCTGCAACCCCAGAAAGATAGTAATTAATTCTTAAAACACTACTTATTAATAGTTATAATAATTTGCTCCATATATTTCAATTTTTAGCCCCAGGAATTATCAACCAAATATTAAATTATAGTTATGATATTTATTATGAATATGATTATAATACCGTGATTATAAATATTACAATATAATTTATTTTTTTAAAATATTACGATATAATCATATTATATGTGAATAGTAATACTGAGTACAACCCTAGGGTAGAATTATTCGAATAATGTAGTTACTAATATAAATTGTTTGAATGATGTAGTTAAAAAACCTAACAGTCAACGTAGAAAAGTAAGATATCACCATACAGTTTATATAATTTTTAAAAATCAGTATGTAATCCTAAGCAGTTTATTGCAATCACCTTAGTTTAAAAAAAATATTTTTTTATGTAACGATTTTGCCATGGCGCTGGTGTATACCTTCCGCTTACGTAAATTCCCCTCAAAGCAAAGATCTTTCTTTCCATACTGAAGTGGTAGCCTCTTCTTTAAGCCACCTCCCACTTTGGCCTTTGGCCTCCATCTTATCTTTCAGATCCTTTTCTTTCTCTCTCGCTGGTCTCCTATCTTCTCTTTCCCCATGGCTTTAGCTACCAAAACAGCTTCACCATTTCCTTTTCCGCTTCTTCTTTTCACTGCAATATCAATATTATTCACAATCCCATCAAATTCTGCCATCGATACCTTCGTTTTCGGTGGGTGTTCGCAGCTCAAGTTCATTTCAGGCTCGCCTTACGAGTTCAACGTCAACTCCATACTCAATTCCCTTGTCAACTCGGCCATGTTCACCTCTTACAACAACTTCACCATCCCCGCCTCTCAGGACACCGTCTACAGCCTCTTCCAGTGCCGTGGCGACCTCAACAACGGAGACTTTGGCCGCTGTGTCGCTAAAGCGGTGAGTCAACTCGGCACTCTTTGCCTCGACTCCACGGGTGGCGTGTTGCAACTCGAGGGGTGTTTCGTGAAATATGATAATACGACGTTTCTCGGCGTTATGCGGTGTTGGGTTACTTGGGAGCGAGTGACGGGACTTACAAGCCGTTTCGGATCGGCGGGTCAGGGGATTTACGGGGTGTGGCACATTGTGTAGGGGATTTTAGTCCGGGCGAGTGTCAAGATTGCTTATCAGAGGCAATCGGAGATCGGACGGCTCAAAACAGATTGTGCTGCAGCCAGTTGGGGAGACATGTATTTGGCTAAGTGCTACGTTCGGTACGCGGAAGGCGGGGACCACTGGCACGGTGGAAACGGTAAGCGGTGTTGCCACTTGTACGGTGGTTCTTCATTCCTAACATTAGCATTCGCTATTATATAAAAGGCAAAGCTGAGGAGGTTTTATTTATTATTGATAAATAATGCTAAAGATTCAGGAGGAGACCCTTCTCACATTTTGTCATTGTATTAACTAATGGCTTAATCAGCCATCACCGCAAACAAAAATGAGTCCTATGGCTTAATCAGCCAAACAAAAAACGAGTCATGTCGAGTTGCTCAAATCTAATTTTTAGATGAGTCCTACTATCTTACCTCCCCCTTACCCCATACATATGAGAAAAAAGGACAGCTAAAAAAAAAGAGTTTTTTTTTTAATTTTATAGTAAAATTGTAATGTATATATCGAATCTTTATAAGTAATGATATTTTATTATAAAAAAATCAAATTTGTCAGTCCAACGTATTAAAAAGAATGATATCAAAATTTTGAAATATCAATATAAATTTAAAAATTCAAAATTAAAGGAAAATGAGGTGCCCTTCTGCCCATTGTCAACGCATATCTCTTGAAAAATTAAGAGAAAATTAGCTCGATCTAACCATCAAGTATACAAAATTTATAATGCAAACGATGCTAATAATTTGGCTAGAATCATAAATGTAGAACTTATTGGAAAGTAAAGAAATATTGAACTTGAATTGGGCCATAATACATAAAAGCCCAAACCCTTATTAGGCAGCCATGTGTTAGGTCACGCTGGGCTACACAAACGCAGCACGTGTTCTTCCCACAGGCCACCGCTCAAATCTTTAGATCTTACTCGCCAAGAAAACAACCATTGGCTTCATTAATATCGGATCTAATCTAGCAATCCCAAAGAGAGAAAATGGCGCTAGAATGGGTAGTGCTTGGCTACGCCGCCGGTGCAGAAGCCATCATGATACTCCTCCTCACACTCCCCGGCCTCGACGCTCTCCGTAAGGGCTTGATCGCCGTCACGCGTAGCCTCCTCAAGCCCTTCATGTCGGTGGTCCCCTTTTGTCTCTTCCTCCTTATGGACATATACTGGAAATACGAGACCCGGCCCAGCTGCGAAGCTGATTCCTGTACTCCTTCCGAGCATCTCCGTCACCAGAAATCCATCATGAAGAGCCAACGCAACGCGCTTCTCATCGCCGCCGCTCTTCTTTTCTATTGGCTTCTTTACTCCGTTACTCACCTTGTTGTTAGGGTTGACCAACTGAATCAGCGCCTCGAGAGGCTTAAGAACCGCGATTGAGTTAGTTAAGTGCTTGATTTTGAGAATGGTTATGTTTGGGCTACTCCTTTGTTGTGACCCTTCTGTTTAGATATTTCCTCTCTAATGTGTTTTTGGATAATTTGAAGGACTTCATTATGGAATGAGAATTATATGCTTCTATTGTTGAATATTTATTTTTCAAGTAGTAATTTGATGAAAGAAAATGTTAGGGTTTTGGTTAAAATTAATGCCTAGTTATGAATTTGTTTTTGTTCACCATTGAGAGCAGATTTTTGAGTTGGAATTGAGGCTTTAGTAATATCTGCATGCAATTTTTCTATTATATGAACAAGTTTATATCATTTGGGATTTGAAATTGTAGCCTCCATGGATTATTCGTGCATTATTTATATTATCAAGTTCAGTGCCTGCCATTTGTCTTGCTGAGCTAGTGTTAGTTGAGAGATGGTTTTAGCTGAGGCTGAAGTTTATAGATGTCTACTGACTACATCATCAATGATCTAAGCAATTTATTCTTATATGGATGGTCTTCTTTTGAAATTTCTTAGCTTTCATTTTAGTTTATGGCTTTGCTTCTAGTTTGTATTTCTTAATCTGTTTGTTTCATTAAAATGAATAGATGGTTTAGGATTTTGTTTCCTCATAATTGAATTCTAGAATGTATCTTCTGTCAATAACTTTTGAGTTTCCAGACACTGCTTGGATAATTCCTCTTTAGAAACTTCATTCTATCCAATTTTGCTCTGCTCGAACATAGGTTTTTCCTTCAGTAAGATGAAAGAAATGGCCCCTCACCTCACCATAGGTGCACTATGTAAACTGATGTTAACTGTTTCAAACAATCCAATAATTTAGTTGATTTTCTTGAGATCTGGTTGATTTTGCTCACTAATTATCTCCTGAAAGGATTTGGTTAATTTCTCATATCTTTGTTCACTAATTTAAGTCTTGAGATGATTTATTTTGATTTCTTATTATGCAAAACTCGGTGTGGTTTTTGATTTAGTTTGGATCTTGAGACATTTTTTTATAATACAAATCAATTTGGTTGATCTTGCTACACTGATCATTGATGATGGAATTCAGATGTGGTTAGATCTTGAGTTGTTCTTTATTGCACCTACGATGAAAATCGATATGTAGAGCTGACTATTAAGTTAATCTTGTTTTCTAGGTCACCTATATAATTCTTATGTGTTCATTTGTTTATTGCACCTACGATGGCAATCGATATGTAGAGCTGAGTATTAAGTTAATCTTGTTTTCTAGGTCACCTATATAATTCATATGGGTTCATTTGTTTATTTGATCCCTACAGTTGGCGTAATTTTCAAGTTCGGTTGTTTTGAATATTGGTCGTAGGATTCGTTCATTTTGTCGATATTGATCTGTTTTGGTGTATTTGTCTCGAGCCTAGACTTTTTTAGTTAGAATACATTACTGGTTGTTATCGGGAATGGACTGATAACAAATCCCTATATAGTTTAAGTATTTTCTTTATATTTTCTATTGATGATCTATAATTTTGCACCCCTTAAAATTTTGTAACTTTACACCACCAAATTTTTAATAGTAGTTTTTAAGTTCGTACACATGAAAATCAGGTGCTTGTCCCTCGTTACTATAGTTGTTCACCACTTATTTCCGGAGGTGCTTTTGATTTTCTATAGCTAGATCAAGGGATGACTGGTTGTAGCACATATTTGAGAGTTGTTAAGCATTGAAATTAGAGGATCTCATCTTATCATTACTGTTGGTTCTTTTCCATATAATTGATTGTTTGCTATTGTTTTATAGATGTTTTCAATGGCAATCTGGTGAGACCGTTTGCTTACATTATCAACATTGTTATACATGTTCATTGTAATTGTTAGGTTTTTAATTCTTTATTGACGTGTGTATGATATGAAAAGTGAAGAATATTTTTTAACATTTAATTAATTAATTTTATTTATTTAAAATGATATCTAATCCTTTTGTTATATGTTCTGAATTTTTCTTAATCATTATTGGATGTCTCTTGTTTCTCATATGTAATGGGATAAAGGGAGGTAAGATAGTAGGGTGCCCCTAACATTAGGTTGAGAGCAGCTTCCGAGACTTTTAAATTATGAAATGTCCTCCATGGGATTCGATCCTACAAACATAACTTCTTGAATCCATGATTTCTAAAAATAGTAATAATTCTTTTAATTCCTTTAATTAACACCTCTGATTACTGATTTAAATTAATACCTTTTTTTAGTTCTAATAGGATTTTCATCCTTTTAAAATTTTGATTTAAATTAAATTAAAATAATTATTTTTTATTCAAAAAATATTTTTCAATTTATTCATATTTTCTCATAATTATAAATATTCTATTTTTACATTATTTAACGATATTATGTATTTGTAACTATAGATTAGATTATTCATTTGGTTTAAAATAAATTTAGATGAAATATAAACCATATAAAATTTAGATGAAATATATTTTAATTTGAGTTGGGTAAAAATAAGTATTTTATTTAATTTAATTATATAATTTTTAAATATTAATAAATATATTTTATATTTTAAAATATTTTATTGAATATACTATTATATCAATAATTTTATAAAATTTAGATAATGCAACGAAATCATATAAATTATTTATATGATAAATTATTTATTTATTTAGTTATTTATTTATTTATTATTTTATTTATGTTTTTATCATTCAATTATTTTTTTTCATTTTTTCTAAAATCATACACAATGTTAAATATTTTTTACTATTCATGATGAAGAATGTTAAAATCTAACATGTATTTTTTTAAAAGATGATCATACTTGTTTTGTATGAGTAGTTGGGTGTTTAATAATTTTTAATATTTTCTATTTAAAATTTAATATATATTTGTAGATAGTTTATTAAACGTAACATAAAAATAATTTATAAACAAATTTATTTACTTTTATTTGTTCTTACTATTCAATTTTTTTATACTTATTATAAGAGACTTAATTTATATTTTCATCACATGTCACTAAAATCTCAAAAATGTCATAAACGACCCTAATTGAGAATTACTTCTAAACAAATATTACCTTATACTAATTTCATATTAATTAAATTCTTAGAAAAAAGAAACCAGTCCATTAAAACCGTTTTAAAAATCTAAAACCAGTGGATAATAAAAGTTTCCATAAACAAAGGTTATACGTCGTTGTTGCTTTCACTTGGAAGGAGGGAGTGAACTCCGAAGAGCATCAGACCCATGGCCTTGATATGCAATACGTGGCTTCCCAGCGAGCAACAATGCAATTGTAGGGCCGACCCGACCCGATAGTTTCTAAACTTTTGTTCAACTACCAAATCAAGATAGCAGCTGGGAAAAAATATCTGCAATGGCTCGCGTCGCCTCGAACCCTCTTTCTCTCCCAAGATTCAAGCCTCAATTTCAACTTTCAGACTCCACCACGCGCCTCTTCAAATCACCGTTCGTTTCCCAGAACAGAACTCGCAAGTTTCAAACCATTTCCTGTCAAACAAATCCGGTTCCCACCCAAACAGAACCCTCAGAGAAGGTGAACTCTCCATACTTTATTCCTCTCTCTGCTTTTAGTTTTCCCTTATTTTTTTTATTTAGCATATTAGGTTGCAATCTTCATTTGTATGAAAAGGGTTGCTGCTAATTTTAGCTGAGGGCAATTCGACATCTGTCGATTACGATAAAAATATAGTTTTTATCTGCTTCTTCCCTCCAGTACTAGAAGAAGATAAGAATGGATGAGTTGAAATAGAAAATGGGTTATAAATTTTAGATTTCGTTGAACTAGCATTAAAAGGAAATTTTGTTATTTCTAAACTATCTTGGGTCAAGTAGCTACATTTGAAATGGGTTGTCGATATTTAAGAAATATTATTAACTTATACTATTTTATAATTACTCTAAACTATTTTAAAAAAATTAAACTTCATTTTTCATTTTTTTTTGATAAAATTGGACTGAATAAAAGATTGGATTTCATTTATATGTAAATGATATGAATAAATTTATGCATTGAAGAAAAATAATTAATTTTCAATATAATAAATAGATGAAAATATAGAAATTTGGATTTAGTAAATACAAATATAAACTTGGAATTCCAAAATCATTAGTATATAGTAGGGATGTTCATGGCCGGTTAAGTGTATTATTTAGCCTAAACGGGCGGTTAACCGTTATAACGGTTATGAGATTTTTTTTAACTGTAATCTAACCATTAAGAAACGGCTAATCGCAAATGGTTAACTGTTATTGACGGTTCGGTTACAGATTAACCTATTACAAATATTTGTCAATTTTTTTCATAATTCATAATACAAAAAAATGTAGCACTTGACACATATTTACACCGGTGTAAGTGAATAAAATAAATAAGTGTAGCACTTGACACATACTTACACCGCTGTAAGTGAATAAAATAAACAAGTGTAGCACTTAACACATACTTACACCGGTATAAGTAAATAAAACAAAAAAGTGTAGCACTTAACACATACTACACCGGTGTAAGTGAATAAAATAAAAAAGTGTAGCACTTAATACATACTTACAACGGTGTAAGTAAATAAGTGTAGCACTTAACACGTACTTACACCGATGTAAGTATGTACATTTCCCAATATCTTAGTACCTAACAATAAACATATAATTATATTAGTGTAAGTATGTTTCTATATTTTCAAAGAAATAAAAAATAAAAAATAATAAAAAATATATTACGTTATTTGTATACAAATTTTATTAAAAATATATATAAATTATTCGGGTTTTTTTTAATACCCCTAGTATATAGATATCTAATAAATTGAAGGATTTGAGAAATAATCATAATTGTTACGTTTCTAGGTATTTTTTACTCATTTGACACTATCTTTAAAGTTCAATTCCATATCCTGAAATCCTATTTCTCAAACTTTACCTTAGAGAACACATCAGAAAACATGTTCTTTTAAATGCTAGATGGAAAATCATGTAAACATTTTAATGGTTGTTGAATTGACTAATTGATTTGAATATAAATGGGGTTAATATGAGGGTATCATTAGACTTCAATCTATGCTGAATCTTCTTGGTTGCAAAAGATTTCTCCTTTTCTTCCCCTTATGCTGGTATGACCTGGTTATGTTTTACTTTTATGCTTGATTAAAGTGATAATCTAATTGGAACTTGTGCAGTTTTCAAGTGAGTTTTAAGACTAAGAGATCATGTCTTTTTTGGTTCATATGGTGTTTTTTTGATAGGAGGTTCATTTGGTGTTGTTTGATTATATCTTGTCTTGAGACCTTTTTAGGTTTGAAAATATCTCTTCTTTTGAATTAATTCGTGTTTTAAGCAGGAAAAGGTACTTGTGGAGCCTGATTCAGTCAAAGATAGCACTAGCGAAGCTACAACAACTTCGTCTGATGGAGGAGGCTTTTCTGAATTTCCAAACAAAAATTTAAGTAGGCGAATAGCAGTTGGTTCTACGCTTGCAGCAGTGGGACTTTTCCTGTCATCGCGATTGGACTTTGGTGTTTCTTTGAAGGACTTATCTGCTGCAGCAGTGCCTTATGAAGAGGTTTCATTTTCTAACTCTTTTACTCCATTGCTATATCGTTTTGCAGGATCTAGGCCTCAGGTAAATCCATAGTTGACTAGTTACGCTTTAGGATTTAGGCCTCGGGTCTTCTAGGGAAAAAAACATTCCCTTTTACCAACGAGATTATTCAATGGTTTCTCTTTGTGTTAGATTTTAGTTGTTCTTTAATTTATCAGATATGTATTGTAGTCCCCCATCTCTAAAATTTTAGAAGTTTATTCCGTAACATAAAATCATGCGTCCGCCCCAGAGACTAACATTTGTTGGAATATAGGGTTGCAACATTCTCTAACACTAGTCTTTTTTCGCTGGTTCTAAAGGCTCTTTCAAATGGAAAGCCAACTGTTGTAGAGTTCTACGCAGATTGGTGTGAAGTATGCCGGGAATTAGCTCCTGATATTTATAAAGTAGAGCAGCGGTACAGGTAAAGGCTTGACATTGTTTCTGTTTTCATTTATTTCTCTGAACCCTGCTTCTTTCTTCATTTGTTTATGAACAAATATGCTTTCTGGTTATACATTTCGATTCAGGGATCGTGTTAATTTCGTCATGCTGAACGTCGACAACACGAAGTGGGAACAAGAACTCGATGAGTTTGGTGTTGAGGGTATTCCGCACTTTGCGTTCCTTGACAAAGAGGGAAACGAGGAAGGAAACGTAGTAGGCAGGCTTCCGAGGAAGTACTTCCTCGAGAACGTGGAGGCTCTTGCCCAAGGTGAGGCATCGGTTCCTCATGCTCGTGAGGTGGGGCAGTATTCAAGCGCGGAATCGAGGAGGGTGCACGGGGTTGTTGATCCCAGAAGTCATGTGTAGAATGTTATCTTGTTTAGAGAAGTAACCCATTAATTCCCCCAAGTATAAATACGTATATACAAAGGTCAACTTAGTTTACTTGTGCATCCATCTGTAGTTATGGTCTTAATATACGAAGGTAACCTTTTGCTTGGCATGAGGGTTATGTCATATAAATTGGTTTAAAATCTTGGTTTACATGAATTTTCAATTTGCCTTTTGATTAACTACATTGCTTAACTGAGTAACAAACTATGCAACCAACTGTTAACTATCTTTTTATTTCAACAAGGTTTAAACGCACCATTGCCCTTCAACTATACACACTTTGTTTTAAGTTCTCTTTTATATGTTGTCTCGTGAAATTTAAATTATTTTATTTGTGATAAATTATATACTTAGTCACTCAATTATTCTTTTAGTTTTGCTTTGGTCATCTAATCATTTTTTCTCTCTAAATAATCATTAATTTTGTTCTGTCTTAGTCACCTAGTTCGATTTAATTTTTAAAAAATTTATATAATACATAAAAGATTATTTATGTTACAAATTTTTTACTTGAAATTTTATTTTTATTTTATAATAATAATAATAATAAATAATATTATAACATAAATGATAAATTTAATTTAATCATGACCTTAGAACTACCGCTTTTAGAAGGGAAAACAAACGGAAACATCTTTCACTGATCCTGATCAACAAAAATACTAAATACCTAATTGCACCATTAAAAAAGTTGAGTAAGGCAGTGCACATAAATACCAAAATAGGTCCCAAAAGTTACATACGACTAAGAAAACTAGCCGGGCGATTAGAGATTCATTTTTCTGGGAGAGAGGCGATATGATATTGGCATGTGTTGGGTGATGGATGAGTGAAGAAAGCATCCGATTCCGATGGGAAGGCCGGCGTAAATTACTGAAATCACTTAAAATTCCAGCCACTAAATCTCTATTCACCACGATTACAAATTCATAAATCTAAACCCTTTCCTTCTCAAAACGATTCATTGTTCATTTTGTTATGGATTTTTTTTAGCATTTTTGTGAATGGTGGAAACAGTTGCCAGTAGTACTTTGATGGTCTCCCTTTCCAAATCAGCGGCCTATGCTTCCTGTTAAATTTGTGATAACCAGAGAAGATAAAGAATACTTCTGTATTTCATTCATCTAAATTAAGTTTACAATACAAAGATATTTATACAAGAAAGTAAATAAACTAAACTGCCTAACTACCCTGATAACAAACTAACTGCCTGTAATTAAACTAACCTCAACACTCCCTCTGAAGTTGAAGGGTGAGAAGATGTCTTTGAACCAAACTTGGACATAAGATATTCATGTTGATGAACACTTAAACTCTTGGTCATAATATCTGCCAACTGTTCAAAAGTACGCACACACTCAGTTTCAATCAACCCTTCTTGTATTTTCTACCGAACGAAATGACAATCGATCTTGATATGCTTGGTTCTTTCATGGAAAACAGGTTGGCTGCAATCTGCAGTGTAGCCTTGTTATCACAAAGCAACTTTGTTGGTCAAGTTTTGTCAACGCCAAAATCTGACATCAACCCTTCTGAGCACACAATTTCAACCGCGGCAAATGCCATGTTTTTATATTTTGCCTCCGCTGATGAGCGTGCTATTGTGGTTTACTTTTTTTATTTTCAAGAAATTAAAGAATTTTCTAACTTTATGCAGAATCCCGTTATTGATCTTCCAGTCATTGGGCATGTTGTCCAATCCGAATCACAATATACATATAAACGAAGAGCATTCTTTGCACACAATAGTATACTTTGAACCGAATTTTTCTTAAGATACCTCAATTTATAAACTTCCTCAAAAAGGTCACCTTGTAAAAAGGCATTATATATACCCATTTGACATAAGGACCAGCCAAATGTAGAAACAATAGCAAGAAAGAAGCGAACAATAGTCATCTTTGCCAAGGACAAGAAGGTTTCAACAAAATCAACACCTCTCGTTGATTGTAACCCTTAGCTACAAGTTGAACCTTAAAATGCTCCACCTCTCCAGAAGCTTTATACTTGATTCTGAAGACCCACTTGCAGCCAATAGGGACTTTTTCAAGAGGTAAGGTCACAATAGACCAAGTTTTGTCAGACTTAAGAGCTTGAATTTCCTCATTCATAGCTTGAACTATAACATCCTAATTTTCGGGTCAGTAGTTACGGATAAACCCCGATGGGTTTTAATTAGGCCAAGAGACTATTTAGAAGTGTTAAGTCAAGATTTGACTTGTTTTAGTTTGGGCTTGAGCCTATTAAGGCTTAAAAAGAGGGTTTTTGATTTGGGCATGAAAGGTGGAGGGCTAGAAGAGTAAATAACCTTTAAATTTATCCAAAGGCTAATTTTTTCAATTAAGAATAGTGATGAATGCATATAGTACATGTTCATGATTACACTTGTTCATGATTACACTTGTTCATGATTACACTTGTTCTCATGCCCATGTGATGAATGCATATAGTACGTTAGAGTTATTTGTGAGACACTAAGCTTGTGAACATAACGTTCGGAATGTGTTTCCATCTACAGGTTCTTAGGAGGACGGACCGAGGAGCTATCACCAATTGTGACTTCCATCTTGGATCATTCTAATCAGATTGTGTCTTAGATACTATATAGTTAGCATGTACCTCATAAAGACTTTATTTGTATTTAAGTTGTAAACTTCATTGTTTGAGCTTATGTATTTTGAATTTACGATGGAGCTCCTATTTTGTTAACACTAAATTTGTATGTTTTAAAATAATTTTTAATTTTATGAGTTTGATTTAATTATGTTGGATGTCATTTTAAAAGAAAATTTTATGTTAGCCACTTCGATGGTCCCATGTAAGGTTCTAATCCATCAATTTTCGGGTCGAACTGGATTAGAGCATTACATTTAGTGGTATCAGAGCTAGGGGTGTAAACGAGCCGAGTCGAGCTCGAGTATTACTGAGCTCGACTCGAACTCAAAAACTTTTATAGTAAGCTCGACTCGACTCAAAAACTCGCGAGCCTAAATTTTTCAAGCTCGACTCGAACTCAAAAATTAATATTAAAAATCGACTCGAACTCGAAAAGGCTCGAACTCAAAAAAAATTCAAAAATTCGATTGAAACTCAATACTCAAGCTCGATTGAAACTCGATTCAAGCTCGATTTTAAGCTCAATACATGCTCGAATATTAGACAAAAGGCCGAGACAGATATGTTTTAAATTGCACAACCCCGCTTGTTTTATAATGAGCTTGTCCTGTCATCTTATAGTATCTCCAGGATGTGGGATATTGTTGAGAGCACTACTTGTTCGAGAACTTCAGAGCCTTCATCTTCATCCTCGAGCATCATTTCTCTCTTGATGTTTGGGATCCTTTCAAGGACTTCCCTTTCCCTTCTTCACTCGCAACTCGTTCTCCTGAAACCTCTGCTTTTGTAAACACCCGCATCGACTGGAAGGAGACCCCAGAAGCTCACGTCTTTAAGGTTGATCTTCCTGGGCTTAAGAAAGAGGAAGTGAAAGTTGAGGTCGAAGATGACAGGGTGCTTCAAATCAGCGGCGAGAGGAAGATAGAAAAGGAAGACAAGAATGATACGTGGCACCGTGTGGAGCTGAGCAGTGGGAAGTTTTCGAGAAGGTTTAGGTTACCGGAGAATGTGAAGATGGATCAGGTTAAGGCTTCAATGGAGAATGGGGTTCTTACTGTTACTGTTTCTAAGGTGGAAGTGAAGAAACCTGATGTCAAAACCATTGACATTTCTGGTTAAAAACTAAAAGAGTTTCAAGGGTTTATGTTGTTATTTATTAGTCTGTTCGCTTCCTAAGTTTGGTATGTATTGTCTTTACATTTTTCCTGTGTCTTGTTTCAGATGAATAAGCAAAAACGTACGTTTATTGTTGGTGAATGATGTTAGAATTAGGGTCTGGCTTGGAAAACTATCAAGTTTGAATTAACAAGTGTAAATGGTTCTTTTATTTTCTTTGCCTTTCTCTTTATGGTGTCTCCTTCCTATTAAAATTCTAGAAATTATAACCATGCGAGATTGTTGTTGCTGTAAGGTCAATTTCTATGGCCCCTGTAACTTTAGTTGCAAAGATCAAGTCCCGTGAGTAACTTTTGTCATTGAAAATATGTAGCTATTTAACTCATTTTTTATGAATTTGATATTATTGAGTGCGGTTATTCGCAGCAGTGAATGGAACCAACCACCCAAGGCAAGTGCTCTCATGAGTGGAGAAGCACGGGGACATGTTAATGAGCACATTGGTGCAACTTGAACTCGATTGCGCCAAAGCTCCGGTCCATAAACACACTGCAACTATGAACACTGATGCAAATATTATTTCATCCCTTCTTCTTGTTGCCAATGATTACCCAAAATTTGCTCTTAAACAGATTGAAAGGAAGGTGGAAAGAACCAATGGAGTAGTATGCTAGTATTAGTGGCTTGTGGAGGAGAAAGTCGAAGGGGCTTGGTTTATAAAGGGTAAAATGTGATGGAAAAAGGAGGGCAACTGTGCTTTATTTAGTTCACCAACTTTGCCTACTTTATAACAGATACTTTGGTGAACAACTCCAGCTTTGGAACATTACAAATGAATCAATTATGTACGGGAAACGATTGTTTTAGTGCTTTCTTTGGGTTGAAGGAAAGACTTTAATAACCTAATCTACATTTTTAAGTGGAAGGCTAATTAAACGAACACGTGGAAGCTAAAAAGTCCATAATTCATTAATCATTCTAATAAAGTTGACATTGCCATATCTTTCCAACATAAAAGACCTAAGCCTTATTTGATAATGGATATCTTAATCCAGTTGCTAGAATTCTTGAAACTCGACAGAAATATAAGCTTGATGTCTACTGAGTCTAAATTTATTTACATTCGAATCATCCACAGAAATATCTTAATTCAATTTATTTACATATAAACCCTTGTTAATTTCATTAATTTCATTTTGCATAATTTATATGTTACCTTCATGTGCATAACTTAATTCCTATCACATAATCGAAATAAGGGTTTAGGATTTATGGTTTATAATTTAGGGTTTATGGCTTAAGGATTAGGGTTTATGATTTATGTCTTAGATATTAGGGTTTAGGGTTTAGGATTTAAGGTTTATAGTTTAGAGTTTAGGGTTTAGGTTGTAATCTAACATGTGCTTAATTAAATGTGATTTTATTTTTTTAGTAATATACAATGTAACAATTGGAGTTGAGTTGCTTAAGTAAAAAAAAAATTTGAGGGTAGTTGTATTATAGAATTTTTAATATATTTTTTTAAATTTTATAATTATCAATAATGTATTTTTAATAAATTTTTATATTGTAATTTTAAAAAATCTAAAATTATAATATAACATTTTTTCGAGTAGCTCACGAGCTTTCCGAGTCTAATATCGAGTAGCTTGTTTCGGCTCGTTAAGAATTCAAGTCGAGCTCGAGTCGAGTCCATTCGATCCAAGTATTTATCGAGTCGATCTCGAGTAGCTCACGATCTGTCTCGTCTCATTTACAGCCCTAATCAGAGCATCAAGTTTAGTCTTTCCTAAGACCCACGAGTTAGAGTCAATAAGTGTTAGTGAGTACATGCATCTAGAGTGTCAAAAGTACTTAATAATCTAGAATGACGATACTAGCCTCCTCTTTTTTAATTTTAGAGAAGTGATGGTCGATGATAATGCTCCTAGTAATGAGGGTAGGGATGAAAGTCACATGTCATTAGCGGATGACCTAGGTGATGAGTTTATATCGAACTCGGTGGAGTTCGAAGTTTTAGCTGACGCGGGGGTCGATGAGGTGACCTTCTTCCCTGACCTGACCCAAGCCTTGAGGCACATAGTGTGTGCCTTCTTAAGAGCCTCTGTCGCTCCAGCCGCTCCTCTCGTTGCACCTCCATCAAAGTCACCGATTGAGAGGCTTCTCCAGTATAAGACGATAAATTTCTATGGTTCTGGGGAAGATGATCCCATAACTACAGACCATTGACTGAGAATGACACTTTGTACCTTCGCTAGCTTCACCTCACCCTTGAGTGAAACTTAGAGTGCATCATTGCCCTGCTAAAGAGTGATGCCATTGAATGGTAGGAGATAGTGGTGTTAGCATTGGAGATCAAACGTTCCACTTGAGAGTTTTTTCTGTCTAAGTTCTGATAGAAATACATTAAAAGAAGCCCATGTTGATGATTTGAGAATACATTTTATGGTTTAAGGTTTAAAGTTTATAGTTTAGAGAGTATTTTTTGTATGAGTTCCGGTAGAAATACATTAAAAGAAGCCCATGCGACAAATCAATGATAGATTATGAGAGGGAATTTCTCTATTTGAGCCGGTATGCACTGGAGCTGGTAGCTACCGAAGATTTGAGGTGTCGAACGTTTAGAGAGAGCCTTCATTTGGATATTCACACTCAGTTGGCAACCAATCCTCTGAGAGTTTTTGTTGAGCTCACCTGTTAGGCTGAAGTAATTGAGAGGGTGTGATGATGAGAGTCAAGGTCATGAGCAATTCTATAGGGTAGGTTTCAAGGGCATCCGAGCTGACTAGATCACATCAGGCTCCATCCAAGAGTGCCAGGGATTCTCATGGGTCTTGGAGATCCCCCACTGTAGACACTCAAAGTTCATGCCATACTTCAGACTGGGGGTAGATCAGAGTTTAGGAAGAGACCTTAGCCTTAGCTTCAATGATGAGTATCAATGGACCGATGAGGGACACATGCCACCCTAGATGCCAAAATTGTGGTAATTGATATCTAGGAGAGTGCCACCATATGACGAAGGTTTTCTATGGTTGTGGCTCACTCGACCACTTCATTCGAGATTGACCTATGGTTCAGAGTAAGGTTTCGACATCGACTCAAAGATCAACACCATATATTCAAAAAGGTTGGGGACTTTCGAGAGGTGGTGATTCAGTTTTTGGTAAGCATAGTGAAGGTATTGCTAGGTTTACTTCTAGGCACACATTGAGAGTTGCTTTGAGACAGTATGTTGTGAGAGCTCAAAACTAGTGCGACGCTACCGATGTGATTTCAAGTATCTTTATGGTGTTTTCTTTTCATATCACTGCATTTATGGATCTGGGTTCTATTTATTCTTACATTTGTAGTGACCTGGCTCATGAGAGAGGTATACTTGCTGAGAACTTAGAGATAGGAGTTCAAGTCTCTAACCCTTTAGGATTAGATGTCCTTATAAACATGATTCATTATCGTTGTCTAGTGAAGGTTCAAGGTGAAACCTTCCTAGTCGATTTAATGGAGTTACCATTTAGAGAATTCGATGTAAAAACAAGGATGGATTGGCTAACTGAGCACAATATAAGCCTGAGGTCTAGAGCAAGACAACTCAAACTAAGAAAGGGTGATGAGAGCAAAGTGGTAATGTCAGGTAAGGATCTCGAGTGTATGTCTCGAATCATTTTTTTGATAGCTAGAAGGTATTTAGATTAGGGTTGTGAGGTATTTTTGGCCCACATAGTTGACTCAAGAGTTCAGAGTCTAGTAATAGGAGATATTTGAGCCGTATATGATTTTATGAATGTGTTCTTGAAAGAACTACTTGGTTACTGCCAGACCGAGAGTTGGATTTCAAAATAGAAGTTTTGCCGATATCAACACCAGTGTCCATTTCTCCTTATCGCACGACACTGATAGAGTTTGAGGAGCTTAAAGTACATCTCTAAGAACTCTTAGAAAAAGGTTTTATTCGACCAAGCTTAGCAAAAGAAAGTTGGTCGACCTATACCTGATTAAAGAGGCAAAAGAGAAAGTCAAGTTGATTCAGGCAAGACTTAGGGAGGCTTTTGACAGAAAAATGTCATATGCAAACTTGAATCATAAGGATATATTGTTTCAAGTGGGTGACAAGGTGTTTCTCAAGGTATCATCATGGAAAAGGGCATCAGATTTGAACGGAATGGGAAATTGACTCAACGCTTTATTGGGACACATGAGATTTTGAAAAGGGTTGGACCCATGGCCTATCGACCAACCCTTCCACCAAAGATAGAGCACATCCATAATGTGTTCCATGTGTCGATGCTTAAGAGGTATCGTTCCGACTCATCCCACATTATTCTGTGAAAGCATATAGGGGTGAGCCAAGATTTGACTTATGAAGAGGAATCGTTAAGGATCTTGGATCGAGAGGTAAAAGAGCTAAGGAATATGTGGATCCCGTTAGTGAAAGTTTTGTGGTGGAACCATGGTGTGGAAGATGCAACTTGGGAAACTAAGGAAGATATGCAACTCTAGTTTCTGTATCTTTTCTATTTAATTAAATTTTAAGGACTAAATTTCTTTTTAGGAGGAGAGAGTTGTAACACCTTGATTTCTGGGTTAGTAGTTACGTATAAACCTCAATGGGTTTTAATTAGCCCAAGAGACCATTTAGAAGTCTTGGGTAAAGATTTGGCTTGTTTTAGTTTGGTCTTGAGTATAATAAGGCATAAAAGTGGATTTTTGATTTGGGCATGAAAGATGGAAGATTAGAAGAGAAAAAAACCCTTAAATTTATCTAAATGCTTATTTTTAATTAAGAATAATGATATCACGGTTGAAGGCTTCTCATATATATTTTTGCACAACTCTTTGTCTTCTTATTCTCTTCATTAAAACTCTATTTCTTCTTCCTCATAACATCTTAAACAAATGTGAAAGCTTTGTGAGTTTACATTTCCTTGTTGGAAGCTTCAAGATAAGAAATAGAATCCTCAATCCCCTAGCTTTATCCCAAACTCATTCTTTTAAGTTTTGACCATAGAAAACCATAAATGAGTGTTTAAGGTGGGTTTTGGGTTTTAGGGTTCCTTAGTGTTCCCAATTTGGTTTTAGATATTATAAGTCACATTTCTAACCTTCTTAAGCGTCTAGATGAGTTAGTAACTCATTTTATTGCTTATGATTAGTGAAATAAATGGGGCAAAGCTCTATGGGCAAGGATAGTCTTATTCTTGGGTGTTAAATTACATCATAGGATTAAAGTAACGTGCCTATGAATCTCTTATACCATGTGTAGGTCATTTCTTATGTTTGTTTGCTTATATTAGTTCATTGAACATGTTGTGTACATTTTGTTTGATTATGGCTTTAGATGTTTTAGGGCATTTAAAGCATGTTAAATGACATATTATGGTCCCCACAACTCCTATAAGCTTAACATAATGTTTAATAACCTTTGAGTTATAAATGGTTGGGTTGGGGTTATATTTTCGTGGGAAACAAAGGTTCTTTAGGCTCGAGTATCGATATTGGATGAACAATACTGATATTATTCTTTGTATAACTTAAAAAAAGTGTTTTAAGTTGAGAGTATTGATACACGTACATGTGGTATTGATATTGTCCTACGAGTATCGATACTTTAGGCTTAATATTGATACTGATATAGACATTCAGATTCCAGTAGCCATTTTTGGTATCGGTACTTATGGGAGTATCGATACTGTAGATAGAGTATCGGTATCGGTACTCCCGGTAAAAGTATCGATACTATGGATATTTTCCAAAATATCAAAACTGAATCTGGTATTGACACTCGAGGTAGTATCGATACTCTAGGTAAGAGTATTAGTACTGAGTAATTTTTCAGAACATCGAAGTAATTTTTGGTATCGATACTCAGGGTAGTATCGGTACTCTAGTAAGAGTATTGATACCGGGGGATATTTTCCAAAACATTGAAACCAAATATGGTATCAATCCTTGAGGTGGTATTGATACCCTCATACCAAAGTATTGGTATTCTAGGTAAGAGTATTAATACTGAGTAATTTTTTGAAACATCGAATCCTTTTTGGTATCAATACTCAGGGTAGTATAGATACCATAAGGTTAGTATCGATATTGAATGACCAGTATTGGTTTCATCATCATTGTTTGGAATGGAACCCAATTAAATGTTAAGTGGTTCAGGAAAGAGGTTAAGTGTCATCGGGACTTCTCTAACAAATCTAAAAGTGAGACCAATTAATAACTTTGAAATATTGAGAATAACATAAATTAAGATGACATAACACTAGCCTTTGTGTGACGCTCGAGAAACGATCAGGGCACCCGAATTTCCTTAGATGTATAACGATCGTTTGTGTGGTTAAACATCCAGATGTGTTAAGTTGGTGCTTATGCACTTAAAATGCTAGCAGGACGTAAGCTCCAATGCTAAGTGACCCAAGAGGCGTTCTAAGTACTATGAGGAGTAAACTAGAAGGAAGTAGGTTTCGATGCTATGTGACCCTGAAAGTGTCCTAGGTATTGGGCAATATGGCCTTTCTAGATGAAGATTTTGATGTTTAGTGACCCGGGTCTTATATAGGGTACCTTAGGTAAGATAGAGGGGTGTAAGTCTCGAGATGCTGTGTGACCCTCTAACTATACCATGATGCCTACTTGTGTGTGTGTTAAATTGATTGCATGTTCATGATTATACTTGTTCGCATACCCATGTGGTGAATGCATATAATATGTTAGAGTTATTTGTGTGGCACTAAGATTGTGAGCTTAGCGTTCGAAATGTGTTTCCGTCTATAGGTTCTTAGGAGGACAGTGTGAGGAGTTATCGCCAATTGTGACTTCCATCTTGAATCGTTTTGATCATAGTATGTCTTAGATACTATTTAGTGGGTATATACCTCACAAAGACTTTATTTGTATTTTAGTAGTAAACTTCATTATTTAAACTTATGTATTTTGAATTTACGATGAAGCTCTTATTTTGTAAACACTTGTAATGTCCTAATCCACTACGACCCGAAGACCAAAGGATTAATACGCTACACAAGACAACTAAAGTGGCTAACCCAAAAATTTTCTTTTAAAACAATTATAGTAGAAAAATTAAAAGCATCCATCATAAGCGATAAACCAAAATAATAATATTTAAGTTTACAAATTGAGAGCCCCTAAAGTATATATAAACTGATTTAAAAGAGTATTTCAAAATACAGTTATGACTCGAATACCAAAAGGTACACATACAGTACATGACTTCTAAAAACATATTCAATATGTACTCAAAAACTAGTTAGTCTGGAATACGAACTATACGATAAGCTCCACGAAACGTTTATACTAAGAACCTCCACATGGAAACAAATTTCGAACAATGAGCTCACAAGCTTAGTACCACACTATAACCAAAGTATACTACATGTGTTCACTTACATGCACATGAAAGTAGACATAAATCTTAGCATACAAAGATGTTAAGCTGAGCATACATACCAAGGTAGGCATCATGGTGCTATCGGAGGGTTTAGCTACATCTCATAAACACACACCCTTCTAACTTACCTAGGGTGAGATATGAAATTTCTACATCGGAACCATTCACCCAACCAACCAACTCCATACGATTACTTGGGACATCTATGCCCTTTAATACCCAAAATGTTGATAAGTAGCCAAATATAAATTTTGAAACTTTGGTGGCCAAAGTAGAAACTTGGGGAAAATTCAAGGAGCAAAGTGGTAATTTTATCAAAAAGAAATGTTATTCCATAAATGAATAGTTCATCTATAAGAATGGAGTTTATATGAAATTCATATTCTAATATAAAGTTTGTGTACAAAGCTATTAAGTGATAAAGTTTGGTAAAGTATTCTGATAATCAGATCGAATCAGAATTTTAAAAACCTGATGGATGATAGTATGAGGTTATTAACATTATATTTATTCTTTCAATCAGTAGAATTTAACACAGATTGGTAGATTTAAGTGGATTTTCCATGTTAAAGTGGAATAGTGAAATTTAAGAGACTAAATTGAAATTTTGAAAAATTAAAAGAGAAAAGATGGAAATCAATAAATATGATTTATTTATTTATTTAATGTTATGAAAATGGTGATGAAAAAATGGCATGAAGGTAAATATCAAGATTTATTAAGGGTAGATTTGACTTTTGGACTAAGATAAATTTTAAATTCATTTTTATTAAAATTTAAGCCATGTGTACATTAGATATTTATGATGAAAAGTTTAAAGTTATCTTCTTCCCCTTTTTCTCTATATATTTTTGTGAACACTATAAAATGAAGACAATGCATGTTTTCTTTCTTTTTCTTCATTTTAGCCATTTTTCCTTTGATTTTTGGATTAAGTTATGAAATAGAAAAATGATCCATATCAAATTCTCTATCATTTGGTGATAATATCTCATTGTTTCCATTCTTGAATCATTGGATTTTTTATATGGAAATGATTGAGAATGGATGAAAATGATGTGTTGATGATGAAATTATGCTTGAATCAAGTTGAAAATCAAGCTTGATATATTTTTATTCAATTCGACAGAAAGGAAGAAGACAAAGAAATATCATGGAAAGATTTTATAAGGACAAGAAATGATGTATGAGTGATTCTACATGCTTAGAATATGAATTGAATTAATTTGGAAAATTGTGAAAGTATAGGGACTTAATTGTATAAATTGAGAAATATGGAGATTAATGTGCAATTTTCTAATAACTGGTGTATTATGTTGAAATTGAATGTAGGAGTGCTAAAATTGATATTTGGATGATGATTTGGATCACACTAAAACTTGTGAAATTAAAAGGACCAATTTGAAATTTATGGAAAATTTAGTGAATGAAGTGCAATTATTCAATAGATGATGTACTATACTGGAAATTAAAAATTAAGAATGTTCAATTTGATGTTAGAATGTGAAATTGGACTAATTTGAAAATTTGGTAAAGTTTGGGAACTGAATCATAAATTATGGAAAATATTGGGACTTAAGTGAAAAAATTGTAATTCTTGAGGTGTTATATTTGAATTGAATGCTGAATTTTTAGTTGTGTTAATTGAAACTTAAATTGAAGTAAATTTGTAAAGATTGTTAGGATTGGGGAACAAATTGCATAATTGTATAAATTATGGTTTAAAATAGAAATTAGTATAAGTTAATTAGTAGAAATTGAACATGTGTTGGAATGTTCGAATTTTTTTTATGATATTTGAATTTATAATTAAATGGAAAAAAGGACTATATTGAATAAACTAAAAAAGTTGACATGAAATTCTAAAAGAATTTATTTTATGGCTAAAAATTATAGGTTTGGAGTTGAATTTGGGAAGTTATAAGAGTATAAGGACTAAAATGTAAAAATGGAAGAAAGTTGAGGATTTAAACGACAATTGTATATTTATTTAAAAAATCTAAATACTATATTGTAATCGAATAATAAAATAATGATTTAATATAATAATGTTGATTTTGGGAAGTTTGTTAAAATTTGGGAACCAAAATGTAAAGTTTAAAAGTTATTGAATTAATATGAGTATTGAAGCAGATGACGTGTAAATATTAGAATGGCGATTTTAAAGTTGGATTGTTAATAAGGATAGAAATATGTACAAGTTTAATGACTAAATTATAAATGTGGAGAAATTATGGGTTGAAACGGAAAATTTAGTATAGGCTGATGAGCAAAGTTTAAATGAAGTTGAATTGAAGTTTGAATTGAAGTTTGAATTGAAGTTTGAATGGCATGACAATAGACTATTTTGAAATGATTGGAAAAGTTAGAAATGAAATTCCAAAAGTAATGATTATTAGTAGGCCAAATGTGGAAGTTTGAAAAGCTAAGTGAACTATAGTGACAAATGAATATTAGAGAGACTTGAAAGGTTAAATTGGAAAATTTAAGTTAATGATTTTTAGACTTTTTTTTTTTTTACAAATATGAACATATTATGTTAGTACTAATATATGTTTAGAATAATATATGAAGTTGATAAATTTTGCTATGAATATTTTATATAAAAAAAATATAAGATTAAATAAAAGCCTAGTGTACCAGACTTGAGAATTAGTGGTGCATAAGGTGGAGTGTTATTGATTGATTATACAGATGTACATTCGTGTACAACATAGTTATCAGATACATTTATGTATTCGAGATTAATGTTGTTATGTTCTATAATACATGTACATTCACAGTGCACGTATGGTGCAATTACAATTACAGGGCACTAAATGTGCCATACAGATACATGCAATTATTATACTGCATACAGGGCACTGAATGTGCCATTCAGTTATAGAATACAAGCAGTTATACTGCACAAGTACAAAACACTTGATTACTGACTTGTGTACCATGTATTCTTGTGATTATACATGGGGTTATAAAATAAAACTAAAACAATAGTACAGTAAAAGATATGAGATTATAAAAGATATATTATGGTAAAAGATACAATACATGAAAAAGGAACAGTACAAGAAGAAATGACAATATTGATTTGATTAATATGTTTTACAGTATAATTGAATGGTTTATAGATGAAAATTTGAATTATATATTATTCGAAATGATTTGGATAAATCTCATTCATTTAATTAAATGGTTATATTTTGGTTTTATACGATATTTTTTACTAAAATATATGTTTGTTACATATTGTTATAAAAATGTTTTATTAGTCATTCTGAATGCCTCATTAAGAGAAGACTTATTGTGAATTGTAACACTTTAGTGCATCATGATATTTCATCTATAGTAAGAGAATTGATGTGCACAATACGAAATTAGTGTAGATGATGTAGAACTATAATAATAGTTGTTGTCTGCGGGTGGTCATGTGACGGTAGACAACAACCAAAAGAATTTTTTTTAAATACACAGATTACAAACATTACAGATGTTTCTTATATGATAGGATAAAAGACATTATAAGAGTTATATTAAAATGTGACATAAAATAGTATGAGAAAATGTAATGAAGAAACATGAAGATATGGTAAGTTGCTAAATGGTTATATATGAATGTAGTAATAAATTATAAAGATTAATCGATTGATTTATTAGGCAACTTTAATATAATGTGAAACAGTATTAAACCGCTTAGTTGTTGTCTGAAACCAGATGTGAACTGAAAATTTAAATATTACATGATGACATTATACGATAAAATAGTTTTATAAAAATTGTTGTCACACCCCAAATTAGGGATTAATTTTTTTCTTAATTTTAATTTCAAGGACTAAATTGAAATTCAGTTAAATTTGGGGACCAAAATGAATTTTTAAAATAATTTGGGTCCAAATCAAGAAGCAGCCAAAATTGAAGAACCTATAACATGACTTTGCCATTTTCCAATTTTGGGAGCTTAAAATCATCTCCAAAACAACAAGTTTTCATTTCTGGAAACTTGTTCTCTCTATCTCTCTTCCACTTTCCCTTTTTTAGAAAACTTAAGCCAAAATTCTTTCAACATCGTTTTACCACCAACCAGTTCTTCGTTTCGATACCGCTCTTACCATCGGTTTCCTTGCATCGTCTCGAATCCATCGGTGTTCACCTTGTCATCAAAGTCGTCGGCATGTGGAGGGGTGAGCATAAACAAGTTTTCGATGAAGCATAATAAGGCTCTCCGTCGTTCATCATTGTGAACCGATCGAGGTAAGTGCCCTAAAATGCTTTAAAATAATTTTTCAAAAATTTTAGAAATTTTCTCATTGCCAAATGCCACCGTATGTACTGCCGCTACGTGTGGGGTTCGTCCACCACCTGGTGGATACCTGGAAGTAGGTCAACTCGACCCATTAACCTGACCCACTATCCGATCTGTACATGACTCGTATTTGACTTGCTTGGCCCAAACCCTAAACTAAACCGACCCAAATTAAACAAGTCTAATTAAATCAGTCCTAACTAAGCCGAGTTTATCTGAGCCACATCGAACCGTACAGAGCTGCCACAATTGACCAATGTTGACTCGGACAGTTGATTGGATATGACTTTTTTTGAAAACCTCCCTCTTGATATTTTTCGACTTTTTAAGTCTGATTTTCTGATTTGTTTCTCCAAATTCTAACTCAAAAGTCTCGAATCGAGCTCGTTAATCCAAAAATGCTTAGTATTTTTAGCATTTCTACTTATTTATTTACGATTTCATTATAGAATTGATTTGGGTTTGTATTTTCATAAAGGTACTCGTGAGTCGCCTGATCGAGGGTTGACTAGATTCGATGTTTCCCACCCGATTGATCATTCTAGTACACGTTCTTCGAGAACTACTAGTAGGTTTTTGTAAATAGTTGAATTAAACCTTATTACTTATTTTATTAGGATTCTGATTTTTATTTTTCCGATTCGTAAAATCTAGCACTATCGTTGACCATGATAGGTAACCCAAGAGCAGGTTATCTTCCTAGACTTCTCAGATCGGTACAGTTGTGTTCCTATTGGTGTTATAATGTTTTGTTGAAATATCTGTATGAACTGTTTTAAATTTTTTATTATATTAAATACTCTAACTGCATGATATCTGATTACCCTACTCTTTCGACATGATCTCTATTTACCATATTTCTACATCTGATTCTGGAATATGGCACGTTTTAATATTTTAATAAATTAATTTATCATTTTCACTCAAATACATGCATATTTACTATTATTGGGGGTATGCTTAGAGGAAGTATCTCAAGCTTAGTCTATGACTTGTGAGACCTTACCGTAGGTTCCTCTACTTTGTGTATAGGGTAAGTTCTTATAGTAGGCCCTTATAATACTAGTATAAGGTTCTTAACGGGTGTACAGGTGGGTGTATGATTCAGGAGAACTACATATTCTGGTGTTCGGATGAAGGTAATGTTCATGTTCTCAAAACCTATTTTATACTTGACTTTCACTGAAGTATTTTATTTGTATGTCTTTATACACAAAAAGAAGTACACTGGCTTTTTTTTTATCTCATTCTTTAATTTTTTTAACTTTTAAGATACTACTCGACAGTAGACTAACAGACTTGGCCTTAGGACGATCATCTATTCTCTGTTTTGTATCATTGTATATTTCTATATGCCTTTTTTATTATATTTTGGTAATGCTTATTTTACTATCATTTATGTATTTGTATTATTGATATTTTGTTTTCCAATGTTGATATCCATGTATAATTACTGCTTAGACTTTTCTAATCGTTATATCAACACTTTATCATTTCTTGAATTTTATTTATTGCAATTGATTTGGGTTGCGTTGTAAATATGAAAAGAAATTCTATATACGACATGTGATCGTCTAGATTCAGTCGAAACTCCCAGACCGAGTCCAAAGGGTTACCCTTGGTGGTATCAGAGCTATCGATTTTAAGCACTCGGACTATGGATGAGTCCTAAATACAATATTTTCAAAGATTTTCTGATATTTTCAAAAACTGTGTCACCTTATATATATAAGATTTTAAAGAAATACAAGATTTCTAATAACTTTCTAAGTTAGGTTTAAATTTTTTCTGTGAAGCCACGTAGATCTGATCCGATAAGCACTCGAGGTCATAGGTCAGGTCGTGGTTTTGGTCATGGGTGAGCTACCTAGCATTCTATTTATTTTTAGGATTCGACGTTAAAGCGAGATCCTCCTATTATGCATGTCTATCCGTCTATTTCTCGTGAGGATCTAGTTCCGCCCGTGAGAGGTCCTCCTATAACCGAGCCTGAGTACCTTGAGTTGGATTAGAGTGTCTTTGATAGAATTATTTATCATATGTTTCAGAGAGCATCTAGAGCTCCAGCTAATATGTCTATTGTGGATATATTTATTTCTATGGTGGTTACTGATAACTCCGTAAAAAGACTATTTTTAAGGCCTTTTTGACTTAAGTTATTGTTTGTTTAAGGGTACATATAGGTCATTTTAGATGTATGTAGCTGCATATAATTGCATTTTTAGTGGTTGTGTCATTTTATTTTATTAAGGTGCTATATGAGGAGGAAGGTGTGGTTTTTAGTGATGTGCAGAAAATAACAAGCAAAATAGGCGAGCTGGGAAGTAATGCCGCGACATCACACGTTGTTGAAGCAGATTGAAATGCCTCGGCATTTCTGGCAAAGAAAACGACAAAAATATACAGCTGTATGTGGACAGCTGGCTCTGCACGTGAAATGATGGCTGTAACAGCCTGCTAGGGGACCACTGACACCTGGAGGATAAGGTTCATGCACAACATGTGATTCTAGGGGTATGAGGGGTATTTTGTACCCAACAATATCCCAACAACCTCATCATTACCCCTAGATATTTTTTTATATATTACACCTCACAAGAGAGAGTGTGGGTGGAAGAAAGGAGACACATATTGTAGCAGAAAAATCAGATTTTTATTTTCCCTTTTCCTTTCTTCTTTCTTGGGTTTTCCTCCATTGATAAAGCTTCAAGGAGTGGCGAGCTAGGCACCGAGAGGAGCTAGCGAGCTAAGACGGTTCCTAGCATTTGGAATTGTCGTGGAATTTAGAACTGCAGGATCCTTCACTTGATTTTGAACAACATGAGCCTCAGGTTCTATATGAAATAATGGTTCTTTGGGTCTTTTACGTGTCATGCGACAACGTAACACCTGAAAAAGGTAAACACAAAAACAAGTAACTATGTACAAAGAAAATAAATAAAACGGTGCAACAACTAAACTCAACATCATCAATTGCCAATCCCCGGCAACGGCGCCAAAAACTTGTTCGCGTGTTGTGAGTACTATAAAATATACGCAAATAATGTGCAAGTATACAAAATCGCTCAAGTAATAAAGTGATGAGTGAGTATCGTCTCCACAGGGATTGGAAGGATATTGAGTAAAGTTTATGCACTATTCTATCTAAGTATAGTTAGTCTTGATATATACAAATGTCACGACAATGGATATGTGTATGCTGGTGAATGTGGATTGATGGTGTGATGGTGTAGCAAATGAAAATGCAGAGGCAAGAACAGATGTTTAATGTTGAAAATGGTGAAATGCCAAGGCAATGAAAAATGGTAAAAAACAATAAATAAAAGATAAATAAAATAAAAATAAGATAATCCTCACATGACAAGCTTTTAATGGAATGAATGGTAGGGATTGATCTAAGAATGATAAACTTATCTCTCAGGCAAATTTAAGCTATCTGGTCTTTACTCACTCGACAGGGCTTTACTAAAATGTTCTTACAGAAACCTAACAGAATAGGATGCCAAGGCATCTGCTCTCACTCAACGATGTTGGACAGCCTACTCTATTGATAAAGACACCCTTTTTAGTCGTTGAAATCCTATCCTAGTCTCTTCCGAGATCTAAGGGATTAGGTTATAATATTCCTAGGCCGGTTCAAAGCCCCTTGAAAATACTATAACCCATTGCTTATGAGGATCTTGTCTTGCGTTTTTTCCGAATACTTACAAGTATTTTTAGCTTAGGATTCTTTCGAACACCTAACCTTCATCTAAGAAATGGACATTTACATGCCTCTTACAAGCCTAGATGGTGAAGCATTCATAAGCAAAGCAAATATAGAACCAAGATAAACTTAAATATACCATTAAAAATAAAGTTTAAACATCCATTAAACCAACCACCACCAAATAAGTTAGTTCATGGTGGGGTTCGAAATATCCATAGAAAAATCCACAAAATATTCGTTTCAACAGCCCAAAAATAAAATAAATAAAATAACAGCAAAGGGAAGTGAGAAAGAGCCTTCGACGCGCGCCACTGGAGGTCTTCTCGGCCACCACGAACCGCCTTAGCTCGCTAGCTCCTCTCGGCGCCTAGCTCGCCACTCCTTGAAGCTTTATCAATGGAGGAAAACCCAAGGAAGAAGAAAGGAAAAGGGAAAATAAAAATCTAATTTTTCTGCTACAATATGCGTCTCCTTTCTTCTACCCACACTCTCTATTGTGAGGTGTAATATATAAAAAATATCTAGGGGTAATGATGAGGTTGTTGGGATATTGTTGGGTGCAAAATACCCCTCATACCCCTAGAATCACATGTTGTGCATGAACCTTATCCTCCAGGTGTCAGTAGTCCCCTAACAGGCTGTTACAGCCATCATTTCACGTGCAGAGCCAGCTGTCCACATACAACTGTATATTTTTGTCGTTATCTACGCCAGAAATGTCGAGGCATTTCAATCTGCTTCAGCAACGTGTGATGTCGCGGCATTACTTCCCAGCTCGCCTATTTTGCTTGTTATTTTCTGCACATCACTAAAAATCACACCTTCCTCCTCATATAGCACCTTAATAAAATTAAATGACACAACCACCAAAAATGCAATTATATGCAGCTACATACATCTAAAATGACCTATATGTACCCTTAAACAAACAATAACTTAAGTCAAAAAGGCTTTAAAAGTAGTCTTTTTACGAAGTTATCACACCCCCCAAACTTAAGCTATTGCTTATCCTCAAGCAATGGATAACAATTAACACAATCAAAATGTCATGGAAATTTCAACAGTAGGACAACACGACAAGAATTGAATTTTAACCCTCAGAATAATTGGCTTCAACATGCTAGACATATCAAGAATTCAAGTACTTTTCCCTAGGTCAAGATCCTTTATGGTGTTGTGTGTGATTGATTGTATCTAATCTATACTTAACGAATTTAGGCAATTTCTAATTGAGTTCCCTAGTTTTGCCACGACATTAACTCATTCATTAAGCACATTTATACTCCCTTTTCACTTACTATACATTTTTTTCTTTTTTTTTCTTCACTTTTTTTTATGCTGCTACGAAGGGAGTCAGCTCATCACACCTACCATCCCACACTCTAGGTGAAATGGAGCATACATTTCACCCCCAAGCTAGTCAGGCAGAGTCATCCCTTGACTACTTTCATTCACTCGTATGCGCGTGGCTGCCATTTATTAAAGAGAGTTCCAGGCAATGCCACGGCAAAGAGGAGTGTCCCTCTACAGCTATGCCGAAGCATTTATTCATGATTAAACAAAATTTAGAGATAAGGGAGTTCTTAAACAGTGATTTATCATTTAAGCATAATACCATATTTTAATGCCAAGGCTAACCAGAGTTCTTTCTTAAAAACTTCCTAAGTTCTTTAAGTATAGAAAACATACAAATCGTGTAAGAATAATTCACAAAGCATCAAGCCCTAGAGTCAGTTCTATCATTCTCAATAGTCATTTACATTCAATTTCTAGCCTAAAAAGTTCATCTTCATCAGGTATCATCAAAACATTTCATCTAACTGTCCTACCATTTACTGATGCCATAACATAACATTATGTTAATATTATCATGCACATGTTCTACAAAGAACAGTTACTGAAGTAGTTCTATTTGAGGGCATTACTGGGGGGGCCTCCGATAGATGTCGAGTACTAGTTAGATGACACTGAGAAGACTATGGTTAAGATGGAGCTGAGGCCCAAGTAGAAGTTGAAGGGATCACTAGCTTTTCTTAAGATAGATATATTGAGATAGTAACATTAGAATTTCAAGAGTATCCTGGTGGATCATTTGACTTGGGATCTTTTCAAGGAATACTTTCAGAGTCATTACATTGAGGAGAGACACTTACAAGAGAAATGTCAAGAGTTTTAGATTTTGAAGCAGGGTGACATGTCTGTTATGGATTATAAGATTGAGTTCATCAGGCTGAGTCGTTATGCTTCGGGTTGGTGGAAAATGATGCGGATCAATGTTTGAGGTTCAAAAATAGACTGAGGTATGTGATCAGGGATCGGGTTTCTACCCACTGGAAGAGGAAATTTGATACCTTGGTAGATATAGCCAAGAGTACTAAGGAGATGGAGTAAGTGCGTATGGAGCGTAAGAGAGACAAAGACAGAGGAAGAGACCAAGATAGAGACTGATTCAGAAGACCTTCTGGTTCTAGTGTTGTTTATGTGCGTCCCAGCAAGAGGGGTAGGGGCGAGTCTTCTTAGAGAGATGGTGCGATTTTGAGGCCTATAGCGTCAGCCACTCTGATAGTTTCAACTTCTAGTCAGGGTTGCTTTTTAGGAGTATTGCATATGCCTACTTGTGAGTATTATGGGAGACGTCATTTTAGATAGTGTAAGAAGGGGATGGGCATTTGTTTCAGGTGTGTTATGGCGACTATTTCTTGAGGGATTGTCCAGAGCTGGCTCCCATTGTCCAGACATTAGTTCAGACTCTTGGTCGTACTCAAAGTATAGTATAGACTCTAGCTGCGGGTCGTAGTCAACCAATTACATCTAGGTCTACTGGTAGAGGTCGACCTTCTCAGAGTAAGGGTACAACTCAGACTAAGGCCAAACAGCCTATGTTTATGTATGTTGTTATACGTCGACATGATCACGATGAGCCTGATGTGATTACATGTACTATTATTATTTATTCAATTACATACTTTACTTTATTTGATACTAGATTTACTCATTCATATGTATCGTGTTATGTATCTAGGGGTCTTTACATCCCGTTTGGGAATACCAAGAGTCTTGTGATAGTAGCCTCATAGGTCAGTCCATTGACATAGAGCGAATTTTTAGACAGTGCCCAATAGAGATCCATGGGGATGTTTTTTTGGCAAATCGGATGAGTTGCCATTAGAAGAGTTCGACTTGATTCTTGGCATGGATTAACTGGACAAGCATCGAGCTAATCTCGACTGTGAGAATGAGAGAGACGTTCTGAAAACTCTTGATAATATGAGGATAATGATGATCGAGGAACGTCTTAGGTTCTTGATGAATATCGTATCTACCTTGGTAGCTTAAAGGATGAGCAGGAAGGTTATGACATGTTCATCGCTTATATTTTATATACCAAGGGTTCCCGATCAAACTTAGAAAGAATCCATAACGTTAAAGAATTTTTTGATGTCTTCCCCGATGAGTTGCCTAGATTGCCACCAGATAAAGAAGTTGAGTTTGAGATTGAAGTCTATTTCAGTTTGAATCCAGTTTCGATGGCTCTTTACTATATGGCCCCTAAGGAGCTTAAAGAACTGAAAGTCTAACTTCAGGAGTTGTTGGATAAGGGATTCATTCGTCCCAGCGTTTCACCGTAGGGTGCTCTGGTTCTCTTTGTCAAGAAGAAAGATGAGACATTGAGACTCTATATTGATTCTAGGAAGTTGAGCAAGCTCACAATTAAAAACAAATATCTTCTTCCCAGGATCCATGATATGTTTAATCAGTTTCGAAGGGCTACTGATAAGTGCTTAATTTAGTTAATATTTTACTTTTAAATTACTCTTTAATCATTGATTTTTGTGGCATATTTGTTCATTTTAATTCATTTTCTGTATAGGACGTAAGATTATGGAAATTGCAAAAAAAAGGACACAATTCTGCAGATTTTTTATTTTCGGAATCAAAGCTAGCTGGAATTCGGATTTGGATTTAACTCAAATTTAGGATAATATTTTAAACATTATATTTTATCTTTGTATTTTAGTTTAAATAGATGTATAGTATTTTAATTAAGTTTTAGGATATTATTTTTATATTTTATCTTTATCTTTGTATTTTAGTTTAAATAGGTTTTAGTATTTTAATTAGGATTTAGAATATTATATTATTTTTTTAGGTATTTTAGTTTAAATAGTTTTAAGTGTTTTAATTAGGATTTAAGATGTTTTAGCTTGTTTTTAGGATTTTGAAGGCTATAAATACCCTCTAAGGGTGAGCCTAGAAACATATCTCTCTCATTTGAGAATAAAATCTTCTTTTTCTCTCTAGCTTTCTCTCTATTTTTCGCATACTTTTCTATTATGCTAAGTATGACTTTGGTTATGCTTAGCTAATTTTCTTTCAAGCCGAAGACTAAAGCGAAGGCTCAATTCTAAACGTGAGAATTGTAAGGTACTTAAATCATTTCGGATTTTCTCTATGTTTTTTGAAGCTTACTTTTCAAATCAAAATTATTTCCACATTGGTCCGGATATTGTTATGGTTAATGTTTGAAGAAGGATTTGCTTATTGAAGCATATTCAACTTCTCGAGAACACACTTAGCAAAATTGTTTGCTAAGAGGAAACTGAGATCGGAATCTGTTGTTGTTGAAACGACACAATCCGAGTTGGTAGCGAAGAATTGTTCTTGTAAGCTTACGTGAATCTTGAAGTAAAAATTTGTTTCGATGATCCAAGGAATTTGAGGCGAAGCTGAAGTCTGAGGCTGCTTTCACAATAAGTTTCTCTTTATCTTAATCTCTTTAATTTGTTTATTTAATTTTTTTTTATTTAATTCTTATTTTTTATTTTAACCACAACTTTAAAAAAAAATCCCCCTTTTATATTTATTACTATTAATATTTATTATTATATTATTTTTCTTTTTTTATTTATTTTATTTTAATATATCTTTTCAACTTCATCTGGAATTCTATCTTTTTCTAATATCAAGAAAGAGTTTTATTAAATCAGAAACACCACAGTCCCTGTGGATCGACCCTGCTTCTCTATACTATATTTTCATTTTTATTTATTAAGAAACCAGGAATTATTTTGATAGCAAAATGACGGTTATCAAATTGGCATTCACGTAAGTGAGGTAAACTCAATTTTATAATTTTGTCATTCTTACTCTTGCGGTGGTCATTTTGGGCCAAAAAGTATAACTCATAAAATTCTTGAATACGGTTTCTATTGGTCTAACATCTTTCGGGATTCTTATATATTTTGTAAAACTTGTGAAAGATGTCAACGTACAGGTAATTTAAGCCGTAGGAATGAAATGCCGCTTAGTTCTATACAAGTTTGTGAAATTTTTTATGTTTAGGAAATCGACTATATGGGTCCTTTTACTTCGTCATTTGGAAATACTTATATTATTTTAGCTGTGGATTATGTTTCTAAATGGGTGGAAGCTAAAGCCACTCGGAATAATGATGCTAAAACTACAGTTAATTTTTGGAAAAATATTTTTTCTAGGTTTGGCATACCACGGGCTATAATAAGCGACAGAGGAGCACATTTCATCAACCGAGTAATCGAATTGCTAATGAAGAAATTTGGAGTAACTCAAAGAATTGCTACCGCTTACCATCCACAAACAAATGGATAGGTAGAAGTATCAAATCGAGAAATTAAAACAATTCTTGAGAAAATTGTTAAACAAGACCGAAAGGATTGGAGTTTAAAATTAACCGATGCACTTTGGGCATATCGAACTGCTTATAAAGGTCCCATTGGGATGTCACCATATCGGCTTGTTTTCGGTAAACCATGCCATTTACCGGTCGAGTTAGAACATCGGGCTTATTGGGCCGTTAAACAATGTAACATGGACATGGATGCAATTGGTGAAGCTCGGAAATTACACATTCAAGAACTTGAGAAAATCCGAAGAAATGCCTATGATAATGCTCGGATATTTAAAGAAAAAACAAAAGAATTTCACAATAGTAGAATTTCTTTTAAAACTTTTTTTGTCGGTCAAAAGGTTTTATTATTTAACTCCAAATTTAAACTTTTTGCAAGAAAACTCAAATCAAAATGGCTCGGACCGTTTACAGTTACTCAAGTATTTCCTCATGGTGCTGTTAAAATTGAAGATAACTCAGGAGTACGATTTAAAGTTAATGGTCAAAGATTGAAGCCATATTATGAAAATGCTCCGGTTGGTCTAATCGAAGAAATCAATTTAGAGGAACTCACGCTTTGAAAAATCAGGTCGTCGAGCTAACGACGTTAAACAAAAGCGCTTGATGGGAGGCAACCCATTTCGTTATATTTTTGTTTTTATTTTTTTTATTTTCGTTTTATTTTTTTATTTTTTAGCGAATTTTATTTCATTCTATTTATTTTATTTTTTCTGAACAGATCTGAATTCCGATCGAATATTTAACAAAAAAATAGTGCAGAAAAACTGACTTGGTTCGAACTGTGCAGAAAAATTCGAACAGAACAGTGTAGAAAAAACTGATTTAGTTCGAACAGTGCAGAAAAATACACAGTAGATTCAAACAATGCAATGCAAAAAAAACAGTGCAGAAAAAAAACAGATTTGGTTCGAACTGTGCAGAAAAGTTCGAACAGAATAGTGCATCATCGGACAATCTACTCTACAACAGCTCGTCTCAGCGTGGTCGTGATCGCCACTAGATTGGGGAGTATTCTTTTTTTTTCCTCTCTTTGTTTTTAAATTTGATATACGTTTTGGGACAAAACGGAATAAGTGAGGGGGGGGAAGGATAAGCATGTGTCAAAATTTTCTTGACTTGTTTAATCGTTTGAAATTGAGTTATTCTGATGTTGATATATTGTAATCGTTGGTTGCTAGTCTTGAATTTTGCTTTATACTCTTGTTTCCTTTTGGATTATGACCATGTTTTTTATCGAATTTAATTTGCATGATTGGTGATTGATATAGCTAGTGAATTTTTTGTTGAGTATTGATATTTCATGCTTTTGTCAATAGAGATGAACTTGACTCAATGCATATAAACTTTTCTTGTGAGATTTAAGCCTAACGAGCATACATTTTCTTTCTTGCTCATTGTTTGACTTGTGTGTGTCGAACTAATTAGGATATTCTAGAACTTGTAATCACAATGCATATTGTTGAACGTAATGTTTTAATGTGATAGGGGCACCTAGGATAAACCCACTTTTCCCAAAAAACCTACCCATTTATATATCCACTAATGAACCATATTTGAGCCTATTTCCCTTTCTTTGTTTTTACACCTCATAATTAAACCCGAAGCCTTTTTTCCTCTTTTCATACCCTTACCGAGACTTGAGATCTTGTATCATTGTTGTTCCAGAAAAAAAAATTCAATGTTTCAAAAAAAACAAGTTGTTCACTGTATCGAACAGCAGAAAAAAAGACACTTTGTACGGAAAAAAAGGGAAGGAAAAAAATCAATCGCTTCAATTGTCTTTCATCTATTCTTTTTCCTTATTTTGTTCTTCATTGCGCTTCATGTTAATTTGTGGATTGTTCTTAATTATTTTGATCTCTTGTTTTGGTATTTTAAATCTTTCTTTTCGACCTTTCCCTACCCTAACCTAAGTCCCGTTACACCTTGTTTAAAGACCTCTTGATTATTGCATTATGTTCATTTTTCGTGGTGGAGACTTGATTGGATTCCAAGCCTATGATAATATTTTGGTTAGTTTCGGTTTGAGCAGTTCCATTTACCCCAAACACTTTGAGCGGATATGTGTGAATCTTTGTGAGGTATTGAGTCATGTTTCATTGAAGTTGGCAATTAATTGAGATATCTTGCCTACTTTAAATTTTCTTGGTTATGTCTTTGTTTGATTGTAACTTGAATTCGACAAATGTGATGGACTTAATTCGATTGGAAGTTTGAGGAATAAATTGAAATTGAAGATGACAACTTATGATTTTGATATGTTAATTGAATAATGCTTGAGGACAAGCATTGAATAAGTGAGGGGGAATTTGATAAGTTCTTAATTTAGTTAATATTTTACTTTTAAATTACTCTTTAATCATTGATTTTTGTGGCTTATTTGTTCATTTTAATTCATTTTCTGTACAGGACGTAAGATTATGGAAATTGCACAAAAAGAACATAATTCTGTAGATTTTTTATTTTCAGAATCAAAGCTGGCTGGAATTCGGATTTGGATTAAACTCAAATTTGGGATAATATTTTAAACATTATATTTTATCTTTGTATTTTAGTTTAAATAGGTTTTTAGTATTTTAATTAAGTTTTAGGATATTATTTTTATATTTTATCTTTATCTTTGTATTTTAGTTTAAATAGGTTTTAGTATTTTAATTAGGATTTAGAATATTATATTATTTTTTTAGGTATTTTAGTTTAAATAGAATTAAGTGTTTTAATTAGGATTTAAGATGTTTTAGCTTGTTTTTAGGATTTTGAAAGCTGTAAATACCCTCTAAGGGTGAGCCTAGAAACATATCTCTCTCATTTGAGAATAAAATCTTCTTTTTCTCTCTAGCTTTCTCTCTATTTTTCGCATACTTTTCTATTATGCTAAGTATGACTTTGGTTATGCTTAGCTAATTTTCTTTCAAGCCGAAGACTAAAGCGAATGCTCAATTCCAAACGTGAGAATTATAAGGTACTTAAATCGCTTCGGATTTTCTCTCTATTTTCTGAAGCTTACTTTTCAAATCAAAACTATTTCGACATTGGTCCGGATATTGTTATGGTTAATGTTTGAAGAAGGATTTGCTTATTGAAGCAAATTCAACTTCCCGAGAACACACTTAGCAAAATTGTTTTCTAAGACGAAACTGAGATCGGAATCAGTTGTTGTTGAAACGACACAATCCGAGTTGGCAGCGAAGAATTGTTCTTGTAAGCTTACGTGAATCTTGAAGTAAAAATTTGTTTCGATGAACCAAGTAATTTGAGGCAAAGCTGAAGTCTGAGGCTGCTTTCACAATAAGTTTCTCTTTATCTTAATCTCTTTAATTTGTTTATTTAATTATTTTTTATTTAATTCTTATTTTTTTTATTTTAACCACAACTTTAAAAAATCCCCCTTTTATATTTATTACTATTACTATTTATTATTATATTATTTTTCTTTTTTTATTTATTTTATTTTAATATATCTTTTCAACTTTATCTGGAATTCTATCTTTTTTCTAAAATCAAGAAAGAGTTTTATTAAATCAGAAACACCACAGTCCCTGTGGATCGACCCTGCTTCTCTATACTACATTTTCATTTTTATTTATTAAGAAGCCAGGAATTATTTTGATAGCAAAACGACAGTTATCAGCTACCGTCTTTTCGAAGATAGACTTGAGATATGGTTAATACCAACTCAAGGTGAAGGATTTTGATGTCCCTAAGACTGCTTTCCATACTCAATATGGGCATTAAAAGTTTCTAGTAATGCCATCGGGTTAACCAATTCCCCTGTTGCCTTTATGGATTTGATGAATTGGGTGCTTCGACCTTATTTGGATCAGTTTATATTTGTGTTCATATACAACATTTTGGTGTATTCCATGACTAGAGCAGCGCATGATGAGCATTTGAGGATCATCCTACAGACTTTGAGGGAGCATAAATTGTTTGCCAAGTTGAGAAAGTGTGAGTTCTAGCTCAGTGAGGTTGCTTTTCTAAGTCATATCGTATATGCTGAGAGTATTCGGGTGGATTCGAGTAAAGTAGAGGTTATTCTGAGTTGGAAGCAATTGCATGGCACCATATAAGGCTTTATATGGATGTAAATAGCGTACTCCTATCTGTTAGACTGAGTGTCGTGATAGGAGGATTTTGGGTCCAGAGTTAGTCTAGGAGACTGAAGATACTGTCAGATTGATCCATGAACATCTGAGAGAGGCCTTTGATAGATAGAGATCTTATGCTGACCAGAGGAGGAAGGATATTGAGTTCGAGATTGGGGATTAGGTATTTCTAAAAATATCTCCATGGAAGAAGGTGTTAAGATTTGGACGAAATGACAAGTTGAGTACGAGATTCATTGGGCCTTATCGTATTCCGAAGAGAGTCGGGCATGTTGCTTATCAGTTTAAGTTGCCTCTTCAGCTTAGTCGCATTCATGATGTTTTCCATGTATCTATGTTGAGGCGGTATTTTTCGAATCTAGGCCATGTTATTCATATCGAATGATGTAGTGTTGAGACCTGATTTGTCCTATGAGGAGGAGCCCATTCAGATTTTGGATCAAGATAAGAGAGTTCTTTGGAAGAGATGTATTCTAATTGTCAAAGTTCATTTGAGCAACCGTGGCCCCACAGAGGCTACTTAAGAGACATTGGAGTCGATAGAGGCTCAGTTTCTACATCTTTTCAAACAAGGTAAATTTCGAGGATGAAATTTCTTTTAAGGGGGAGAGTCATCATGCCTCAAATTAAGGCTTAATTTTTTCTTAATTTTAATTTCAAGGACTAAATTAAAATTCGGTTAAATTTAGGGACCAAAATGAATTTTTAAAATAATTTGAATCCAAATCAAGAAATAACCAAAGTTAGAGGATCTATGGCATATTTTGGTATTTTTCAATTTTGGGAGCTTAAAATCAACCCCAAAGCAGCAAGTTTCCATTTCTAGAAACTTTCTCTCCCTCCCTCCCTCTGTTAACTTTCCCTTTTTAGAAAACTTAAGCCAAAATTCTTTCAACGCCATTTTACCATCGTTCAATTCTTCATTTTCGACACCCTCTCACCATCAGTTTCCTTGCATTATCATGAGTTCACCGATGTTTAAATTGTCGTCAAAGTCGTTGACGTGTGGAGGGGTAAGCATAAACAAGTTTTCGACGAAGCGTAATCAGACTCTCTGTTGTTCATCATTGTGAACCAATCTAGGTAAGTTCCCTAAAATGCTTTAAAATAATTTTTGAAAATTTTTAGAACTCTTCCTGACCCGCTACCTGATCTGTATCCAACCTTCTGGCCTAAACCCCAAACTAAATCGACCTAAACTAAACCGACCCAACTTGAGCTGAGCCAACCCGAGTCGAGTCAAATCGAGCCATGTTAAGTCATCACTATTGACTGTTGATCGTTGATCGATGTTGACTTTGAACATTGATCAGCGCTGAATTTTTTTTGAAAACCTCTCTCTTGATATTTTTTGACGTCCTGAGTCCGATTTTATGGTATGTTTCACCAAATTCTAACCCAAAAACCCCGAATTAACCCGTTAATCCAAGAATACTTAGTATTTTTAGCATTTTTTCTTATTTATCTAGGATTTGATTATAGAATTGATCTGGGTTTGTATTTTCATGAAAGTAATCATGAATCCCCTGATCAAGGGTCGACTAGTTCTGGTGCTTCCTGCCTGGTTGATCAGTCCGGTTCACATTCTTTGAGAGCTACTCGTGTGTTTTTGTAAAATATAGTTGAATTAAAGTTTATTACTTATTTATTAGGATTCTGATTTTCGTTATTCTGATTCGTAGGATCTAGCATTGTCGCTGACCCTGATAGGCAAACCCGAGAGTAGACTACTATCCCAAACTTCTCAGATCGATATATGTGTGTTCCTATTGGCGTTACAAAGTTGTGTTGAAATATCTATCTAAACTATTTCTAATTCTAATTTTTTTTAAACACTATGACTGTATGATATCTGATTACCCTATTCTTTCGACATGATCTATAGTTATCGTATTTTTGCATATGATTATGAAATATGGCACGTTTTAATATTTTAATAAATTAAATTATCGTTTTCACTCAAATACATGCATATTTACTATTATTGGGGGTATGATTGGAGGAAATATCTCAGGCTTAGTCTATGACTTGTAAGACCTTACCACAAGCTCCTCTGCTTTGTGCACAGGTAAGTCCTTACCACATGCCCTTATACTATTAGTATAAGGTCCTTACTGGGTATACATGTGGGTGTATGATTCAGGGGAACCTACATATTCTGGTGTTCGGATGGGGGTAGTGTTCGTATTATCAAAATATATTTTATACTTGACTTTTACCGAAGTATTTTATCTATATGTTTTTATTCACCGCAAGGAGCACACTAAGCTTTTTAGCTCATTCTTTAATTTTTTTTAACTTTTCAGATACTGCTCTACAATAGGATAGCAGACATTCTCTATTTTGTATCACTGCATATTTTTATACGCCTTTTCTGTTATATTTTGGTAACGATTGTTTTACTACCGCTTATTTATTTGTATTATTGATATTTTATTTTTTGATGTTGATATCCTTATATATTTACTTCTTAGACTTTTTATTGTTATATCAGAACTTTATCGTTTATTGAATTTTATTTACTGAAATGGATTTGGGCTGCATTTTAAATATGAAAATGACTTCTGTATATGATATGTGATCCTCTAGATTTAGTCGAAACTTCCAGGTCGGGTCTAAGGGGTTACACTTAGTGATATTTGTAATTTTATAATAAACAAAATTTTACCCTCTTTCGAGTAGTAACTGTTATACAGAAACAATATGACATCCTTAACTTGTATTTGGTATAAATATGAGTTGAAGGTGTTACACGCCCCGTCAACATTTTAGTGACTTGTGTACTAACTGGGACATGTCCGGGCATTCTAGCATACAAACGATCATCTTATAACTAGAGTGCCTCGGGTGTCCCAATTGTTTCCCAAACGTCATACAAGGCTAGTTTAATGAGTTCTTAATTGAATTGCGTTTCTAGATTTAATTATAGTCATGGTAATGTTCTCACTTGGATTCTTATTTTTGGAGATTGAATGACCTTGCTATAATACTTGAGATAAGATGGATTTCTTAACCTACTCAAGATGAGGGTATCGGATTGGCTTTACAGTATCGATATTGATCTCTAGGGTATCAATACTAAAAATGGTTTCGATGGTTGAAAAATTAGATGAGTATTGATACATTATTTAGGGTATTGGTACCCTCACCATAGTATCAATACTCTCTTGAGTATTGGTACCAAAATCAGCTACTAGAATCTTAAGTCTAAAACGGTATCGATACTACCTTGTGAGTATTGAAATCAGACCTACATAGAGTATCGAAACTTACCCTTCTAAAACTCCCTTCTATCAAGCTAGCTAATGAACAATATCCCCCTCAAGGCCCTATTTTGGGCACGAAAAGGCAATTTAATCCTACTCATTTATCCCCCTCAAGGCCATTAAGGATGTTTAAGTCTTATGTATATCAATTGGGGTCATAAAGAGTCATTTTCCGTGCTTATAAACATCATAAACTAGGATTTACCATAAACATGCTCATATGCTTCATATCTAATGCAAGCTAAGTAAAGGCACTAAATGATCCACAAATTATATAGAGATGTTAGAAATGTGTTACCTTGATGTTCAACTATAGAAAAACATCCCCAAATCAATCAAGGGCTAACTTCCTTTTTCTTTTGGTTTTGGAACTTTCTCCAATCTCTCTCACAAACATAACATAGGGAAATGAGTTACTAACTTGGTTAAAAGACCAAAATAAGTCTAAGAACGCCTTCCTAAACTCATATTACCCAAAAAAGAGCTAGAATCCCTAATTTTCTAAACCCATTTTAAACCTTCATTTATGACTATTGTAACCAAACCTTGAGATTTAGGGTTCAAATGAAACCTTGAGGTGAGTAGATTGTGATTCTTACCTTAGAATTTCTAAAATAAGCTTGGAGGTTTATCAAGTTTGTACCTTTGATAGTTTTATTGAAGGAGAAGAAGATGGAGAAGAAGATAGGGAATAAAAAGGATGAAAATGGGGGTGAATAGGGGGAGTGGGTAAAACATAATACATTATCATCATTAAAACAAATTAGCTTTTGGTTTAAAAGAGGGCTGATGTTCCTTTTAGTCCTCCAACTTCCCTTTAGATATTAAAATGGGATCTTTTTCACCATTTGAGCCTAACACAATCCCACTTCCATTCATAACTTGGTCCAAGTCATTCCATAAGCTTATTAGGCTTATTTTATTGTTCTCAAGTTAGCCTGAAACTACTAACCTGATATTTGGGGAATTACAACACTAAATTTGTATGTTTTAAAATCATGTTTATTTTTATGAGTTTGATTTAATCATGTTGAATGTCGTTTTAAAAAGAAAAAAAATTTGGTTAGCCACTTTGGTGGTCTCGTATAAGGTTTTAATCCATCGATTTTCGGACTGGGCCAGATTAGGGCATTACATTAACCCATAAGGGATTTTGGACAGCTTCATGGTAAGCTTAAGGCTTAAACAAAGTGGTTGTGGAAGAAAGAAATAATTGCGTGTGAGCTGGTAAATGAGAATATGTAATGTAATAAAAAAATATGATACTGAGCAATCGAGGAAGAATTTGGAGGCGAAGCGGATTGACAAGTATACACATAATTCTGCAATCAATTAGGTGGTTTGGACGCCGAAATGAATGATGAACTTGCTGGACTAGAACAGAATCAGTACCAGAAATAAAAGAAGACAATGAGGACTCATCTGGTGAAACAGACAATGGACTAAAAGATGGCACATTTGGTGACACACTTGGTGAAGGACTGAAAAGAGACAAAGAAGGAACACTAGGTGAAACAGGTCTGGAATCTGAAACAGATGGGACAACATGAATGATTAAAAACTCAAATTTTGGAGCCTGAGGTTGAGGAGGGAAAAAAAGAGAATCTGGAAGCTGTGAACAAGAAAAAGGGAAAACATTTTCGTGAAAAATAACATTCCTATTGACAAACAACGATTTAGAAACAAGACAATAGAATATATCCTTTTTGTGTACTTGAATTCCCTAAAAAATAGATGGAACAACTTTAGTAGAGAATTTGTTATGATAATTGGTGTTAATGGCATAAGTTATACATCCAAATACTCTTAAATGTGAAAGATCATGAACTTTTTGTAAAGAGTCTCAAATGGAGTTTTCCACTGCAATACTGAAGTAGGTAGTCTGTTTATAAGGTAACAAGCTATAGAGACACATTCACCCCAAAATTTCAAATGTACTTGGGAATAAAAATGAAGGGTTTGGCTACTTCCAAAATATGATGATGCTAACATTCAACAACCCCATTTTATTGAGTGTGAACGCAAGAATTTGGGTGAATGACCCCTAAGGAAGAGAAAAAATCGAACACTCATTGCTGAAAAATTCGGAACTATTATCACTCATCATGATTTTAATGGTGACTGAAAAATTGTGTTCTGACAAGCTGACAGAATTTTTAATAGATAAGATGGCATCACTCTTAAGGCAAAGCAAAAAGATCCAACTTATACGGGTATGATCGCCAACCGCAGTAAGAAAAAAACATTCCCTATTGTGTGTAGAAATTCTATAAGCCCCTAAAAATCAATGTGAATTATGTCAAACGGAAAAGTGACCCTAGAACTACTTTGTGGAAAAGGAAGCCTAGTTTATTTGGATAAGGGACAAACAAGACATTCATGTACACAACTTCTCATTAGACAAAATAAAATTAAAGAATACATTTTACTCGTTATAGATGTCGAAGCATGGCCCAAATAGCCATTCCAAAGATGAATATTCTTATTAGAAACAAAAGTCATACAAAAGGATGAAACAAGACTATCATCACAAAACTCATTAGATGATAAAAAAGAATTACAAGAAGCTTCATAAATCAAACTAGAATTCAAAGCAGGTGACTCGAAAAAATATAGCCCTTTTGACTTCTTATAAATCCGCTTCGTCCTTCTAGTGCATAGGTCCTAAAACCACAAAAATTCGGATAAAAATGACAGAACAATTATTTTCTCAAGTGAGTCTTGGAACAAATAACAAATTATGCTTAAACTGTGAAACAAAAAGTACATTATGAAGAGACTGGGAAGGGCTTAAGGGAAAAGATCCATTGTTGGCAATTTGGCCGGTTTTACCATTTGGTGTATGGACAAAATGCGAAGCACACAAATCAGGGAAATTCAAGTTCTTGAATCAGACATAATATTATGTATCGCGCCTGTATCTGTAATCCAAGAAACAGATTTATCAGAACAAGATGAAGCACTAGAACATGTACCTGCAAGATTCACTATAGCAATTTGAAGCACTTGAAGGAATAGAGTAAGCACTTGAAACAGGTAGTTGATTATCAACATGTCCTACCTTGTGCTCCAAATCAACTGAATCCTTAGTGCTATTTACCATTGCTGCTTGAGTCGCCTTCTTTTTGTTGAACTTATAATAGTTGGGAAACCAATCAATCTGTAGCAGTTATCTCGATTGTGCCCCTTTATTTTGCAGTAATCACAAACTCCTTGAAATCGATTATGATCTGAAGATCCAAATGTTTTCGGTTAAAGTGTTGTAGAATCCGAATATGGTGTGAAATCATTCAAGTGCATTCTTTAAGACTCATTTTGGAAAATCATCGAATAAGCCTTATTCACCATAGGTAAAGGCTGCATGAGAAGGATTTGACTCCTAATAACCGAATAGGTTTCGTTTAATCCCATCAAGAATTGGAAGAGTTGCTGTTGAGCGTGATGCTGGAGATTTTGTTGCGACACTTCACAACTACAATTATAAAAAGGAATGAGAGCATTATAATCATCCCAGAGAAGTTTCAAAAGAGTATAATACACAGACAGTTGATTTACCTTGACTAAGAGTTGCGATCTCTCGATGAAGAAAATAAATCTGTGAACCATTTATTTTATCAAAACATTCATGCAAATCCTTCCAAACTAACGAAGCATTCGAAGTAAAAACAAATACCGGTAGATAAATCTCAACTCGCCGTATTCAATATCCAAAACAAAACGATGGCATTGCACTGCTCCCACTGTGGAGCAAAGAAACGTGATAATCATCCTTCACGCACTCACCATCAACAAAGCCCAACTTTTCTTTACCAATAACGTTATCCTCATCGAACGACTCTATATGTTGTAATTTTCCGATCCCGTGAGTTGATGCGAGACCAATAATGTCTCGGTGTATTAAGTGGGTGTAGATATAGTGGATGGTTAAAATCCACAACCGTCTCATCCGTCGCTGGTGCCAGTTCGACTGAAAATGAAATCCTAGAATCGTAAAAATTGGGGGGGGGGGAGAAAAGCACAGAGATACATGAAAAAGAACACGTGAGAAAAACAAAAATAAAAATCAGCCACACAAACCACCCCCAAATCACTAGCCCACACAAACCCAATAGCCCCGGGACAAAAAAATAGTCCTCTCGGTACCATGTTAAATTTGTGATAACCCAGAGAAGATAAAGAATACTTTTGTATTTCATTCATCTAAATTAAGTTTACAATACAAAGATATTTATATAAGAAAGTAAACAAACTAAACTGTCTAACTACCATGATAACAAACTGACTTCCTGTAACTAAGCTAACCTCAACACTTCCACATTTGGTTCTTGTAGAGAAGGCTAGTATTATCGCTGTCTCGGCCTCAATCCATAAACAACACCACCCCCAATCCCTTTTTGATAACTCTCTAATAAATATTCCTTCGCTTTTTTATATTTCTTTGGATTCATATTAAAAAAAAAACTGGGGGGAAATGTTGGTTTAAAAGCAGAAGAAGAATCGGGTCCCAAGGGCTACAGGCTCTTGGTTAGCATCACTGTTCTTGGAAGTTCAGGGCCAATTCAGTTCACTGTTAATGAGGAAGAGCTTGTTGAATGTGTCATTGATACAGTTTTGAAAGCATATGCTCGTGAGGGTCGACTTCCTGTTCTTGGATTTGATATGAAGTATTTCTTCCTTTACTGCCCTAGTGATCGATCGGATGACGAGTTTTTTTGTTCGAATTGTACTGCTTTTAGTTGATAAACATTTGTTTGGTTTGCTTGAAGAATGTATTATTGTTTACATTTTTTTTTTTTTGCAGCACTGAGTTCATGGGAGACGATTGGATGACATGGGGCGAGGAATTTCGTGTTGTGCAAGAAACCAAGGAGTGAGTGCATGAAATATGGTGAGAGGTCAAGAATGAAGGAAGCTAGGAACCCGAAGGCATGGATTCATAAGTTCCTCAATATTAAGATCTCTTCCCATTAAAATATATTTTATGAATTTATAAATAAATTAAGAATCCCAATAATGCTTATCTTGGATGACCATGGTAGCATGTTTTCAATGTATTTATGGCAATGACATAAACAAGCTTTATGAATAATGTATAATGGTAAAATTAACCCCTAATATTTAGTTGAATGATCATTTTAACACTTATTTTTTTAGTGTTTAAATCCTTAATGTTCCAATTTTTTTTTATCAAAATAGTCTCTATCGGATAAAATCCATTAGTTAACTAGTAGTCAAAATATATTGACGACTTAATATTTTCATATGTGCTCGATTGTTGATGTGACACATCATGTTATCATCTTGAGTAATATGACATATGACATATCATCCTCTTGAGTGATATGACATGTCATCTTCTTTAGTGATATAAACATATATCACATCATCATCTTAGATGACATAAAACATTATATGTAAGCAATTAAACATATGTAACAATGTCACATCAATAATATGCGTTAATTATTAGTCAACTAACTATTTTTATTCAATAGGGGTCATTATGACAAAAATTAAAATGTTGAAGGCTAAAGTACTTTAAAAAAATGTTAAAACAACCATTCGGGCAAATGATAAGGGTAGTTTTAGCATTACGCCTATAAATAAACGAAATCTTTGTAAATTAAAATTGAACAAGTTTCTTGGATTGTCTCAAGCTGTATAATATACAAGCAAGAACAAGAATTAGAGAGGCTATGAATATTTGTAACCATCTCACCAATTAGACATCATAATCTTCAGGCTTGGCATAGGGATACTTGGCGTATGCATTTTTGACTTGTGAAGGATCTTTAGGTGTATCCCATGGATACTTCAAGGATGGATCCCTTGGGAACTTCCTGAAGTTCAAAAACGGTGCCCATAGCAGTAGCCTGAATTCAAAGTTGAATCACGTAAAATTTCAATGGAAACATACAGATTTTCCTAAAGTTTACCTTGTGTTTGTGAAAATGACTAAAAGAAGCTATAAAGAATGCACAAACTCACCCCGGAAAGAACATGAAGACGCACATGAACTGCAAATACATCTCCAACAGGTTTCTTCTATACCACCTTATCCTAAGCCAGTTCATGATGATTGGCTGCCATTTCAGAAATTAAGCAAAAACCAAAAAATAATACTATCAAATTCAGAGGCAGGGAAAACGATTGTAACATATATATTATACTTACCGGCATGACAAGGAAGTACCAAAAAGCAATAATTCCCAGCTGAATTATCACAGTGATCAGATCTGGCTCATTGTTTACCCCTGTAACAGCTAATGTCGGCTGCTCAAACTGGTACAAAAAAAACCCTTCATCATCATTTACATGACCCATGCATTAGAACAGAGAAAAAAGATTAATATCTCACCGCGGAAATAAGGGCAGCAATTGAAATAGCCAAGCTTGTCTTCTTTGCATCAGAGTAATCATTTGGGTCTCGTTTGATGTTTATAACATTGGGTTTCTGAAAGATTCAGAAAGCGTGAGAAAATTGCACAAGTTAAAGCAAAAATACCACAAAATGGAAGGAAGTTTTTAATTACCTTACGAAGCCTGGGATTGTTGGTTGATTTGTGTTGAGATGTAATATTGAAGAATGGGAATGTCGTGCTTCGAGAAGGGGAGAAATAAATGGAAGGGATTTGGAAGCTGAAAGAGCTCATCTTTGAGCACTGTAACTTCTTTTTTTTTTTTCCTTATCGGGTTTGAGTTAGAGTTTCATGGCAGAGAATGCGTGGATTTTCCCCGGAAAAAAGAAAATGGAAAATCGGAATTCTCAAATATTTTGGGGGCTGCCACGTATTATGTTGTTATGTGAAGACCACTGCACATAATCCATATCCTTTACTAGCTCTAGTTTGAGTTTAAATATATATGTATTTATATTATTTGAAAATTCAGTTAATATATTTTATTTTTATAAAATTGAGTCAATATATTAGAATGAAATATAAATCATTTCTTAATAAAATATATATATAAATCTCTTTAAGAGTTATCACATTTTTAAACCTCGTTCATTATTTGTCTTTAAACGATGTAATACATAAATATTAGAATGTTACGATAAATATATTTACCTTTCAACTGGTAGACTGATTAGCAGGTACGTTTATTATTTTGAGAAAATTATTAAATTAAATTTAATTTGTTAATGAAAATAAAAAAAATAAGAAAATTTGTATACCTAAAATTTTTAAAATAGAGCGTTAAAATTTTGGATCTCATTTTTTTTTAATTTTTAGATCTGTCACTGCTAACATTTATATTCCAATTCTCAACAATCTTTTATATACAAAAAATTGTTTAAGTTCGTAGACTAATTCAATATAGTTGTGCAAAAAATATTACTTTTAAGGAAAATTTTACAGGTCACGTCGTATACCGTAACATATCACTAAAGTAACGTACTAAAATGTATCACTAGTTATATTATTTTAAGAGCAAGAATAATTTCTTTTATTTTATCTTCATAATTGGCTAAGCATGTCATCATTTAATTGGTTAAATAAAATTAATTAAAAATACTAACGGAGATTAAAAAATGATGTGGAAATTAAAAAAATTTGCATGTCATGCCATATCACATTATCGTTAATGGTTTTGAAAAAAATAAAATTGAGTACTGAAACTAAATAAAAATGACAGTGTAAGTATTAAGCATATAATTTTTTTTAATATTTATTTAATAAAAATAATTTAACTAATTGAGGGAGGGAAGACTACGGTGGTTTGGGAATGTCCTTAAGCGACAACCGTCGGATGCGGTCAGGAGGGTAGAGTCGATTACAGTCGAAGGTGCCAGAAGGAGAGGACGACCAAGGAGGAAGTGGGTAAACTGCTTTAGATCTGATTTGAAGGATTTAGCCCTTACCGAGGAATGACCTCTGATAGGAAAGTATAGAGACTTAAGACCAGGGTAGTCGAGTAGTGTGGGTCACAGCCATAGGGTGTAGCACCTCTGTCTTCTTTTTAATTGCCTTTGTAGTAATTCCCATGACCTCTACTTTTTATACATTTCTGTCATTGGAATTTTTGAAGGCCTAGAACTAGGGTAGCGAAGTAGTGTTGCATTAGTTTAGGTTTTAAACCATTTTGACTTTATTCATTCTCGTAGCTTGCTATTGCTGACCTCTGTGTATCCTCTGCATATGAAGACTGTTCAACTATGTATTTATTTATTTATACATGCATTGTATTTTATCTTTATTTTTTATTTTTATTTCTGAATGTCGAAGGTTTTCCACGGAAGTTGCTCTCATCCTGGCGTTGGGGGGCAGCCTACTACCCTACCTCCCCTTTACCCCATTGCATATATGAATAGGGTTTTATTGTTGTTGTTGTTGTTTAATGTATTGTTTAATGACATGTTATGTTGTACAACGTGAGTTATAGACTAAATAAAATTCTTAAATACCCCATGTGCGAAGTCGAGTTGAGTATTTATTGAGCTTTGACCGAGTCGATTTCGAGTAACACACGATCTTGAGTAGCTCGCGATCTCGAGTCGAGTATTTATTTAGCTTTGACCAAATTGATTTCAATAGTTTTACGTACTGTGACTCAAAGATATCATAATTTAAATAAGATTTACTCATAAAAGTAATGCTTTTAAGAGTAAACTACGTTAATGGTCACTAATATTTGGATTAGTGTTCATTTTTCAAGTTTTACTCGAACTCGAAATCATGAACTGAAACTCGTAAAAAGCTCAAAATGAAAAAAATCTTAAATTTAACTCGATTAAAACCTCAAACTCAAACATGAACCTTAAATACATGAAAATTTTTATATTGTATTTTTTTTTAAAAAAAACAACATACAAATGTTTCCAAACAATTCTCTTCATCTTCTTCTTTCTCTCCCAAACGTGAAGCACCCAAGCCCAAGGTGAGTTTGATTTCTTTTAATTAATCCTTTGAATTCAAGTATGGTTTTGATTCATGAAGCTTTAGGAAAGATGATGGAAATGAAAAAGGTCATAAAAACTTAAAGATTTGTAAGTTATGAAGGATTAAAGATAGGAAGTGAATAAGAGGGTTTAAATGAAGTTGGAGGTTGAATTTGACTTTTCATATATGAGAATAAGAAGTTATAAGTGTTAGAATTAAGTTTGAATAACATGGAATGTAACATCCTCAATATCAGGTTAGTGATTTAAGTGTAAGATTTTTAAATTCAATGACCAAAATAAATAAATTGAAAGGTGAAAGAATTAATTGAAAGATGTTGGTGTAGGATTAATTAGCAAATAAAGGAAAAGTAAAAGGGTCATTGAACAAGGTGATGAATAAAATATTAATTGGGGGTTATCTTATAAACCCATACGGGGCTTATGTATGAAACAAATGTTTCCAGATTTCTCTCATTTCTTCTTCCTTCTTTCTTCATCTTCTTCTCTCAAACGTGAAGCATCCAAGCTCAAGGTAAGTTTGATTTCTTTGGGTTAATCCTTCAAATTCAAGCATGGTTTTGATTCATGAAGATTTAGGAAACATGATGGAAGGAAAAAGGGACTTAGAAACTCAAAGAGTTTTGAGTTATAGAAGATTAAAGGGAATGAGTTTCAAAGTGAAATTTTGAATAAGAGGGTTTAAATGAATTTAGAAGTTGGATTTGACTTGTCATCAATCTAGTTAAGACATAAGAAGTGTTAGAATTGAATTTAGAACATGTTGAAATTTGAGTATGATTCTTGAATTTCATGAAGAGGAGAGGATATTGAGGTTAAAGATGGGATAAATGAATATTAGTGAGGCTAATCATGTGTATGTAAGTTAGGATTATTAAAGGGGAGGAAATATGAAGTATTGAGCTTAAATGAAGTAAATCACGTGCTAAAAATGTGAACTCTAGGCCAGGGGAATCGGTACCCATTCAATAGGTACCGATACTTATTTTAAATAAGCAATGAAATTACCTTTCCTTTAGTTTAAGAAATGAAAGTTTAGGATATGTTATTAGTATACTGATATGTATCAATTTATTATTATGTAGATATAGAACGTAATCATGTTCCGGAACACTCGAAGAATTAGAATCGAGTCAAAGTAAGCAAGGCTAAGGTGAGTGCACATACTAGATAAAATTATATGGAGATAAGACTTGCGATAAGTTTATCTTTTATAGTTGAATTTATGATTTCATATTCATGTACATGCATCCATATATATATATATATATATATATATATATATATATATATATTGGATATAGTGATTTCATGCATAATTCATTTATGCTTTAATATGATATTATATGAAAGAATGCAATTGTCAGAGAATTAATCCAGGTATGTGAAATAATGGAAATGATCATATGTGTACATGTGAAGTGAAATATGTGTTTATATGAAAAGTGATGAAAAAGATATGAAAATGAGAAATGTATTCATATTTAAGCCCATGTTATTTAGTGTGAGAGTTGTAGGTATAATTGGCATACCAAGAGTCGAGGGATATACAGTGGTCCTTCGGGACATAGTGGTTCTTCGGGACATAGAAGTCCTTCAGGACAAATATTCAGTGTCCTAGTGGGAATTTATTCAAGCTGTGGTGACAACATTCGTGCACAACCTCAGAGTACTCATTTACCTCCTGTTCTCAATAATGTACATGGGCAATACAAAGATAAAGTAAAGTGAAACTTGCATAAGACGATAAATTTCATATATGCATGACATGATCATATATGTTGTAGTGTAATGGATACATGCAGGTTATAATGTTACGATTGAACGATAAAAGTGCACGTTTCATGAATTCATTGTTATATATTTTATTATGCCTCACTAAGTCTATGACTTAGCGTGTAGGTGATTTATACGTAGGTACCAAGAACCAAGAATAACATAAATAGGAGTGGCAAGAATAACAACACTGCTAGAAGATCAGATCAGAAGTAACTAATAAAGTATGTATTTTGATTGTATATAGTATGTTGGCATGTAAGAAATGTTTTAATACGAACGCTCTGAACGACTTTTCTAATGTTTTAAACGTATTAATGTAAATGTATAGTAATGAAAGGGTAAATTTTTACGAGTTTTATGTATGTTTAACGGAAGTACTGTAGCAATATTGTAGCAGGGGAATCGGTACCCTGTAGCAGGGAATCATTTTTGCCTCAAAATTTTATAACGAACATAATTTAATAGTATATTATCGTATTTTCTTAATATAAGTTCAAAATTTATGTTATTTGGAAAGAATATTATTTTAAAAAGGCAATGTGACATCTCGGACTCGTATTCGGGTCGGGTACAGGTTAGGGATGTTACATTTAATGGAATCAGATATAAGGTTTAGTCGATTCTCGGCATAAACCGGAGTCTAGAGTGTCGTATAATGTATACATGCCAACAAAATAGTGAAAACTTCTTATCTGATAGAATAGTAAGTATGTTGTGTTACTAATAGAATGATATGGTTGTGTTTTTATAAATGTTCGGACATGATAGCTCTAGAAGTGAAGCGGGAGATGATAGGCCCGCTGAAAGCAGTAATTCACTGCCCTGGCCAGGCAGAGTGAATAACAGGCACCCTCGGGAGTGCCTGTAGCTGATCAAGATGTGTTCTTTAGGATATTGGACGCGGTATTGACGCATTTCCAACCTTCTACTACTTTAACTCCGAAAATGAATGTTGCAAAGGAGTTGAAGGGCTTAGGAGCACCAGAGTTTAGAGGTAAAGCCGAAGAAGGTTCTATTACTGTAGACCTTTGGCACAATGACGTGAAAATCATGCTTGAGGGACTTCATTTTTCCGATGCTGAGAAACTAGATTGAGTGGTTTCCTTGCTGAGAGGGCAAGCAAGAATTTGGTGGACCAACGTTACATTGAGAATGTCTAGTGATCAAGTAACTTGGTCCTTATTTTTAGAAGAATTTAAGCATAAATACATCGGAGATCAGTTCATCTGACAAATGAAGCAAGAGTTCATGAACCTGATGCAATGAAACCGTACTGTGTATGAGTACGAATGTGAATTCAACAAGTTAAGTTGCTTCGCTACTGAGTTAATTCCTACGGAGAAAGATGCTTGTGAGTGGTTTGTAGAGGGATTGTGTCCTCGACTGAAAGAAATGTTGATTGTGTTGAACTTATCTTTATTTCAAGAAGTGGTAAATCGTGCTAAAGCTCTAGAAAGAGCTCAGAATGAGAGGTTCGGAGATTCTCGAGCTCATACATCGAAAAGATCAGGTGCATCATCGAGTGTTGCACCATCAAAAAGGGACAGAGATGTTGGTTCTCGACCCCAAGCAAGATCAGAATCAGTGGCATCCTCTGTTAGAGGATTAAATCCGATGAGGGTCAGACAAACTCAGTCAGCGGGATCTGGAGCTGGGAGATCTAATCCGAGTCAAGTCAGACAATGTCCACATTATAGAAGGAATCACTCGGGGATATATAGAATGATTTTGGGAGCCTGCTTTAAATGTGGGGACACCGGGCATTTTGTTCGAGATTGTCCTATGATAACCAGTGAATTTGCATAGCCAGAGAGGTCTGTTTCGACAATTCAGAAGGGAAGAGGTAGAGGACGAGGAAGAAATCAACCAGAGTCCTCTGTTCAACAGGAGATACGCTCCACTGCTTGAGTGTATAATCTTAAGACAAGTGAGGATCGAGATGACCAGAAGATAATAGCAGGTATCTTTCAATTGTATGACAATAATGTTTTTGTATTGATTGATTCGGAGTCTACTTATTCTTATATTAGCAGTAAGCTAGTTATAGAATTGAATATTCAATTAGAAGACTAGTAATGAGGTGATAGTGACTAATCCGTTAGGACACAGTGCTCAGGTCAATATGGTGTGTCGAGGATGTCCTATACAGATTCAGGAAATTGAATTCCCTGCTAATCTGATGGAATTACCCTTCGAAGAATTCGAAGTGATATTGGGAATGGATTGGTTATATCATTATTACGCTAATGTCGATTGTAGATTGAAAAGAGTAACATTGAGAAGTCCGGAAGGGGTAGAAGTCGTGGTATTTAGTGAAGGGTATAATCCATTGGCAAATGTAATCTCAGTACTATTCATACCGCATTTTACTGTTCATAAATACGTTTTTGCCTCCAAATTTTATAATGAACATAATTTAATAGTATATTATCGTATTTTCTTAATATAAGTTCAAATTTTCTATTATTTGGAAAGAATATTGTTTTAAAAAGGCAATGTGGCATCTCGGACTCGTATTCGGGTTGGTTACGGGTTGGGGATGTTATATGGAAAATTTTGTATGATTCTTAGCCTTAAGAATTTGGATGAAATATAGGGAGATTGTAAAGTGTTTGAATGATAGAAATTAGTTAAAGTTGTTATAGATGAGTTTAGTAGCATAATAAGGATTTTATACATGAAATTTTGGGTAAAGTATTGATGAATTTCGGGTGAAAATAGTCTATTTTGGACAAGTGCATCGATACACTATGAATGGGTAACGATGAACTAAGATAATTTTGAAGGTGCATCGATGCATTAAGGGGTGCATCAATGCATGTAAAATTTGAAGCTATTTTGGGTATTGATATACCCATAGTGCATCAGTACACTCCTAAAGGAAAAGTGAATTTTAGGTTCATTAAATTAGCCTAAATTATTAATACCAAGTTATAAGGTTTAGGATTCTGAAAATCATCTCGAAATTTATGTTATGTAGATATCGAGCCTAAACGAGTTACGGAATAATCGAAGAGATAGGATTGAATCAACACAAGCAAGGCTAAGGTGAGTGCATAATATAGGAATAATCTAATGGAAATAAGACTTGCGATGAGTCTATTTCCTAGATTAATTCCATAGTATAATAGTTATGAGCATACATACATTACAGTTTTTGATTACATATGCATAAGTCATATATGTATACATATGATTCACTATATGTTATATGAACCATATGAATGCATTCAAATATTTGTATTACAGAAAATGAGATGGATGGTTATACGCACAGTTCAAATATGATAGAAGAAAAGATATATGTGGTTACAATGGAAATGATATAAGTACATGTTTATATGAATTATAATCTTAATGCCCATGTTATATAATATGAGAGCTCTAGGTATATTTGGCATGCCAAGAGTCGAGGGTTTCATAGGTCCTTCGGGACAACTCATAAGTCCTTCGGGACATATTCACAGGTCCTTTGGGACAAAATTTTCAAATGCCACTCAGTGAGACTTATACGAGCTGTGGTGACAGTAGATATGCACAACCTCTATGTACTCTAATACCTTATGTTCTCAGTATATACATGGGCCTATAAATCATATGAAAAATGTGTATTACCTTATATGTTATAGTATTAGTATTGTATATATATTGAATCATAGGAAATGATATGAAATTCTGATTACTATGTTGCATGTTCATATTCATAAAAAATGCATTATCATTATAAGTTTATGTCTCACTAAGTCTATGACTTAGCGTGTAAGTGATTTATACGTAGGTATAGAAAAACAAGAAGATCGATCTTAAGAGCGGCAAAGCAGTATATCATCATTTGAAGATCATATCAGAAAAACCTTACACAATATGTTTGTTTATGTAATATATGTGTTGGCATGTAAATAGAGTCGTTTAGTATGTATGCTCTAATAGACTTTTGGAATGTTTTAAACATATTTATGTAAATGGTAAATGTATGGTAATGAACGATTATATTTTTACGAATTTTATGTAAGTTTTACGAAAGTTACTGTAGATGCACTGTAGCAATGCATCGATACACAATTTATATTCGATTTTTTTGTGCATCGGTGTACTGTAGCAATGCATCAGTACACTGTAGGACTATTCATGGTACTGTTCATACCGTATAGTACTGTTCATAAATACGTTTTTGCCTTAGATTTTTATGATGAAGCATAATTTAATGGTATATTATTGTATTTTCTTAATATATGTCCAAATGTTCGATTATTTTGTAAGAATATTGTTTTAAAAAGTCAATGTGACATCTCAGACTCGTATCCGGGTCGAGTATAGATTAGGGTGTTACATTTATCGAACTTTGACCGAATTGATTTTAATAGTTTTACGTATTGTGTGACTCAAGGATATCATAATTTAAATAAGGATCTGTTTGTTTGGCTGTAATTGGTTTTCTGGAAATTGAATTTTGGAAAATGAATTACTGGAATTTGAATTCTGGAAAATGAATTACATTTCTGGAAAACGTTTTTCAGAAAATGTTTTTCATAAAATGAATTACTTTTTTCTGAAAAACATCTAGAAAACGTTTTACGATGTTTGGAATATGTTGTTTAAACATTTTTTCCACTAGTTGATTAATTTTTAAAAAAATTATTTATTACAAATATTAAATACAATAAATAATATTATTTATCATAAAACTTAATATTATTATTTTAAAATTATTAAAATTATTTATTTATTAATTAAATATTATTTTTATAATTTTATTAATAAAAATATTAATATTGGTATATTTTATTGAAATAAAAATATTATAAATTATATTAATTATTTATTAAACTAATAATTTTATATTATATTTTAAAAATATTAATTAGTATATTTTAAATATATTTATTAAAATATTATTAGATTATTATATTAATATTAAATATATAAATAATATTATTCATTATTAATAATTTAATAATATTATTTCTATGAAATTAATAAATAATATAAATTTTATTAATAATTTATTATATATTATTAAAATAAAAATATAATATCTTATATTATTATAATATAATATCTTATATTATTATAATATTAAAAATATAATATTATATTATTAGAAATATTAATAAATATATATTAAATATTTTAATAATTAATATTTTGATTAAAATGATATTAAAATATTTTATTAATATTAAATTAATAAAATAAAATTATTTTGAGTATTTATTCTTTAAAGTGAAAAGTTCGGAAAATGACTTACGGAGAATTATACTGTAAGTCATTTTCCATAAAACACAAAGGAAATTCTGTTGACCAGAAAAATGTTTTACTTTGACCAACCAGTTTTCCTCCAACCAAACACTAGAAAACATTTTTCGGAAAACGAATTACGTGAAACAAACACTGGATTTCGGGGAAAACCAATTTTGTAATTGGTTTTCTCCCAAACAAATAGACCCTAAGATTTACTCATAAAAGTAATGCTTTTAAGAGTAAACTACACTAATGGTCACTAATATTTGGATTAGTGTTCATTTTTCAAGTTCGACTCGAACTCGAAATCATGAACTGAAACTCGGAAAAAGCTCAAAATGAAAAAAAATCTTAAATTTAACTCGATTGAAACCTCAAACTCAAACTCGAACATAAACCTTAAATACATGAAAAACCTTATACAATAATTTAAAAAACCAACACATAAATGTTAATATTATTAATAATTTATTTTAAAAATATTAATATATTATATTTTCGAGCTGTTCACCAGCTTTTCTGAGTCGAGTATCAAGTAGCTCGTTAAGAACTCGAGTTGAATTCGAACTCGAATCGAGTACATTCGAGTTTAGTATTTATCGAGCTTTGACCGAGTCGATCACGAATAACACACAATATTGAGTAACTCGCAATCTCGAGTCGAGTATTTATCGAGCTTTGAGCGAATTGATTTTAGTAGTTTTAGGTACTGTATGACTCAAGGATATCATAATTTAAATAAGATTTACTCAAAAAAAGTAATGCTTTTAAGAGTAAACTACGCTAATAGTCACTAATATTTGGATTAGTATTCAATTTTATCACTAATATTTGAAAAGTCATAAATCGGTCACTAACGTTATCGTTTGTTACAAAATGGTCACTCAACGTTAACAGTCATTAACAAATCGATACTACAGTAATGAAATGCTCACGTTACATGTTAAACCAACTAACTCAGCATGTTTGACCAACGTTTGACTCTTCTTATTCTTCTTTAAATCCAATGCTTTTAAATACTTGAAACTATGAAACAATGAAAGAATCCTCATGCCCTTCTTCTCCAGTTTCAATTCCATCTCTACTTTCTTAGCAAGGTAACGATGGATTCAAGGTCCAAGTTTATTGATCAACGATATCCAATCAATTTCTATTTCCATAAATCTTTGGCTTTCCCTCTCAAGTTCTTTGTTGTTGTTGTTACGACCCGTCTACACTTTTTCGCAATTGAGTGGAATGTGAAAACAAAGAGGACCTCAATTTTTAAGTAGAAATGTTTAGAGATGGAACAGTAGCATATGAATGCAATTAGCTCTTCAATGTTTCAATTTTCAGTATAAATTTTTCAATGCTTCCTTCTCAGTCATTTCAAAATGTTATTTTCTATTACCACCATTGCTGGACTGCTCAAATGGTATTATTTCATTCTTAGAATGCTCATGAGGATATTCAATTGCTGAATTTTCTTTCTCAAGTTTGTATCGTTATACCCGTAGAAGTTTATAGACCATCAAAATATAGCCTAAGTTATAATATCTTCTCATTGGAAAGGGGTCAAAAATATTATTGCCAGATAGTTTGACTGCTCAGTTTTTGCTGCTTGCTCCTTACATATACTTTCAAATGTTTTCTTGCTTTTGATGGCTTCTTACAAATCCCTTGTTACAACTTGAAATTAAAGCAACAAAACTAATAAGTACAGAACAAGGACCAGATCATAAAAGAGAACATGTTTTAACAAGTTAACATATTGAGTTCTCTTATCAATTGCTATAATCTATGTTTGTAAGCTATCCCGAACCCTACCAGATCACGTGTTCTTCATAGTTTCTAAGTATTTGGAGGAGGAGGAGAGTCAAACGGTCGGTCAAACATACTAAGTCAGTTGGTTTAACATGTCATGTTATCATTTCGTTACTGTAGTAACGATTTGTTAATGACTGTTAATATCGAGTGACCATTTTGTAACAAACGACAACGTTTGTGACCGATTTGTGACTTTTCAAACATTAGTGGTGAAAACGAACACTAACTCAAACATTAGTGATCGTTGGCATAGTTTACCCAATTTTTAATTTAGAAGACGGACGAAACAAACAAGGGTAAACTACGCCAATGGTCACTCATGTTTGGAGTAGTGTTCGTTTTCACCACTAATGTAATGCTTAAAAAAGTCATAAATTCGGTCACTAATGTTATTGTTTGTTACAAAATGATCACTCCACATTAACAACCGTTAATAGGCGTGACAAAAAGCACAACTAGACATTATCTGTTTACTTAGGTTGCCACGGTGGAGAGTCAAATGCCTCCAACAATCACCTTTTCCCCCCTTAAATAAAAACCCAATCCCTAACCTTAAAATTTCTTCTTCCTCCTCTCTTCTCTCTAGCAAACAATTCTCACAAAATCAAACGATATCCCACTCGCATCTTCTTTCACACGTAGCTTGCAATAATAGAGAGAAGTAAAAAGATGAGATGATAAGAAGAAGATGAGCAAGATAAGGCAATGAAAGAACGTTATTTTATATGAAATAGGGAGAGTGTATCCAAAGCATGTGAGATTTTGATTTCATGAAAGAAAGCAAAAACATAACCCCGCAAGGAAGGATGTTCATGGAAGAACATTATTTTATGTGGGCAAACCCAGAGAATAAAGACAGATTAATTCATATAAATGGGAAGATTTTGAAACCGTGTAAGAAACTAAACAAGGCAGCAAGTACAAAAAGCTTCATGAAAATAAAGAAAGATGAATCCCAAATCTGAATCACACAGTAGAACAAATCCCATGAAAGAAAGCAAGTGTTTTAAAACTCACGGACTAGATTTTCCTTCATGATAACCGTTGGACTAAGCAAGAAATGAACCCAAAAACTGATAAGCAAATGAGATGGTGAAATCATATGTAAATATATATATAGTAAGTGAATAGTTCTATGAAGGAACGTTGAAGAACACAAGTGAGAAAAAGAAGAATTCAAAACAAGACTAAGGCAAAAATATGGGGTTGGGTTGAAGAAGAAGAAGAGTCTGTCAAAATCATGGTTATCAAAATCAGACTAGACCGGTCGATTCAACCGGTTAAACCGTTAACCGATGGCCTGTCCGGTCCGGTTACCTCACAAAACCGGTCTGGCAATGAGCCGACTGAAAACCAGTAGAACCGACTGAAAACCGGGATAAACCGGCTGAAAACCAACAAAATCGATTTGAACCTCCGGTTCACTTTTTTTCTTTAAAAAAAATTAAACCAAACTACGTCGTTTGTTCAACGAGCCAAGTCAAATTCGAGTATTGTTGCGCTCGACTCGAACTCGAAAACTTTAAAAGTAAGCTCAACTCGACTCAAAAACTCACGAGCTAAAAATTATCAAGTTCAACTCGAACTCGAAATATAATATTAAAACTTAAACTCGAAAAGGCTCGAACTCAAAAAAAATTAGAAGTTCGATTAAAGCCTAAAATTTGAGCTCAATTGAAGCGAAAGAATAGTTCGTTCTGTGCTCACCAAAAGGCTCCATGATTTTGAATGTCAAATTACCTCTATTATTTATAGAAGTAAGTTGGGATGCTCTTCTATGTTTCTTAGCCATGTGAGATTGTTTTGTTCTCATATTTTTACTCTTTAAACTTTTAGGATGCTCTTCTATGTTTCTTAGATGTGGGATTGGTTTTTAAAAAAAAATTAAACCAAATGATCATTTGTTATGCTTTTTTAAGCCCCAATTTTATTTTTTTATTATAGTTATATAATTATATTTATTATTTAATATGTTTTACCTTAAATATTATGTTGTAGTTGATTTGAATCATTTTGTTTCACTTGATTTTAAGGTTTTTAATTTATATATGTTATGACTTGTGATATTTTTATACCTTTTAATATTGTAAACTTAAAAAAAGTGTTACATATATATTAATATTGCTTTGAATATTATGTAAAATTAAAAAAAATATTATTTTATAAATCCGGTTCAACCGCGGTTGAACCCGGTTGAACCAGTGAACCAGTAACTTCACCGATTCAATGTCCGGTCCAGTTTTAAAAACATTGGTAAAAATAGTCTTGTTGTGGTAATCAACAATCCAACTCAGCATATAAGTGTCCAACTGTATTTTTCATCACGCCTATTAATTGCTATTAACATTAAGTGATCATTTTGTAACAAAAGATAACATTAGTGATCGATTTGTAACTTTTTAAACATTATTGGTAAAAACAATACTATCCCAAACATGAGTGACCATTGTTGTAGTTTACCCAACAAACAACTACTCTTCACTAGTCAACCTGTTACTATAATGGAGTGTTCCTATTTTTATTTTATTTTATTTTATTGTTTTACACTTTTATCAAAGCTCGCTTTTCTAACCAACACTTCGTTGACGTAAACAATGTGTTATTGACTTATTAAATAAAGAGAAAATAACCTCAGTGACCAAAAATGCTTTATAATATACGATTTTAACCAACTTTTTTTGGATTTGCCAAAATGACCAACTAAATCGCAATGCGATCGATAATTCGCAACGCGATCTCCGGTATCGCAAATCAGTTTCCAGATTCGCAACTCGATTCTGACTATCGCATTGTGATTTTCCAAATTCGCAATGCGAATACGTAAATCGCAACGCGAATTTGGAAAATCGCAATGCGATTACGTAAATCGCAATGCGAATACGTAAATCGCAACGCGAATCTGACTATCGCAACGAGATTCTGATTATCGCAACGAGATTCTGACTATCGCAATACTGCATTTCAAATTCGTAACTCGATTTCTGAATTCGCAACAGGTTTTAGTTTCGCAACACAAATGTTTTGGGTATATAACTACGCAGCAGCAGCAACTCATAACCTAAATCCCTAAATCGCAACTCATTCCATCTCCATCTATCACTCTCTCCGGTGACATCCGTTCCTATATCCAACGACATCCTTCCCCATCCGGCAACAGGTTTTAGTTTCGCAGCTCGTTTGTTTAGTAAATTAATTTACAATAATGAAATCATCTAATGTTGATCATGTTTGGATAGATTTGTGTTTTGGAGGGTCATGGGAGAATGTTCATGGTGTTTTACAATATATGCCTTTACCCATGAATCTTCAACTAAAACTGTCATTAAAAAAATTAACTTATGAAACTCTAATGTTACGTGTTGCAAATAAATTGAATTTAGAGCCCCTAAGTGGATTTAGGCTATCTTATCAGAGAAATGGTAAAGTTTATTTGTTAACCGACAATGAAGATGTTGAACGATTCATTGCTTACATTAGTGTTTCAAGTGATGATGTTACATTGTATGTTGTTGAACCTAGAAGTAGTGAAGTTGAGTCAGTAGCGGGTAGTAATCAACTAAGTTTTTCAACCCCAGTTTATGATGCTCAAAATTTAATGGTTCCACCACAATTTCATCACCAAGCAAATATTGTTTCACCACATTTCCAATACCAAACACAATCTCAAAACCCACAACCTTTCCCTAATCCAAATCCCAATCAACTTTCAGCACCAAATTCCAGTTTTCGTATTGACCAGTTAGACGATGATGAGCCAACAGAAAAAATTGTGAGTACTAGTCAGTATTCGAAATTTGATCTTGGTCAATACCCAGACTTTGATCTTGGTCAATACTCGGATTTTGATGATTTTTCAGAAGAAGAAACAGACCCTGCGTGTAATGATTTTGATATTGGTCAATACCCGAATTTTAATGATGAAACAGCCGTTGCCGAGGAAGATATTGTTGATGATAATGAGGAGGAAGTTACGACTATAAATGAACATGTTGAACATCCATTCTGTAATTCATATAACACTGAAGAAGAAAAAGAAGAAGAAATCCCCAAAGAAAAGTCCCCGAAGAAAATACCACGGGAGTATAACTGGAATATGCCAGAATTACTTCAGATACCGGAAGAAGAGTTGGTAAAGATAGCAGTTGATTGTTACACAAAAATTATTCGTATCAAGAAAGATGATTGTTTTGATACAAAGGAAGACTTGAAGATAGCTTTGTATACGAAATGTGTGGAAGATGGCTATCAATTAAAAGTTAACAAATCAAGCAAAGATCGTTTCGAAACAAGGTGTATGATTGAAAAAAACTGTACGTGGCGTATGATTGCAAAGAGGATAAAAGATTGCGAAATGTTTCAAGTTAGGACTTTTATTGATAAACATACATGTTCAAGAACCCAAGTTTTTCCTCACCATAGACAGGCAAACAAAAAGGTGTTGGGTGGTTTTCTGGCTGAGTTAATGTTTTTGAATGGCAGGGTATATCGGAGACATGAAATTATGACTGACATGAATGCTCGGTTCAAGATTAGTATCTCATATTCTCAAGCTTGGAGAGCCAAATTTTATGTCTTGGAATTGTTGAGGGGGTCGCCAGAAGCATCGTTTTCCCAACTGCCGACTTATTGTCACAATTTAAAGCTGAAAAATCATGGGTCGGTAACTCATATCAAAACAGATAGAGATGGACGCTTTGAGTTGCTGTTTATCGCCATTGGTGCTGCAGTTAGTAAATCAATATAATTTTGTTGACTCATTTTTGTTAGCTACATGCATTTCACATTTAAATGATTATATTTCTTGTGTATATGATTTTGTAGATTCGTTCGTTTATTAATTGCATGCACCCAGTTATTATAGTTGACGGAGCACATTTAAAAGGTCGATACCTTGGAGTAAACTTATTAGCAGTAGCCATGGATGCTAACAATGGGATACTGCCAATAGCTTACGGGGTTAGCAAATATGAAATCTCTGATTCATGGACATGGTTTATGGGGCATCTTAGGGATTGCATAGGTCCTATTAGGAATCTAACAATCATATCCGATAGGGTAAACTCAATTGACAACGCTGTTAGAAGGTGTTTCCCAGATGCTTTTCATGGACTGTGTGGTGTTCATTTGTATAGAAATCTAAAATCAAGGTCTGCTGGTATAAAAAATCACAAATGGACATACTGGAAGGCTGTAAAAACTTATCGGGAAGTGGATTTTAATAAGCATATAAACTGTTTAAGACGTGTTTTGCCTCAGTGTGCTCAAACACTAGAAGATGTCGGGTTTGAAAGATGGTCAAGAGTACATCAACTTGGAGCAAGATATGGTTTCATGACGTCTAATAGTGCAGAATCAATCAACGCTCTAAGTCGTCATTCCCAGAAATTACCCATTACTACGTTAATGGAGTTTTTTCGAGCCTCTATTCAACAATGGTACTACAAGAAAAGAAACCATGCATGTATTATTTCTTTAAATTCGTAACTTATCATATATTTTACTAAGTATTATTTATTTAAAATATACAGGAACATTGGAACATCGTGTTACATCATGGACTGAAAAAAAGATAACGAAACGTGTTGTGAAGTCAACGTCATGGAGAGTTGAACCATGTTCAAACACTTTGTTTGAAGTACTGGATAATAACTTAAATGGGCTTATCGATCTAAATGCAAAGACGTGTAGTTGTATGAAATGAAAAACATCTGGTTATCCGTGTGGCCATGTTATAAAAGTTGCTCTTCATCTAAACCAAGATGATTCAAGCGCATACGTTATGGATTGCTACACTACAGAAGTATATCGACAGACTTATGTCGAGATTGTCTAACCTATTCCACATCCTTCTGAGTGGGACATACCAGATGACTTACAAACAGTTTTGCCACCAGCCATGGACAGAAGGCTACATGGCCGACCAAAAAGTCACGATCGTATACCGTCTAAGGGTGAAGAGAAGAAGAGATCGACATGTAGTCGGTGCAAGGAAAGTGGTCATACAAGGTTGACATGTGGATCACCAGTGCCATCACAATCATCTTTTCCTCTACCAAAAAATATGGATCCTCATCAAAATCCCAATCACAATCGGCTTCACCTTTTGAGACTGTTAACTTAGGTGATTTTTAAATGCAAACGTTGTATTATGTGTATATTATGTGTAAACTTTTAACATTTTCAGTTAGGCATGTATTAGTAACTTGAGTTTGAACATTGCTATGATATGTTCAGTTGTTATCACTTATTAGACATTCATTTGACTATCGCAACGCGAAAATCGCAACGCGAATATGACTATCGCAACACGGAAATGACTATCGCAACGCGGAATTGACTATCGCAACGCGGAAATGACTATCGCAACGAGAGAATCGCAATGCGAAATGAAAATCGCAACGAGAGAATTGCAATGCGAAAAATGAAAATCGTAACGCGAAACTAAATTCGCGTTGCGATTTTCATTTTCACATTACGATTCACTCGTTGCGATTCACTTGTTGCGATTTTCATTTCGCATTGCGATTCTCTCGTTGCGATAGTCATTTCCGCATTGCGATAGTCTGTTTTGCATTCAACATAATACAGATTGAAATCAACAAATCAACTATTACATTTCAATCAATTAAACAAGCACAAATAATAATTATGTACACATCAATTAAACAAATCAACATTTACAAATCATCTTTTACAAATCAATTAAACAATCAAAAAAATAATAATAAGAATTATTTCCTCATCAATTATTGAATAAACTTTTGCACCCATACATCCATTTCACGTAGCTCACTTCAGGATTAACCTACAGAAACCAAACATTGAATCAACAACACTTTCTACACATCTAAAACCTACAAACAACAAATTATTGAATTCTAGCTACTTAACCAAACATTTTCAAACCAAAAAGAGTATATATGTTTAACAACACTTGTATTTGACTTACAAATTGTTTATAGACACTTTCATAACGTGGATGCAGGTAGGCAATGTCTCGCATATATCTCTCTAGCCATAAAATGCCGAAACCACAAGCCTACTGCACCTCTATCTCTATCGGTGGGAGGTAGAAACTGTGTACTTCCTGTCGTCAAACGCTCCAAGCACATGCATACGAGAGGACCACAATCCCCTCTGGCTTCCTTCGTTTGTTGTGGCGCGGTCTCGTCTCTGATAACTGTAACATTGAACTTCTTTGGCTTCTTGTTTCCAGAATTAGTCCAATAATTAATTGCATCCAAGAATTTAGCCAAATGAGAGCTTCATCCCTTAATAATATCTCTCAAATCAGACAATGATATGTAATTTATCATGCTGTCATATACTATTGTTTTTACGGATGGGAGCTGAAGCTCGACGAGAAGCCAATGAGTATGTTCCAAAACAGGGATAAACACCTACATCGAAATGTAATAATTCAAATTGCGCACTTATTTATGAACACCTTTAAAATATTTAAACAAATATACTAACCTTATCGACCTCCCACCATGCAGGATAAAGTTTAGCTTGTCCATTAGCCAACACATATGATTCCTGTCGTTGATTCTTCAAGTGAACTACGTGAAAAGACGTCGGCATAATTGTATATCGCATTTTTTTTTATATTTTTCTTTAATTTCCTTATAATTAGAAGACGTGTCACCCATGCATCAATATGCTGTTTTACAAAAAAAGACATATATTAGTGAATTACATAAATTTTAAAAAAAATTAATCAAACTGAAATATAAGAAGAAATATAAGACTTACCCCCCCATCGAAATAGCCGTTATCTTCAACCCCTAATAATACACCCTACCAAGACCGTTCAATCAACAAATGCATATCATCATTGAGTTTGTATATGTCAGCGTAACACCCTTGGCTTCGCTCATGTAGATAAAAATCAACTGCAGTCTTAGCCCAAAGGGTATTATCCAGAATTGTTTCCGGTAGTTGTTTCCTCTCCACTTCATCTGCCGGAATGGTACTGGCCAGTAACTTATATGAAATCCAACAGTCATCCATCATGTCTGGCACGTGAGGGGGCTTCTCAATAATTCGATATATTACGCCGTGTGAATCGGGCTCTAGAATATTGGGAGGAACCTCTTCAATGATGATAGTGACCTCTTGAACGGTGGGAGGGGACTCTTGAGGGATGATAGGGGCCTCTTGAATGATAGGGGAGGCCTCTTGAACGATGACAGGTGAGTCGGGCTTTTTCTTACGGATTCTTCGCACTATTGGGGTGAACGAAGACGTAATGGCACTTGCACGCCGTCTGATGCGTGAACTCCGTCTTGCAAGAAAAACCCGCGTAGAGCATCCACCTTAGCGGGCCGCTAAAAATAAATTAATACATAAATCAGTAAATAAACAGACATGATATTAAACAGTGAAAACAAAGACAAATATATTTCAAACTTGCACGGTATTCACCCAAGTCATTATTATATCATTGTTCATAAAATGCATCAGATAACATTCCAGAAGTAAGCTCTTATATAAACATTTAAAAGGACAACATATAGGTTTAGTGCAGGTTCAATGACAACATAAAGAGTAGTAGTTTATTCTTGAAACTTAAATTTTCAACACTGTGAAGTTAGTATTTGTCTTTTGGTTGAAGTAATGCAATTCATTCAAGTTTCAATTTGCAGAAGAAGAATAGAATCTGAAACTTAAAATCGCAACGCGAAAATGACTATCGCAACGCGAAAATGACTATCGCAATGCGAATTTGACTATCGCAACGAGAGAATCACAATGCGATTTTCATTTTGCATTGCGATTCTTTCGTTGCGATAGTCAAATTCGCATTGCGATAGTCATTTTCGCATTGCGATAGTCATTTTCGCGTTGCGATAGTCATTTTCGCGTTGCGATAGTCATTTTCGCGTTGATATTTTGTTGTTGCGATTTTCATTTCGCAATGCGATTCTCTCATTGCGATAGTCATTTTCGCATTGCGATAGTAAACTATTCTTCTTCTGCAAATTGAAACTTGAATGGATTGCATTACTTCAACCAAAAGACAACCAAAAACAAATACTAACTTCACAGGGTTAAAGAATAAACAATTAAACAGTATTGGCAGCAACCAAATGAATTTACTAAGCAATCTAAGTGAAATTACGAGTAAATTTATCATCAAGTTAAATATGAAAAATATTAAACTTACCTCGTTGCGTAGAGTATGAACCTCGTTCTGCAACAATGCTACAATCTCACGTAGAGCTACTACCTCACCACGTAAAGTAGACACCTCAACACGCCATGCACCATTGTCATCGCGTAAAGTACCGACCTCCTCACGCAAGGCATTGACCTCATTACGTAACTCCCCTAAATCATCCCGTGGAGGTGGAGGTGGAGAACAGGGAGATAAACGTCGTGGAATCTTTGTCGGTCGCCTATCATGAGGTGATGGTGGAGAAGAGGCTTGATGATGAGACAGAATAGGTAATGACTCTCGTTGTGGAGGTGTATATTCGGGTCGATCAAGTGATGGCTCTGGGTGAGGTGATAGCTCTCAAAGTGGTGGCTGCTCATCATCCGTGCCATAAAAAAAAAGCTTACTAGCTTGCCACCAATCAGTGGCAAGCTCAGCTTCCGTGGGTGTCAGCCTCTATAATGGAGTGTTGGCCTCCTAACAATATAAAAGCTCAAACAAAGTTAAACGTGTACTAGTAATAACTTGTTTATAAACATATGATAGTATTTGTGTTAACTTACATTATTTATTGTAGTATACGGTAGTAAATCTTCTCATTGCTGCAAGGACCGTTTCCTCTTCCAGGAAATAGCCCTAGGAATATCATTAGAAGTTTTTAATGCATATGTCTGCATGGCGGGAAATGCCTCAAATATCCAAATCTACAAACAATATAATAACAAACATTAGTAATTGTTAAAGAATTAATTATAATTTTGGAAACATTATATAAAATTTATTACCTTAAAGGCCCAAATAAAGCCTGACAAAGTGTATTTGGAACCATCACCACGCAAATTTTTCCGATCATCAAAGGCAGACGACAACTTATTCCATGTAGCTTTCCATAGATATGAACCCCATGGAAACATGTTCCATGCATTTAGATCCTCTACCAATTTAATTAGATCATTAGGAATAGGTTGTCGGGCCTCTCTGCCTAAAAAGTCGGCTTGCAAAAGTATTAGAAGGCATACTCGGACAACATCGACGTCATCCATCCGAGTAAAACCATCTTTTTTATTCAATAATCTCGTCAAGTCTTCCACGTGTAAATTCGACAGCTCAGGAAAAACCCAGGAAAACCATGATAGGCGGGTAATATGTCTAGTGTACCGATCTACATCATCGTGTCCGAAGCGTAGATCGGTGATTAAGCAAAACTCCTCCAGCCCAAAACACGTATACGCCGGTGGAAAATCAAACCATATCTCTTCATCACGACGTTGTATAGTCTCTGGTAGATCGCTAGTCATGGTTTGAAGAAACAGATGGGTCAACATAGCATCTCCACACGGATGTTGTACTTTCAGCCATGACCCGTAGCAAGTATCCTCAAATATTTTTCTTTATGCATGTGAAAGCTTCGACGCAATTGTTTTGGCCAGGCTTACTTTATTTCTTAAGGTCAATTGAGCCGAATAAAAGTTCTGCAAAAACAATAAACATACCAAGTTAGATATACCAAAAACTACACTGTGAAGATATAACAAGAACAATAAACATAAAGAGTAGTAGTTTATTCTTCAAACTTAAATTTGCAACACTGTGAATTTAGTATTTGTCTTTGCTTTTTGGTTGAAGTAATGCAATTCATTCAAGTTTCAATTTGCAGAAGAAGAATAGTTTCTGAAACTTAAAATCGCAACACGAAAATGACTATCGCAACGCGAAATGAAAATCGCAACGACAGAATCGCATTGCGATAATCATTCTCGGTTTCAAATACTAAAATTGAAAGAAACTTGAATGGATTGCATTACTTCAACCAAAAGACAAAACAAAGACAAATACTAACTTCACAAGGTTAAAGACTAAATAGTTTAGCAGTATTGACAGCAATCGAATGAATATAATAAGCAATCTAAGTGAAATGGTTAATCTATTATTGAAAACACCAGTAAACTTATCATCAATTTCAATATGAAAAACCTAATAATAATGCAAAAATTTCAAAATAAAAATAATTAAAAAAACTAACCCTCGGTGGTTGATTTGGTTCATTTTTGACCGTGAATGATTTCGTCGGAGATGGAGACTGATATCCTCGGAGATGGGGACTGATTTCGTAGGAGATGGGGACGGATGTCGCCTTAGAGAGTGAGAGATGGAGATGAGACTGAGTTGTGATTTAGGGTTTTAGGTTATGAGTTGCGATTACGGGATATACTGTGGACGGTTCAATGTTCCGATATATTAATATATTCGTGTTTGGAATTTAAAAAAAATACGCGTTGGATACGAATGGCGCTATGTAAATCGCATTGCGATAGTCAGATTCGAGTTGCGATTTACGTATTCGCATTACGATTTACGTATTCGCATTGCGATTTACGTATTCGCATTGCGATTTACGTATTCGCATTGCGATTTACGTATTCGCATTGCGATTTACGTAATCGCATTGCGATTTACGTATTCGCATTGCGAATTAGGAAAATCGCAACGCGAATTTGGAAAATCGCAATGCGATAGTCAGAATCGCGTTGCGAATTATCGATCGCATTACGATTCAGTTGGTCATTTTGGCAAATCCAAAAAAAGTTGGTTAAAATCGTATATTATAAGGCATTTTTGGTCACCGATGTTATTTCTCTTAAATAAATCCAAACAATGAAGTGTTTTATGACATTGCTTGATTAAAAAAAATCACCATTTATTAGATGATCGAGAATTACTATCTCTATCTTATTAAATATATATTTTTTATTGATTTTTCAAAAGTAAAATATTTTAAATTTTGATCATATTATATCAAATATTTTAAAAATTAAATTTTAAAAATTATTTATTTAAAACTACTTGAGTAAAAGTTTCTAAAATATAACTTTTTATAATTTTTCAATAATAATTTTTTTAATTAAGTTAAGGTGATTACAAAGTATTATTTGTTGTAAATATTCTTAATCATTTGATAATGAACGCTCATTCTCAATCACCTTATTGCATTTGCTAGTTCTCGAACCCATGACCTCTAGAAAAGCAAAAATTCCTTTAATCACAAAGGTAAGTTTATTCATCCTACCAATAATAAATTTTAAATAATAATAAGTTAAATTTAAAAAAATTGACAAAAGAAATCAATAAAAAAACAACTTATGTGGGGTGGAAGGAGTATTGTCAAAACTAATTATTTATAAATAATATTAAAGGGAAACTATGATAAATTATAATGATAGAAACTAATTATTTATAATAATATAAAGGGAAACTATGATAAATTGTAATAATATAAAATGAAACCTAAAGTTTGAGTATAATCCAAATGTTAGCCGAACAACTTTGGCTACATCTCTTAGTTACCTGTCCTTTATGATAATGTAACGCCAACATCCTCCCAACGCAACCAATTTATATGAAATTTTAAAGATTTTAAATTTTGTATAATTATCTACTCTATTTAAATATATAATAAAATATTGAATGCAAAGATTATTAAATTTAAATCACATTATATGGTTTCAATAATTAAAAGAAATATTATTTTATTTAAAGATCTTAAGTCAAATAATTACGTATATAAAATATACATATTATTAAATAATTAATTATTTTAAATAAATATTATCTTCTAATTACTTTAAATTATTTAAATATTATGTATATAACCCATTAGATTCAAAAGTCAAACTTCTAGAACAACCTGAATCATTCTCCCTACGTATTATTAATAAAAATAGGAACTTTTGAGTAGAAATTAAAATATTACAAAGCTGTTGATGGATTAGCACGAAATAAATAAAAGCGGGGCCGCCTATTGCCAAACAGCCTCCAATCTCACGCCAAAAAGATCCCTTGGCCTCAATTAAAAAGTTAACAGACAAGCGTCAATCGACAGCTGAGCCACAGCCCATCCTTTTGATTACATCTCTCTCTCCGTGAGTTGTTCGTTGAAAGGAAAATAAACCAAGTCTGAAGCAACACGTAATTGTTAATAAAGTGGTAGAGATCGATCTCAGTGGTTGAGAAAATGGCGACTCTTCAAACATGGAGAAAAGCTTATGGCGCTCTTAAAGATTCCACCAAAGTCGGTATCGCTCATGTTAACAGCGATTACGCGGTATTTTCTATCTCTCTGTTTCTCTATATTTAGTCTGTATTTTAGAAAAGATGGGTTTGATTTGGTTATTTCTGGAATGTTTATTATTAGGATTTAGATGTGGCCGTTGTCAAAGCTACTAACCATGTCGAGTGTCCTCCAAAAGAAAGGCATCTTAGAAGTCAGTTTCCTTTGTCTTTCTTTATTTTTGTATTCTGAATTTTACTGATCAATTTTATTTCATCGGGTTTTCGGTTTCTGGGCTGGGCTGGGTATGAGATAAGATGAATGGAGTTGATGTAATTTGTTTTCGTTGTAGAAATCTTCGTTGCCGCATCAGCGGTTCGGCCTCGAGCAGATGTTGCTTATTGTATTCATGTGCTTGGCCGCAGATTGGCCAAGACTCATAACTGGACGGTATTATTCTCTTGACTTTTTTTATTTTTGAAATTGTACTACTTTGATTTCAAATTACTGCTTAATTGGATGGTGATGCTTTTGCTTTAAGATGAATTGGAGATTTTTAGTTTAAAATATTTGATAAGCATTCAACACGGTTGTATTTAGACTTAATTTAGATTCTTATCACTTTGTGGCTTGTGCATACGCTAAATTTTCAACCATCAATTATATTAATGTCAGTATGAAATTAATGACACTGCCATGCATCATTTTGAATGTTTTGCTGTTGTATTTGTTGAAGTGTGGAATCCTCAAAATATATTACTAAGTAGTGGACAATGGACCATGTTTCTTCTAGTTGAGCGTTGTTAATCTACAACTGTATGCATTGTTGTTTTCTTCTCTGGAATAGTTTCTTTATTCTACTATGGTTTCTAGGCACGATGAAATTCTGTGGACTACAACTCAAAACTGCGACAATGGGAGGAAATTGATGTTGTTACATCTTTCTGTGCTTCATAACTAACCCATTATGAATAGAGAAAATAAGTTGAATTAATGGTTTACAATTTGCCAATGTCAAGCTCCTGTTCTGATATGGATTAATGAACTTATGTCATTGTTCTTTTTTCTTATTCAATAGGTTGCATTGAAAACACTCATAGTTATCCATAGAGCATTGAGGGAGGGCGATCCTACTTTCAGAGAAGAACTTTTAAACTTCACACAGAGAGCACGTATTCTCCAACTTTCTAATTTCAAGGATGATTCTAGCCCTATTGGTGAGATTTTCGTCCCTCTCTCTCTCTCTCTCTCTCTCTCTCTCTCTCTATATATATATATATATATATATATATATATATATATATATGTTTGTGTGCTTCTCCGTGTGTATTCTGGTCACAAGTAATAATTTCCGGTTGATTTACTTACTTTCTCCTCCTCTTTTTGTATATATGCGCTTCAGCATGGGATTGCTCTGCCTGGGTACGCACATATGCGTTGTATTTGGAAGAAAGGCTTGAATTCTTTAGGATTCTGAAGTATGACATTGAAGCTGAGCGTCTCCTGAGACCTGCTGAGGGGCAGGATAAGGTATCATTGCTTTTGGAATATTTTTCCATTGATTTACAAGATTTTTTTAACCTTTGTGGGTTCATGGCCTTGCTGCAACTTATTTTCTTTTCAATGAGCAGGGTTACAGCAGAACCAGGGAGTTGGACAGCGAAGAATTGTTGACACAATTGCCTGCTCTGCAACAATTGCTTTACCGTCTTATTGGTTGCCGGGTATTTTATTTTTTTTGTTTCCTCAACATGTTGAGATGCTGTTATTTATTCGTATTTTTCACCATATTTAGAAAGTTAATAGACTTCTCTGCCCTCTTGCAGCCAGAAGGTGCTGCTATAGGCAACTATGTTATACAATATGCATTGGCTTTGGTATGTTCACTCTCTTTTTTTCTTGGTTATGTATTTGTGCCATCTTATCTGTACCTAAAATCTTATTTCAAAATTTTCACTGGTATTGTTTGGATATTTTCATCAGGTTAAATTATTGATTTGAGTGTCAATAAGACTTGAACCAAAAGCTATGCATGCATCCCGTTCTTTTCAAATTTTTCAACTGAAGTGATGATTTTGTTATTAATGGGGATGTCAGGCACCATAAGTATAATCCTTACGTAGTCTAACATTCTTGTTTAGAGTTTTCTACTAGCATTCCTGAGTTTTCCTTTTGTTAAATTCAAAGGTATTTTGTCCCCTGTTGAAAGTTAAAATGTTTCATTAAAGTTCCTTTTCTTTTTTTCCCCCCTTCATGAGCAGTGTATTACTTTGTACAAAGTTCATAGAATTATTCCCTCCCGACAGTTATAGAGTTAATTTGAAACCCCATTTTTTGAAACCCCATTTTGTATCTGCATCTCCTTTCTCTGCACTATCAAGCATATAAATGAGTTTTTCTTTTTGTTAAGAAATTGTGGAAATTTTTTGTTTTACTTCGTTGTAAGAGTCTCTTTATCTCACCTTAGGAAATACGTACAATTTTGAGAATCTGACCATGGAAGCACTTCATGTTGAAACTATTTTGACCTCGCAATATTGCAATTTTTAGGTACTGAAGGAGAGTTTCAAAATATATTGTGCTATTAATGATGGAATTATTAATCTTGTTGACAAGGTAAAATAGTTTTTTTATTGTTTATAGAAGAATTTCCTATTTTGAGACAGATGCTTTTCTCTTTTCATTTTCAAAATGGCTGCTCAAGTTGTGAGTTTGCAGTTCTTTGATATGCCAAGACATGAGGCTGTCAAAGCTCTTGATGTATACAAGCGAGCTGGTCAGCAGGTGAAGATGCGATTTCTTTTTAATGACATCGAATGTTTATCTGATTTGTTGCTTTTTTATGATTATTGGATTATATCACTTGGTTGGTAATGGTGGCTGGTTTGATATCTCGGTGTAGTGGCTTATTGAAATACATTTAATGTTTATGATGCAGGCTAATAGCCTTTCTGATTTCTATGAAGTTTGCAAAAGATTGGAACTTGCTAGAAACTTCCAGTTTCCTGTTCTCGGGGAGGTATGGATTCTATGGAGGTGATATGTTGTTTGAATTGGCTTCTTCATAAATCATTTGTTTGATACTTTATATATTAATTCATCACTAAACTTGTTCCAGCCACCTCAATCTTTTCTCACTACCATGGAAGAGTATATTAGAGAGGCACCACGTGTGGTTTCTGTTCCTACAGAACCGTTGGTTAGTACTCTTCTTACTATATTACACACTATAAATCTATATGGTTGTATGAAGACGGAATGAATTGTGAATTATGGTTATATTTTCCCCATATTTTTTAGCTATTTGAGAAGCTACAAAATCTTGAATGCATAACTTTGCAACAGATTCCAAGACTAGAAACACATACAATTTTATTTTGAAAACTACCACAACTTTGGGAAATATTACATTGAGTTCATTATTAATGATGGAATGAAATATTTTTCATCAGTTCTTTGTGTTTAACTTGCAATTCCTGAATCACCTTGGAATCAGTTTTTTCTTTTAAAAGAACTGATAAATGCTATAGAACTAATGTTGGTGTTGGTTACAGCTATTAACCTACAGACCTGAGGAAGGCCCTTCTGAAGATATTAAATTATCAAATGATGAACCTGAGCCATTTGCTCCTGCTGCTGCTGATGCAGTTCCCATTGCTGAGATTGCTGCTCCTCCTCCTCTCCTACCCCAGACCAACATGGACACTGGAGATTTATTGGTAATGTTTCCTAGGGAGCTTCATAATGTTATCCTATTTGTCTACTTCAATTTTTTATATTGCATTTGGTGTTTTCAGGGATTAAATTATTCAGCGCCTGATGCCTCAGCAATTGAGGAAAGTAATGCTTTAGCTCTAGCCATAGTACCAAATGAATCTGGTAAATACATGTTTCATTATTCTCCCTTGTTTGATGGTGGTTTCTCATTTGCTGTTTCCATGATTAGCTAAAGTGCAAATGTTTTATTTTGCAGGTACTGCTTCGACAGTTACGTTTAATGCTGGTCAGCCGGTACAATTTGATCCAACTGGATGGGAACTTGCTCTTGTCAACATACCAAGTACCGATATTTCTGCACCTACGGATAGGCAATTGGTATGCTCTTTCTGTGCTTTCACATTTTAGTCCATTCTTATGTATTAAGGTTCTTAGTCTACATGTCTGTAAATACATTGAGGGCACTCTGAAACCCTAGCAAGCTAATCTGATAAATTTTGTGGCCGATAATTATCAGGGTGGCGGATTAGACTCGCTCACTCTCAACAGTTTATATGATGAAGCAGCATATAGAGCTCAGCAGCCTGCATATGGACCTCATGCTCCAAATCCATTTGAGATACAAGACGCATTTGTCATGTCAAATAACATTGCTCCCCCTCCAGCAGTGCAAATGGCAGCAATGGCTCAGCAACAGAACAATCCTTTCGGTGCTTACCAGCCTACTTATCAGCAGCTGCAACATCCGTCAAATCCATTTGATGATACAGGGTTTGGGGCATTCCCGGTGAACCAAATGGCTGCCGTTGGTCAGTCACATGCCAATAATCCATTTGGAAGCACTGGCCTAATGTAATGTTGAATTGGAGTAGTTCAGTATGCATATTTTGGTCAGTGCGATCGACATCTTTTTGTGATGATGAAAAGAGTATAGGTTGTGTTTTACCCACGGAATGAATGGATCTTATTAACTTTTGTATAGGTTTGTAAAGTCAGTGAGTAGATTATACAGTTTGATAGTTCCACAATTGGTTTTGAACATTTCCCAACTATGCTGTCTTTTACATTTCAATCAATTTAGAGTAAAATTGATTCCTTTATGAATTATTTCCGAATTCAAGTTTAAATAAGTACGTCTTCAGAGTGCATACATCAATAGACTAAGGGTATATATTGGTTTTTTTGGTATAAAGGATTGAAAGATTTTTGAAAAGACTAAAGGAAACTGAAAGCAGAAAAGCAAAAGAGAGGAGGGAGGCCCCCACCCAAGCTCTTCCAAGGGCGCTCGAATCACCATCATTACCCTCACTCTCTTGTTTATTTATAAAACAAGTTTAAATCTGAAAAAATAAGAGGTAAGTGGGTTTTATAATGTAAATAAATACCTCTAATGTTTGACAATATATATAATTTTATCCATGTTTTTCTTTTTTAAACATTTGACCTCCCCATGTTTCATTTTGGGTTAAAAAGCACCTTCGTTGGATGAAAATCATTAGTCAACTGACGGTCAATACCTGAAGCTGGCTTAGCAAGAACATGTGGAGGGAGATGCTGACGTGGCAGATACACGTAGACTAAATTCTGATGTGACATATACACGTGATGCGTCAGTAATTTTTTTAAGAAAATTAATTAATAATAAATAATTATTTTTACTAAATTAATTAACAACAAATCAGATGTTATTGCAACCCATGAGATTTGAACATGAGTAGGTCAAATCACTTGGTTATTAATGTTAGTCTAATAACATTATTTAAGGTATATTGTAGACAATAAAACCACCACTAACACAAGTATTTTTTTTTAATTATAGTTAAATATAAATTGTTAGAATTATTTAAGTCAATTTAAATTCATATTTAAATTATAGTGATTTTTGCAAGTGTGATAAGGATCTGGGTTCTTTCAAAACATGGCATTAGAAGCAGTAGTTTACCCCCCCCCCCCCATATCGATTTACCTATAGTTTCAAGGACCACTTTCTCGGATGAGAAGCTTGGGGTTATGATTTTGGCTTCCAAGAAGAAGATGAAGCTCTTACTATGATTCTTGAAAGCAATTTAGAACAACAAGAGAATCATCATCATTATCTGCATGCAAATTGGGACTCCTCTTCTACTTCAGTCATGCAACAACATGCAAATGAACTATGTGATCTTTACTCTTCTTCATCCGAAGCTTGTATTGCCGATCAGTCTCTCCACGCCCCTGCAGCTGCTAGTTTCCAAGCTCTAACGGAACCTCAACAAGCTTACAGTGCAACAACAACGGCGACCAACGGTACTAGACGAAAACGTCGTCACACCAGGAGCAACAAGAACAAAGAAGAGCCGGAGAACAAGAGAATGACTCATATCGCTGTTGAACGCAATCGCCGGAAACTAATGAATGACTACCTGGCTGCGATTAGAGCTATGATGCCACCTTCTTATGTTCAAACGGTCAGTTTTTATCTTTCTCACACACTTTTTGTTTGATAATTTCAATTAATAAAAGAATATTAACCTTTAAAACAAGTTTGTACAACCCTAATCAAACACCCACTTATTAACGTAATATAATCGTTTTTGTTTATGAACCGTAAAAGGCATTGGGTGAAGAACTTGAGAAATTACTAACTTTCATGAATCATGGAAACCATTTAGATTTGTAGACTAGGTAAGCTACATATCTTTCTTTATCATACAACAAACTAATATATGCATTAGCCATTTCCAGGGTGATCAAGCTTCGATAATTGGCGGGGCGATTAATTTCGTGAAGGAATTAGAGCAGCTCTTGCAGACCATGGAGGCTCATAAGACTGCTCAACAACCATAACACAACGGACACATTTCTTCCTTCGCCGAGTTTTTCACCTTTCTACAATTTTTCACTCGTGCAACGTCTCAGTGCAACAATTCACCGTCGTCCATGGCGGCTGATCAGCCCACAGCCGTCGCTTCTGCAGAAAGCGTTTAATGCAAAGAAGCCTACAACCAAAGAATAGGAGAAGTTCCAAAGCTAGGACTCAGACTCAAAAGATTAAATCGTTTTATTTTTTAAAAGTTTATAAATTTAAAATTAATTAAAACTGATTCAAATAATTTTAACAATTTAAATCTAACTATAATTTAAAAAAAGTACTTGTGTTAGTGGTAGTTTTATTAGCTATAATATACATTAAATAATGTTATTAGCCTAACATTAACAACAAAGTGATTTGGTTTGGTGGTTAGGCATTATGCCTTTTATCTTTTAAACTCAGGTTCAAATCCCATGGGTTGCAAAATTTTGTGAAGGCAAGTTGCTATTAATTTAGTAAAAATAATTATTTATTATTAATTAATTTTTTAAAAAAAATTGTTGATGTGACATCACACATGTACATATCACGTCAGTATTTAGTCTACGTGGATCTGTCACGTCATCATCTACTATGATATGGACATGCCACGTCAGCATCTCCTTCCACATGTTCTTGTTGAGTCAGTTTCAGGCGTTGATCGTCAGTTGACTAACGATTTTCATCCAACGAAGGTGCTTTTTGACCCAAAATAAAACGTGAGGAGGTCAAATGATCTAAAAAAATATGGGCAAAATTACATATATTGTCAAACGTTAGGAGTATTTGTTTGCATTATACCTAGATTTTATTCTACCAAATTTGTACTTGCCATACTCATTGGTGGCCTATGAATAGCTGTTTTTCGTTAATTAAGTGCTTTTCTAATACTCTTAATTATAGCATCCGATGTATTGCAATACTACTATATTTCCAATCCCAACTTCTTTTTCTTTTAACAAATAATATTATCTTACAAACCTCCTAAAAGTGGTGATGAACCCTCAAAGATGCCTTTCAATATTAAGAGCAACAAATCTAATTAATCTTCTATTATATCCTCAATCTTATGATTGACATTTTTTTATAAATATTCGGTGTATAGATGATGCATAATTATCGTATATTAGATGTAATAAATATGAATTTAATTTTAAAAATTTTATATTGATACATCATCATTTAAAGGTTATATTATATTGGATCAACAATCTCTAGAATAAGTGGTTAAAAATTTTCAATTAACACATCGCGTCATTCTTGGATTGTGGGCTTAGAAATCATTAGGAGTAAAATTATCCTTCCTCCTCTCTGGATAGAAATTGTTCAAATATATATATATATATATATATATAATATTTGATCTATTTTCAAATTATTTTTGGTTAAATTCATTTTTAAATTAAGTTGGTCCAAAATGCCTATTTTGTTCTACTTGATCATATTATAATCAACTTATTCCAAAACAGAGTATCTATTTATTTCTGTGGGGAAAATCAAATTATTTCCTCATTTGTTCCAGTATCTCATTGTGATCATTCCATGTTTTAATTTGAAAGATCTCAAGGGATTTTGCCTTCCATAAAAAAGTAAGCAATTTGCTCAAAAGATATTTTGGTTCAAACATAGGATTAACTAAGCTTGTGCAGCAGCCTAGAACATGAAATATCCAAACAAGTCCTTGTGGAAAATTAGCAGTCTTTCCCATACATTGTGAACTACTTGAAGATTTGGACAGCTCAACAATGTCTGATGCTTATCTCATCTCAAACAAAAAATACACATTAACTCCATGCTTCTCCCCTACCCTACTTCAGTGATCATGGGAGATGCTTTTCCTTCTTTTTGAGATTAACTTCGAATATTACAGCTTAAACTAAATTTCGATTAAGAACAACAAATTAAATAAAAAATAATTAAAATTTGAGTCAGAACAAGAATTCATCAATCACAATTTATTATTTATATTTATACAATTACATGGGTGAATTGTATTTATATATAAGATGGTCCCAATCTAATAACTCAATGCTTAAAAGTAAATCCAATAACAAGGGGCCCTATAAATGAATTTATTATGGTACAAGATTAAGCAAAATATACTGATAATTTTTTAATCTGGTCTTGGATGATGTCTTTTTAGCCACGCCAACCATGTGGGATGATGCCCTTAAGGGACACTCTCCCCCTCGAGATTTAAGACCATTCCCAGTTGAATCCTTTTGCTTGTTAAGAACCATATTAGATTTCTTTCTGGAATAAAGAAATTCGACAATGTGAAAGTGTGGCTCATCGACTTTAAGACCATTCAAGGTGGAGCTTAATTAATTGAATTTGGACCGTTGAAATAATGTGGATTTTGTGTAATCTGATTTGTTTTGGGTTAAAATGTTTTCGACAATGAATGGCAGCTCTATCGGGAAACTTCAAAGAGGAAATAAAGAAAAAATAACGATAAATCTTATGTAATCTGTATTCCACTTTTGGAACAAATTTGACTCACGCTTTAAAAGAAATTTACACGTCAATTCTCAGTTAATTGGTAAATAATTTAGGATTTTAATTTTTTTAAATAATCTAAAAGGATTACAAAATAATATATATGTTTATAATTTTTCTTGATCATTAATAACGCATATACATCCGTAAATATAAATGTTTAAATTCATAATATATAGAAAGAATAACATTTCTTTTATTCACTCAAAATTTTTAATTAAATAATTAGTTTTATACTTTTTATATAAAATGATTAGTGAATTTGGTAAAGTAATCAAGTTGTACATAAAATTCTCAAATTGATCATATTATCGGCGAAGCTAGAGTTTTGCTTCACGTGGTCAAAATAAGAATTTTCCCCCATAAACTTATCATTAAAAAGACAAACGAAATTGAACGAATTAAGTGACCTCCGTAATAAATAAAAGAATTTTTCTTATTCCCTGAGGATCTGGATTCAAGTACCATAGATACCAGAATGTGAGTATTCATTGTCAAAAGATTAAGAGTTTATCTTTGAATAAATACCACATTGTACTTATCTCAGATTAATAAAAAAAGATAAATAAAATCACAAAATTGTACAAGGATCATTATAGTAATTTGACCATTTCAATTTACTCTATAAGATTTCTTTTTATATACATTTTTTATATAGAATAAATAATCAAATAGGTTTAATTTACTCAACATTTATATAAAATAAAAAATATATAAATTAACAAATTAAACGATTCATCTTGAATAGTTAATTATGTAAATAAAATAAGTGATTTTTTTATTCAATTTACTTTATTGGAATATTTTCATAGAGATGGAATCTTATAGCATACAATTTAAGGAAAATTTGAAGAATTGTGTCTATAAGACGTGTGTGTATTCTTAATGGTTAATAATAATCTTAAATAAATAGTAATTTTTAATCACTCTAGACTATTAAAAGAATTAAAATATTATTAAAATATTTATATAAATTATAAAAATAAAATAATTAATTATAAATAATATTTCGATAATTATCGCTTAAAAAATTCAAATTCTCATATATTTTAAATACTTTTTATATTTTTTATTGATAATATATTTTCGCCTTCAGAATTTTCTATAAGTTCATATCTATTAAAATTTTATAAGTTTACTCATAACATAAAATCCCATATCTATAAATGTTGGAATGAAGGTTACTAAGAAGAATATTATGGGAAAACTTACATACGTCAGCTTACTAACTAACTAACAACTGATCCATACAACTAATGCCACGTGTATGGCACAGTTACAATCGGTTATAACCAGCTATGCATTCACACTTGATGTTTCTGTTAGACTGCTAACATTCTCCTTACTTCTTCTCGTTTTCTTTGTTAAGAGATTGAACCAACACTCTGGATCGAAACTCTTCAAATGTAGCCCGAGCAAGAGGCTTGGTGAATCCATCAACAGTTTGGTGCATTGCAGGAACATAGCTTACACACAATTGGCCAGCTGCTACTTTTTCACGAACAAAATGAACTTCAAGATCCACGTGCTTGGACTATGCATGATAGACAAGATTAGTGCTCATGGCCACTGCGCTGGTGTTATCACACCATACAACCGGTTCACGACACTACTGGATGCCAAGATTAGCTAGAAGTACATTTATCAACGCTCTATCAACATCTGCATCTGCCACACTTTTGTATTCAACCTCCATTGTGGATCGAGAGACTGTTCTTTGTTTCTTTGAGCACCAGGTAACCAGGCATTTACCTAGGAACGCACCATACCCAGTTAAAGACCTTCGATCATCGATACTAGCTCCCCAATCCGCATCAGCAAAGGCAACAACATTTAATCCACTGTCAACTGATGAAAACAACAGGCCAAAGTTTAGCGTTGCACATAGGTACCAAAGTATTCTCTTTATAGCAACAAAGTGTGCTTCTCGTGGAGCATGCATAAATTGGGCAACTTGAGCCACGCTGAATGATATGTCTGGTCTTGTATGGAAGACATATAATAATGACCCCATAATACTTCTATAATGACTAGCATTGTTTAAGAGGTCACCTGCTTCATGAGAAAGTTTAGATGATACCACCATAGGTGTGGCACATCCAGCTGCTGTCAACATCACTGTCTTCTCCAGTAGTTCAAGCATATACTTCTTCTGGCTCAAGAAAAGTTAACCATCAACTTGTTTGACTTTAATGCCCAGGAAGAAACTTAACTCTCCAAGGTCCTTGAGTGAAAAATGTTCTTGCAACATGAGCACTGCTTCTTGAATTAGGTTAGATGACTATCTTGTGACAACTATGTCATCCACATATACTAATATATAAACATTTTTTTATGAGAGTTCTTGATAAACAACGACGGGTCAGCTCGAGATACCGTGAATCCCATTTGCAGCAAGTTATCCTTGAGTTTCACATGCCAATTGCGAGGAGCTTGTCAAAGACCATATAAATCCTTTTGAAGTTTGTATACAAGAGGCTTGTCATTCTCATCAAATTGTTCAAAACCAGGAGGTTGGTGCATATAAACATCCTCACTTAGATCTCCATTAAGAAATGCGTTATTTACATCAATATGTCGAAGCTCCCATCCTTTAGAAACAATAATTGTTAGGACCGAATTGAACGTTGAGAATCGAACCACCAGGCTGAATGTATCTAAAAAATTATACCCAGGGGTCTGAGAGAACCCCTTAGCAACTAGACGAGCCTTATATCGAAGAACAGTCCCATCTGGATATCGTTTAATTCAAAAAATCCATTTGCATCTGACTGCAGTTTTTCCTTCTGGTAGTTATATTAGTGACCAGGTAACATTCCTTTGCAATGCATTATATTCTTCATGCACTGCAGCAGTCCAGTGAGGAGACTAAAATGCTGCAGTTATTGTAGTAGGGATATCATCATCCTCAGCAGTCAAAAATACTTTAGGTTTAAAAATGTCACACTTACTACATATCATCATGGGGTGAACACGAGATGAAGATCCAACAATATTAGATTATATAGAAACAATAGAGTTGATATTAATAATAACAGACTCACCAGAATTGCTACCAGGATTCACTGTAGGCTCAGCACTTCCAGACACATCATCTGTATGTTCATGAACACTATTAATTTCATCATGACCAGTACCATCATTTGTATCACTGGACTCAGTGGAGTCACTACTTGCTGATGCAATATTATTTGGACCACCTGTAGACCCACTGTTCATAGTAGTTTGCACTATATTGTCTAGACTATTGCGCACGTGTTGAAGACTTGTATTCCTTAAATCTGCAACAATTCGAAGTGGCTGAGATGAATGAGAGGCTGAGCTTACAAGTACAAAGGAGTTACAAGTTCCTTGGCCTGCAAAAGGAAATACAGACTCATTAAATACAACATGTCTGGAAACATAAACTCTTCCATCAGAGGCCAAACACTGGAATCCTTTGTGTCGAGGAATGATGCCCAGGTAAGTGTAGGCTTGAGACCGAAATGAAAGTTTATACTTTTGAAATAGACTAAGATGGGGAAAACATTGACAACCAAAGACCCTCAACATGGAATAGTCTAGTTTCTTTTCATACAACTTCTCAAAAGGAGATAATCCTTGTATGATTTTAGTAGGAAGTCTGTTGATTAAGTATATTGCTGAAACAACAACATATGACTAGTATTTGACTGACAGTGATGCCTGAGCTAACAAAACAAGTGCCAGTTCAATAACATGTTGATGTTTTCTTTCAACGACCCCATTTTGTTCAGAGGTGTGTGGGCATGTCAAGCGATGTGAGATTCCCTCACTGGCCAATACTCGTGAGAGACTTTGAAATTCACCTCCCCAGTCAGTTTGTAAGGCTTTAACAGAACTGCCAAACTGATTTGCTACAAACTTTTGAAACATTCGAAAGGCCAACACTGCTTTATCCTTACTCTATAACAAATAAATCCAAGTGTGCCTTGTAAATGTATCTACGAACGAGACATAAAATTAAAACCCATTGGATGTCACATGAGGGGGCCCCATAAATCCGAACATACAAGATTAAAAGAAGTAGTAACTGATGTATTTGAATCAACAAAGGGTAGTTTGTGACTTTTTCCCATATGACAAACTACACAATTTTTTAGTTACATTAGAATGCACTTTGATGCCTATTTCATTAGCTAATTTGATTAATGTTTCAGCTACTGGGTGACCAAGACGCTTGTGCCAGAGATCTTCTATCGAGGAAGAAGTCGTATTAACTTCTGCAAGATTGACTCATAGAGAGCTGTTATCCATAGTAAATGAGTATAAGCATTCATGTTGCTTGCCTTGAAGTAGAACATCACCGGTTGCCTCATCACGAACACAACAATTCTTTGCATGAAATTCTAAAAACTCGTTGTTGTCCCTAGCAAGCTTAGAAACGGAGAGCAAGTTCTTAGTAATTTGTGGAACATGCAGCAAATCTTTTAGCAAAATCATGTTTGAGGAGGCATTAATATGAGAATGACCAACCAGGGTTACATCGAGTGGCATGTCATTGCCAACTAGAAGTTTACCTGGACCAAGAATTCTAATGGACTCAAGACATTATTGGCGTCTGAGGTCACATGGTGTGTGACACCCGTGTCTACTACCCAGTGATCAGAGGACATGGAAGAGGTATTAACTTGTGGTTAACCAGACAGAGATGAGCCAGACTTGCATTTGACACAACATTCACATCTAGTATCAGAGTATGAGATTGTCGAGTTATATGTTGAAGATACTGCTATACGATCTGATTGATTTGATCCACGGCTTATAACAGTAATATAGGAAAAATCTTCATCAAATCTGTGCCAACATCGATCAACAAGATGACCCATCTTTCTACAGAGTTGGCATTGCACTCTTGACCTACCACGACCTCTACCACCAGTTCGAGCTCCAGACCATTAATCATAACCTGGATTCGATATTGCTGAGTTTCGAATTTCCCCTTGAGTAACATTATCATTCATTGGTAAAGCCTCCAACTGATTTTCAAAACTGGCAAGTTGTGTTTCTCCATCAAGAAGAATATTATAGATATTATCCAAGGACAAAGACTCTCTCATGGAGGTTATAACTTCCATAAAGGGTTGATATTCTCGTAGAAGACCCTTGAAAATACTTGTAATGTGCTCAACTTGATGCACAACACTGCCACAAGAAGCTAAGGCATCACAAACTTCCTTCACGCGAGTAAGGTATGTACGCATAGAGTCACTTCCTTTCTTTAACGACTGAAGTTTATAGTGGAGAATCATTACAACCGTTGTTAAGTGATTGGCAAAGAACTGAAGAAAAATGTTCTACACAACAGTCGCAGTTTCAGCTCCAACAAACTGGGGAAGGAGATGATTGCTGATTGTGGATAATAACCATGAGGCAAGAGCACTATCTTGTGCTACAAAGTCTTTAAGCTTCATTGACTCGAGTTATGCCATCATCATCAACAATCGTTTCAGGTGGAGTTTCCACAACACCTGTGAGGAATCGTTCCAAACGATGGCTCCGAATTGTGAGCAGAATTTGCTGCTTCCAAAGAAGAAAGTTCATCTTATCAAGAAAAATATTTACTTTCTTGTGAGTGAACGATTTGGCATTAGCAGGAAACTCCATCAAGATGGAACTTCAAGCAGCGAAGAAGAAGACCCCAAGTTCTATGGCGAGAGATACCATGTTGGAATGAAGGTTACTAAGAAGAATATAATGGGAAAACTTATATACGTACTACTGAACCATATCCAACTTATATATATTGTAACTGTAGCTAGTGTAGCCAGATCTAACAGCTTTACTAACAGTTTGCTAACAACTTACTAACTAACTAACAACTGATCCATACAGCTAATGCCACGTGTATGACACAGTTACAATCGGTTATAGCCAGCTATGCATTCACACTCGATGCTTCTGTTAGACTGCTAAAAATAAACAATATAGAACAAATTTAACATCCAATTGATTTGAAATCTAAATTCCAACATATGAGTAAATGCAAATAATGTAATATTTGTCCATGACTATGATTAAGTATAGATGAACCTTGAAAAGATTATGAGAAGGAATAATGGTGTACAAATAAAAATGGAAACAAGAAGATTCTATTTTCTAAAGTAAAAAGAGGAAGATAAAGGGAATGGGTGGGTGGGGACGGTGCAACCTTTTGCCTACCAAATTGAAAATTGGGTTGTAATTTCATGAATAAGGATGATTAGGTGACATCATCTCAAATGTGTGAATTCATGGAATTTCCCCCCTTAATTCCACATTTCCACTTGCTTGCTTCGGTACCTTTTGTTAGCATCAAATCTTACGACATTCAACATTATAACCTTAAAATTCGAATAACTCAAACTTAAAATGTCTGGTCGACAATTCATCTTCCACCTAAATATAGTCACCTATTATCATTTTTCTTTTTTGACTTTAAAATTCAAGTAACTCAAACTTGTCTGGCCAGCAATTCATCTTCCACCTAAATATAGTCACCCATTATCATTATTCTTTTTTTATCGTAGTCCTATTCAACTTCAAACTCAAATTAATTATCGGTATGTGATCTATTGATTGATTAATCTAAATCGGGTACTGCAGAGGTGAGGTTGATCTTCCCAACCCAGTTTGCTCCATTCACAAACGCCAGAATTTAAGCATTTGATCTTATTTAAAAAATTTAATATCTCATCCTTCTAAACCAACTGATTGTTGATAACTTCAAACTCATCTTTAATTTACCACTTTCATCACCTTATCTCTATCCTATAAGGCTATAGCCCCTATATATTTTATCACAACTTCTCATATAAATCTGGGTCAAAACTTAAAAGATTTACTATATTCTAAATTTTAAAATGAAGATCTCAAACCCTAAATTAAAAAAATATATTCAAAGACACTTAAAAAAACTAAATCATAAAGGAGAAACCTAAAAAAATAAAATATTAAAAGAAAAGAATGAAAAGATAGATAATTTTTTACGGGACTCAAGTTGATTGGACTTATTTTATTCGATTTTTTATTAAATAAAAAAATAGTAATTCATTACAACATAAAAGATGTCAAAAAATATAATTAAGAATACAAATACGTATAAAAATATTACATTTGATAATTTTTTTATGCAAAATCATTGATGATATTGTCAACATCAATGTTTTTCATCATATTTTTCTCAATACATAACATAATATTTTAAAATGAAAAAAAGATCTCATCTAGAATTTGAAAATATATAAAAATTAAAAGAAAAAAATTGAAAATGTGATCTACCTAGAATTTTATGAACAATATTCAATATGATTCGAGCACCACAATTGATGATAAACAATTGTGACTTTACGTGTGAGAGAAATATGATAAATTAAAAAAATGAGAATAATGATTTTAAGAGGAATCATGAAACATGAAAGAGAAAAGAAGCATACTAATTATACTTAAATTTATTCCTCTCATTAAGTTTTGAAGAAAAAAATAACGTTAATAATTTTTTTTCATTGATATGAAAAATCGGGAAAGAGATTTGGTGAATTGATGGTAGGAATTTGGAAAAACCAAAATTAAAGAGGTTCAATTGATTTTTTTGAATTTTAGGAAATAAATATTGAATTAGAATTTTATGGAAGAACAATTTATTGACGTTAATATAAAATTCAATAATGACAATTGACACCTTAATAAATTCATGGCCTCATTATTTTATTGGATAAATTACATGTTTAGCACCTAAAGGTCCTAAACTACCAGTTTTGATTTACTTTAGTACATAAACTTTCAATTTTTTCAAAATCATACCTAAAGTTTAGTTTCTGTTTCATTTTAGTACCCTCCATTAAAAATTGTAGTTTTTATTTCATTTTAGTACCCATTCAAAATTTAAGGTTGATTTTTATTTTTTTTAAATTTTAGGTACTAAAACAAACTAAAACAAATAGTTTATGTACTAAATGCGTTAAGCTTTTAGCGGTGAGGTACTAAAATGAAATGAAAACTAAACGTTAGATATGATTTAAAAAAAAATTAAAAGTTTAGATATTAAAACGGATCAAAACTAATAGTTTAGGTACTAAATTCATAGATTAATCTATTTTATTTTATAATTTTTTATTTATTATAAGAAAAATAAAAACATTATACTAAAAAAAATTAATTTGTGAGCCCTAGGGTGCCCCTTCTGCCATGATCCAGGGCCGACCCTATTATCAATATGATAGAACTAATTTAAAGATCCAGTGTAAGAGTAGATAATCAAAATAGCTAAATAAACAACAAATCAGTCCTAAAGTAAAAAACATGAAATATATTAAAAGAACAAAAAAATCATTAACAAATTTTATAAAAAAAAACTCAAAAACATGGAAAAGAAAAAGAATAGAGCGTGGATAAAAATAGAGTAAAGAATATGACAAAATATATGAAATAATATAGAAAAATACGATTAAATTATGTATTTAGTACTTAAACTATCAGTTTTGATTTATTTTAATATCTAAAATTTTATTTTTTAAAAACATACTTAAAGTTTTGTTTTGTTTCATTTTAGTACTCCGTTCAAAATTTAACGATAAATTTTAAGAAAATTGAAAGTTTAGGTATTAAATCATACTAAAATTGATAGTTTAGATACTAAACACGTTAAGTTTTTAACAACATGATACTAAAATGGAACAAAAACTAATAATTAAATATGATTTTGAGAAATTTAAAAGATTTAAAACTAAATTGATAGTTTAAGTACTACATACGTAATTTACCCCAAAAACAATGAATAACAACTGTTCAAGTCAAAGGCAGGTGATATCATCGTTCTAGACAAATAAAAGGAATCATAAAAAATGGAGGAAAAATAAAATCCTAGATAATATTTTCTTAAATCAATGTCTCAATGTTAAAATTTATTTTTAAAAGCATTATTAATTGCATATAATATATTCTAGATAATATTTTCTTTAAATCAATGTCTCAATGTTACAATTTATTTTTTAAAAGCATTATTAATTGCATATAATATATTGATTATATGTTAAAATATTACTATATAGTATATATTGTAAACAGAATGCAAAAGAGGATTGAAAATTAAGAGATTATAGGGTAGAATTTGGAAGTTAGACAATTTATTTCTTTTCTTATACAAAAAGATAAGAATAAGAGTAAAAGATGGTTAAGTTAGCCAGCGAGACATAATTTAAAATAAAGGCTTAATATTTAATTTGATTTTTGTATTATAGTATATTTTTCATTTTAATATTTTAATACTTTTCGTTGGTTTAATTCATAAACTTTTATTTTATCTATTATCTTAGTATAAAGAGTTTTTGTCTAATAAAGAGTTAAATTGATAAATAAAAAAATATAAATATTAAATTGATTGAAAACAGTAAAATAATTAGAACAAAAAATATAAATATTTAAGAAAAAAACAAAAAGAAGGATTGATGAGGGTAAAAATGGAGTTTGCATAATGAGATGCATCTGGTAACGTGGCTTCCTAAATGGACCCCTCAATTGTCCACCAATTCATTGGTAAAGGTTTGGTGGGCCAATTATTACATAAATACAATACTAAACCCTGTAATATTCATATATTTATATTTATATTAAATTAAAGTCATTTTCTGTATTATTTTTACGTCGTCATTGTAACCAATCTTTTGTAATATTATCCAAACTCTCCATTAATCCAATTCAATTGAGCATCAAATAAGTGATTTGTTTCTTTATTTAAGTAAATCTGTGTACTGATTGAAAAATAATTTTTTTTTTAAGAATGTTGTTTTCTTTTGAAATCCTAAATCCGAGTAGCTATGTTTTCATTAATGTGTGCATTGTCAATGATTAAAAATAATTATAAAACATATAATCCATTATAATCCTCTCATACTACTAAAATTATAATTAAACCATTACATCATTAATTAATTATATATTTTGTAGTTCAAATTTTATTTTATTTGATAATTAATAACTAATTTTAAATATATATTTTATAGTTATATAATCAATTAATGATTTAATATCTTTTTTATATAATACTAAAATTGTTTAGATATTACTCATCTATTTTGTTAATATACTCTGCTGGTGCTTAAACCTGAGATATTTGAGAATGAGAATTATCCCTTTAATTACTGAAGTCGCTTGATTTGTATAGTACTACTCATCTACAAATAGAAGAAATTTTTTGATATTTTCTGAACAATTTCCACCCAGGAGAGGAGAAAAGTGAATTTTGTTCCTTATGTACTGAACTCATAACTTATAAAAGAGAAAATATATTAACTGAGAGCTTTTAATTATATGCTCTTGAGATTGTTGATAAAAATATTGAGTATTTATATATTCATTCCATATCCTTTTATATAATAATAATAATATCAATCGAATTAAACTTAATTTAATTATTTAATTTTTTAACATAGTAAAATTAAAAAATATATAATATGATTGATAACATTTTACTATTATATAACACTTATTTAGTTCGATATAAACAGAAAAATTAAGAGCTAATTTGTTACCAGTTTAATTTCAAGGTTTATTAGGATGCAATAAAAGGATAAGGACTTATTTCAATAAAATAACAAAATTGAAGGGTCTTTTAGTATATTAACCATTTAATTCTCTAGTTGGAGTTTTAAATTATAAGTATGGATATTGTGAGAAACATATATTATTAATTTATTTATTTCCAAGCTTTTTAAGTGTTCTTAGACGCGTCCATTGCTTACCCATACTACTCCCCAGGCTCCGTTCTCTTTCTTATTCAAAACCCTTTCAATTTCCCTCTTTTCATTCCCAAATTTTCTCAATCCTCTCTTTTTCTTTTCTTTTCATTTCGTTTTGTTTTTGTTCCTTCGAACAACTTCTAAATCTCTCTGTACATAGAAGAAACCAAGGAGCTTCATTAATGGCGGCCAATAAATTTGCAACCATGTTGCATAAAAATACAAACAGGATCACTCTTGTTCTTGCCTATGCATTGCTGGAATGGATTCTGATCGTTCTCGTCCTCCTGAATGCTCTCTTCTCTTATCTGATCATCAAATTAGCCGATTACTTCGGTCTTCAAAGGCCTTGCCTTTGGTGTTCAAGGCTCGATCGTGTCTTTGAGCCATCAAAGTACAACAACTCTCACAAAGATCTCGTGTGTGATGATCATGCCAACGAGATTTCTAGACTGGGTTATTGTTCGAATCATCGAAAACTAGCGGAATCTCAAGATATGTGTGGGGATTGCTTGTCCTCCTCGCGGTCGGATTGTTGTGACTTGTCAAAGAAGTTAGCTTTTTTCCCATTGATGAAGCATGATGGTGATAAAGTGATGGAAAATAGTGAAGAGAATTCCAAGTGTTCTTGTTGCGGTGTGGTGTTGGTGAAAAAGTGGAACTTTCCTTATCTCCTGATTAAGCCTTCTTGGGGGTTTTTGGATTATCCCCAGAAAGGGAATTTAATTGCTGAAGATGGAGGATTTGATGATGATGCTCCAGATGGTATCAGATCAGATATTTTGGTTTATTTTAAGGAAGATGAACAAAGGGTTCAAGAAAACAATAGAGTTGAGATCTTATCTGGTGGTGGTGATGATGATGAGGGTGTTAAAGATCAATTGGAAAAAGAGGAGCTTTCATGTTTTATTTCCAGTTTTGACTGCAATCAAATGGCTGCTGATGAAGATGATAAAGTTGCTGGGGTTGTAGAGAAGGATCTTGTTTCATTGGATGTCAACGAGTTGACTCAAGTGGGTGCTAGCAAAGAGGAGTCTCCCGGAATTCAATCTGTGCATCTCGAGTTCTACATCGAAGGGGATGATTGCCATTTGATTCCAGTTGAATTGATGGATTCTGTTGCTATGGAAAGCCAAAGAAAATACAAATTTAGAGAGGAAGAACTAGGTATAGGTGGTAATGGAGATGTTATATTGGACTTCAATTTGCATTCCGGGACACCATTCAAAGAGACGGTGGAGAATAGTCGCAATTCAGGAGAGAAAGTGACATTAATTTCACCCCATGAAAGTGAGAATGAAGCCATTGTTGCAGTGGTTGAACCGATGCGGTCCAACGAGATGGAGGAGATATTTTCAACACATGCAAGAGAGGAAGATGAGCACGTTCAAGCTAATTTGACCCCTTTGAATGAAGCTGATGAAGTTCAAGGAAATGCTGCAATAGGGGAAGGGAAAATGGGAGTAGATGTTAATCAAGGTACTTTTTTAATCCAAATTAATTTGAATATTTACGAAATTCCCATTGTTTTAGTTGTTTTAAGATTAAAAGTCTGAGTAAATTTGTCAATTTTTTTGGCAGCCTGTGATGTGCAAAATGATGAAATTGAAGCAGAGGTCTCAATAGGGACAGATATTCCTGATCATGAACCAATTGAAGATATTCAAATGCAACTTTTGTTTGAATTTACAGAAGATCCCTCCTCCAGTTCTTCTCAATTGCATGTAGATGATGATCATGGTAAGCCTTAATTTCAAATTTAGAATTGTCTTTTAATTTTTTACTTTAATCTTTTGTTTGACGTGTTTATCTTTTGTTCCTTTACTTTAGGTTCCGAGAATGCCGAGGAAGAAACGATACAGTTTAAAACTATGACAGTTGCAACATGTGACCTAGCAGTAAGAAACCATTTATCAGTAACTTCACAGCTTAATGAGATGGACAATGATAAAGTTCTTGATACACCCACTTCGATAGACAGTATCCACCTGTTGCACAAGAGGTTGCCATTGCTCGAAAAAGGAGAATTGGGAGCGGAAGATTCGTTGGATGCAAGTGTTCTTAGTGACACTGAGGGTGCGGATGGGCTACTGACTGTTGAGAAGTTGAAATCAGCACTAAAAGCTGAAAGGAAGGCTTTAAATGCATTGTATACCGAACTCGAGGAAGAGAGGAGTGCTTCTGCTGTAGCAGCGAGCCAGACGATGGAAATGATAAACCGGCTTCAAGAAGAGAAGGCGGCAATGCAGATGGAAGCCTTGCAGTATCAGAGGATGATGGACGAACAGTCCGAGTATGACCAGGAAGCTTTGCAGCTCCTGAATGAGCTTATGGTCAAGAGGGAGAAAGAGAAGGCGGAGCTTGAGAAGGAGTTGGAGATATATCGTATGAGGGTGCAGGAATACGAGATGAAAGAAAAAATTATAATGCGGAGGAGGACTGATGACACCACTAGGAGTGCAACCTCTGCATCTTGCAGCAATGCAGAAGACAGTGATGGACCATCAGTCGATTTGAACCATGAACCAAAGGAAGAAGATAGCTTTGGCAACCATCAAGAGGACAGCAACCAGAATACCCCTGTTGATGCAGTTTTGTATCTAGAGGAATCATTGGCTAGCTTCGAGGAAGAGAGGCTATCGATCCTAGAGCAGCTCAAAGTCTTGGAAGAGAAACTGGTTTCATTGAATGATGAAGAGGAACATTTAGAGGATGTAAAATCAGTTGAATATTTGTTTAAAGAGAACGGAAATGGCTTCTATGAGAGTTCGGATATCACCTACGCAGCAAATGGGGTTGCCAATGGTCATTTCGAGGGAGTGAATGGGAAACATCACCAAGAGAAAAATCTCATGGCTGCAAATGCAAAGAGACTCCTCCCACTTTTTGATGCCGCTGATGCAGAGATTGAGGATGGGATATTGAATGGACAAGAAAATGGCTTCTACCATGTTGCCTTGCAACTGCCCTCACCCGCCAATTCCGAGCTAGAGAGCAAAAAGCTGGCTATTGAGGAAGAAGTGGATCATGTTTATGAGAGACTGCAAGCACTTGAGGCAGATCGGGAGTTTCTAAAGCACTGCATTAGCTCCTTGAGGAAAGGAGATAAAGGAATCTATCTTCTTCAAGAAATTTTACAACATCTTCGCGATTTAAGGAGTGTTGAACTCCGAGTAAGGAGTATTGGAGACGCTGTTATATAGTTGCATGCATCAGAATACATACACTTGGAAGGCTAATTGGTAAATCCTAATCTGCTTCTTCCTTTATGCATATCATAGAGTTAACTTTTTCCTGTTACCTAATGGTACATTATCGATATTATGTTCTGTGATTATTTTAGAATGCTCAAATGGAGTTGCATAACCACTGCACATTTCGGATTAGGAAAAAGAGATACCAAGGTGAGGGTCAATGACACAGATGGAATTAGAATTCCACATTTTCAAGAATTTTCAATTGTGAAAGTCCCTTAATGGAGAGGGAAGCTTCTGCTGTGGTCTGTTTGATGTTCTCAGCTCTTCATCACCTTTTCGAGCAAAAGGAAGATGGTGAGTGTATATGTTTGTGTGTGTGCAAAGCTTAGTAAGGTGAAAGCCAAGCTGGCATTTTGTGGAGAAAAAGGGCATGGCTTGAAGAGCTGGAGTGATCCAACAATGATTCCTTTGCCAGATGCATTAACATTAGTTTATTCATACAATTAGAACTAGGAAGCCCTTTTTTTCATTTCTTTTTTGCATAATATTCTCAAGGGAAAGAAAGGGTAAATAACCCCATTTTCCATCTCATCTGTTGCATCATTTCATCACCTGGTTTGGGTCTGTTTCTATTTCTGGAGGGTAAAGTTCAGTAACATGTATACACATGCATCCATCTGTAAGTATATAAAGTGAGTGCTTGCATTGTTTATGTTGTCTTAAAGCTGTGGTTTTTCTTCTTGTATACTACATATTCTTTGCTGTAAAGTATGAAAACAACTGTGAAGTGCATATTATTTTGAGAACAAGAAGCCAAGATGCCTTTCACAACTCGGCTATGCTTTAAGCATAAAACACCACCTAACAGTCTAGCAACAGTTCTTTAGTAAATTACTAGAAATGTTAATAAATTAATTATGACGATGATGATCAAGATTATAAGCATAGAAACCAAAATAAGGACTAAATTATAAATAACTCATACATCAATTTTTCACTAGATATCTATTATACCTCTTATTGGTTGATATAATTGAAATTTTTCATATTAGATTCAAGGGAATTTTGTTGGTATTGTGAAAGAAAGGATGAAATCTGGACTTTCAAAAAGGAATTAATAAAACGACAGAGATCATTTAGTTATCGAAGGTAGTTTGAGGGTAAATGTATTATCTTATTTTCATAATGTTTCGAGTTACATAAATGGGTGTGATTTTGTACGTGTCTTAATGCGTCCTTTTTGAAGAGGAATGAACTAACATTCTTTTTTCTTTCTCATCATATGTTACGTAGGACAGTTTAGCTTTAGATCAAACTGCAATTTGTAATTTTCAATATTGGTTGAGATTCGTGTGTTGCTAGTTTTAGTGTGCACTTGAGAATCTATTACTCATATTCATAGATGGTGGTTTAGGTAAAATGATGTTTGTTTGATTCTTTATCTTCTGTTGCAGTTTAACTAATTAATAGAATGACTTTGTACATAAGTCCTGGGTGTCTATTTTCTTAACTCTTAATCAATAATTTTCTTGAACCATCCCTTAACATTGTCAATCATTCTCAACTTATAAATATTCTCGGTGAAAGCGAATATTATTCTCTTTAGAAGTCTCGAGTTTTAGGTTCTAACAACTACATCTATAGGATATGTGAATTGCCAATTAATTAAGAAAGTTCTAACCAAATAATACCTTATAATCACTCCACAATATTAAAAAATACATTGTTCATGCTTCCATGGCTAAGCCTCACCATAAAGATGCAAAACTCAGTTTGGTTTAGTGCCCTATCTCTATTTGGTTATAAAATCAGATAATGTTCCTATTGCAATGACACAACATCAAAATATAAACATTAAACAATCTTGCTGCAAATTCATCAAGTACTATTAGGTTTATGCTTGCATAAAAAATATAAAAACTAAATATAAACTAAAAATATCACTAAATGTTTCAAAGTTCCACCTTAAAGAATTACAACTTAATAGAGTTTACTTCCACTGTTGTTTCCTCTTTTGGAATTTTTCTTTGGGATAACCATTTTTTTCTTTCAAGCCTTATAAAGGTTCAGTACTAGATTGATTTGATATTGAATTATGTGTTGGTCTAAGTAGTTTGTTATTGTTGCAACAACGTTACTTGTCTTAACTAGTAAATGACGAGTAATTCTAGTGCTTTTACTAGTGACCTGAAAGAGTATATTGAAAGGGTTATATAAGTTAATGGATACTTCATAACTGACTTGCAAATTAAAAAGTTTGTTTTACTAGCAAACACAGATGGAGCTGTCGGAGGACCTGGAAACATGGCAGCGGCAAGAGTCGTCATTCGGAATTCTCAGGGAGCCTGGGTCTTCGATTTCTCTCCAAGTATTGGTACTTCGATTCTATTTGCAGAGCTGTGGGCAATCCATGATGTTTTGCATTATGCATGGAATTTAGACTTCAAGAGAGTTGAAGTAGAAACAGACTGCGCCAAAGCGGAGGAACTTATCACCGGACCGCCCCAGAACAGTGAGGGAAGGGTGTTAATATCCTTTATTCGTAAGATGCTTGAAATGGATGGGCAGACTAGTGTTTGTCATGTCTATCGGGAAACCAACCAAGTTGCTGATAAGCTTGCGGCTATAGCAAGGGGAAAACCAGTTCGAGTTGTTCACTATCGAAGTGCTCCGAGTGAGGTGGTCTCCCCAGTGCTGAGTGATGGTACTTAGCTTGAGTTAGCATTTCTGTATTACTAAAAAACAGAAAAAAAAAAAGTTTGTTCTACTTAACACAATGAATTATCTCAATGGTAAAAAAATATTAAAGTCGGTTAGGTTTTAGAAAATATTTTCTATTTTCTGTTTTTTAAAAAGTAGTTTTTATTTTTAACATTTTGAAAATTAGAAAACATATTTCATTAATATAAATGGAAACTTGAATTCAAAACTAAAATACTAAAAATATATTTGGTATCTTTTTTTTTTAAAATAGAAATAAATAAAATAATTAAATTAGATTATAATTATTAAAAATCATTATATAAATTTAACATATGAGTTATACAAATATAAAACAATATAATTGATAAGAAATTCCATACTACGAAATTTATGGTTTATAATAAGAATATAATGTTAATGTATATTAGAGATTAATTAAATTTAAAAAATACACAAAAATACTGTTATAAGTAATAGCACACAAAAGTATCGTTAACATAAAAAAATATGTTTAGTGGTAATTGAGACCCTCAAACTTTTGGAAAAAAATAATTAGTGTAGTCCGTAAACTTTTTTTTAACCAAATGTGATCGTTAAACTTAGAAAAATGTTGATGTTATAATCTACAATATTGATGTGAAGTTCACGATACTGATGTAACAGTACTCGATGGACGATGGTGTGGTGCATGGACTTAATTGATTATTTTAAAAAGTTAGAGGACTTATTAATTTTTAAAAAATTAAAAATTTATTTAAATTAAAAATATAAAATGTAAACAATTATTAAGATATTCAATAAATTAAATATAAAAATACTACAAAATTAAATTATTAAAAATTAATTTAAGGATTATATTGGGACCATATTGACATTTTTACAAAAGTTTAAGGGTTTTAAATAGTATAAAATCAAAAAATTATTAGAATAATTTAAAACGTGTAAATTAAATTAAAAATCTAGATATAATATTTCCTTACTTTTTGAATTTTCAAAATAATTTTAATGAAAATACTGAAAACATCTTTTTTATATTTTCATATTTTCACTTATTTTTTTCATTGTCCAAAAATTATTTTTTAATTTTACAACTTAATACGTTTTCTTCAATATTTTCTATATTTTATGAAAAATGAAAATATAATATATTTTTTAAAACCAAACGGACCCTTATTCTCTCTAGAGATTCTAAATTCGAACAACATTTTATAAGATATATACAAATTGTCAACACATTAATTTTTTTTAAATAGATATATTTTTATTACCTCATACTATTAAAATTTTGTTTTACCTAAAGATTTGATCGAGGAATATTCACGAGTAGCTTGATTAACCGCTAAAAGATTTAGTGGGCCATTTGACCCGAGTTTGAGTTAATTAGTTTAGATCTCGGTCAAGATATGTAATGGGTTATTTGGGCCTTAAATGTTTTTTTTTAAAAATCAAGAATCAAGAATAATAGGGTCAATTTGTTTTAGAAAATATTTTTAGTTTTTATTTCCTATTTTTATTTTTAGAAAATATTTTTTTAAAAATTAAAAAATATTTTTTATTAATATAAATAAAAAGCTGAATTCAGAAATAAAATATTGAAAATATATTTGGTATCTAGTTTTGAAAATATAGATGAACAAATAATTATTAAATAATTAAATTAAAATATAATATAATTATATCAAACAATGTTATTCTGGTAAATTGAATATGCGAGCTATACAAATATAAAATAATAAAGTTGATAAAAATATTTATAAATAAATAAAAATTTAGTTTATAATAAGAATATAATATTAATTTATATTAGACATTAATTAAATGGAAAAATACACAAAAATATTATTTTCAACAAGACACACAAAAGTGTTATTAAAATGAAAATTATGCTTAGTAATATTTAAGGTCCTAAAACTTTTTTTTAAATAAAACTAATGTAGTCTATAATTGTTTTTGTATTAAATGTGACCTTTAATCTGAGAAAAAAATAAATCTAACCTTTTGACCAATGAAATCAAACATTTATCGTCATGACATTTATATGACAATGTTCAAAATATAGTAATCTACACTATTGATGTAACACCCCAATTTAGGGGCTAAATTTAAGAAAATATAAATTGGTGAATTTAATTGGTATTTTTGAAAGAAATTAGGGATTAAATTATAAGATTTCAAAGTTGGCAGACCGTTTTAAGAAGTTTAGGAAATTCAGTGGCTAAACCCATGATTTAGCCATTTTTATTTTGGAGAGAATTATAAATCTCTCCCCGTATGTTTTCTGGAAATTTTTTCAGATTTTCCTCTTCATCAACCCCTCTTTGAACTCCGATCTACTCGCCGTCCGACCTCCGATCGACGAGCCGAAACCACCATCGTGTTCGTTGTCGAACGAGGAACAAAACCCCTCAAACCTTTTGTCGTGAATCGTCGCCGTTCGTCGTTAATTTCAGTCGAAATTATAGTCGGTAATAACTCGGTTTTAGTTGGTTTTTCATCGATTCACGACGATCGGGTCATCCGTTTACGACACCTCCCGCACCATCGTGTTCGTTGCATCGTTCCGTGTTCGCCGGTGTCATCCTTGGTCTCCGTCGACGGCGGCGCGTGAGGAGGTGAAGCAGTCAAAGTTTTCGATTCGTTGAAATCGAGCTCTCCGCCATTCAAAAATTTGAACCGAGCTTTGTACGTATCTCGAAATCGCTTAAAATAATGTTTAGGAATTTTTCGGGAATTTTACGATATCAGGGCACTGTTCACACGCCCCCACGCACTGTCACTGCGCGTGGGGAAGATAAAAGTGACCGGTTTGACCGGTTTTGGTGCATAGTTAACTGGTCATAACCCAACCCAACCCGTTTACCCGACCCGACCTGTTGACCCGTTGACCGTTGACCCGTTGACCATTGATCGGCGTTGACCACCGTTGACCAAAACTTTGACTGACTTTGACCAGGTAATAAACGACCTTTGACTTTGACCGAATATACATATCCTGACATTTTTCGACATTCCAAATCCGATTCCGCTGTCCGTTATTCGAAATTTGAACCTGAAGACCTTGAAATTGCCAGTCAAACTCGTTGACTTTGATTTTGAACGAAAATTCCAAATTTCCGAAAAGTCATATTTAATGCTTTCGACGTCCTGAATCCGAATCCGAAGTCTGTTTCGCCAAATTCGAACCCGGTAAGCTGTCTTTCATTGATTTATCACCCGATTCGATCCGTTTATCGCAATTAAGCTACGTTTCTGATATAATTTATGTTGATATGTATCTGAGGAATTATTGGAAGTTGAATTGAAAATCAAAGGCGTGCGAATGGAATTTTTATGGTCGATCAGTATTGCATGAAAATCGAGGTAATACTTTACTACCTCTTTATGCTTTATAGAACATGTTGGTATTGGTAAATGCGTGAATGGAAATGTTTGGTCTCATATGTGTAATTAATGAAGATCTACACTAGATACGAATACGGTAGAAAGTAGATAACTGAATATGGCTCAGATGACTATTATTAGAAATTAGAGGACAGTTGGAATTAAATTACAAGTTCTGGAATTAAGTGATAAAAGAATCAACCATGGATTGTATATTATAATTTATCTCATTAAAGGTACTTAGATGATAAATTATGAGAATATTTCGATTAGGTAAAATTACTAAATTACCCTTATGTTGGAAAATGACAAGAATTATCTCTGGAAGTGGATTAATAAATCTGAAAAGAATTATTGATCTGCTAAAACTATTGATGTGCATAAGAAATGTTAGTTTTACTTGGAAATTATGGATAACCGATTTTTAACCCCAAGAAGGTTTATGCTAGATACTAGAAGTCTTTTAAGGAATCATTTCAAGATCAAAGAATGTTCGAGGAAGCAATTAATCATAGGATGTCTATATTATATTATTTTCTTTAAGAGCTAATATCGAAATTATCTGGTTAAGAAATTATGAAAATGCCCTTGAGAGATAAAATAGTCTGAATTGACCTTGAATGAGAAAGTACTTTGAGGATTTGTACTTAACTTGATTAAGTAAGAATTTATTTGTTAAGATCCTGTCTTTGTACAGAAAATTCATGATATTCCGTTTGTAAAATCTGAGAAGACACTTGACCCGAAAATATCCGAATAATGAGTAAATAATTGAAGAATAATTTATCGGGGGCATTCTGCTGTCAGAATTATTCGAAAGGACTAAAGTAAATAATAAGATTGAATTAAATAATAAGACCAGATGGAAGGAAAAGATTGAAATACCGTAGATCTGTAAAATGACCAAAATACCCCTGTAATGGAAATGATCCAAGAATATCATCAAGCTCAGAAATGATTGGATATCCTCGAGCTCTGAAATGAATGGAATAAAACTGAATACCAAAATTTACAAAATAACCTTATGGCCTATACTAAGTAAATGTCTTGGATTAATTAAGGAATCCAAGTAAGCATAGGTATTGGATTACCTTTAAAGGTAATGGAAAACAATTTAAGTGAGTAGATCAACCCTAAAGATATGTCAATTCCTGAATTGCATAGATATTACTGGAACATGTGTTCGTCTTCTCAAGTTTGGCTCGATGATAAATTTTGGAAGTATTCAGCTCAGCTCTAGATCGTATTCAGTACTAAGAATTGGACATTTGTTCGACAAATCAACCACGAAGACCAAATTGAATAGAATGTAAGTACAACATGTATCTGAAATTCAGGAACGTTTGAATTACTCTGGAAAATCCTGGAGTAACTGGAATGGAGATGACTGCTAAATAAAATAGGTAACCTCAATGACTGAGGATTTAGTAAGTGATTTGGATAAGTCTGGAAACTCTGATGAGTTTACGTAGTGTACAATTACAATGGGTTATGAACAAATTAATCAAGTACGTCAACATTTCATGATATTATGGAAGTGTGGAAATGAAATAAAGAAATTGGAAGATTTATTCAACGATGATTCCGAAAATGGTCTATGGACAAGAATTGTGGTATTAAAGAGTAAATACCCTGGAAGAACAATGAATTGACCAATCAACATAGAATATAAATGTCCTGAACCTTCATTTATTCCTTATCAGCTCAAGTCACATTCTGAATAATTGATGATTCTGTCAGTCATTGAACTCTTTCAATAGTGATTCTGAATTTTGATATTCTATCGGTATACTGAAGATCCATATTCCTCTACTTGTTAAGATTATCTGTTGAACTATGTTTCGATATAACAATTTAAGGCAAAATGGTTTTTGGACTTGAATTGAATTTACAAAATGTGTTTGGACTTAATTGAATTTATTCAAAATTTACAAAAATAATTCAAAGTTCTTTTAATTTAAAATTGAGCACAAAAATGTTTTTATGAATAGTAATTTACTATTTGAACAGTAAATTACTATTTGAACAGTAAATTACTATTTGAATAGTAAATCACTGTTTGAACAGTAACCCGAGGCTCAAAAATTCCAGTATGTAAAAGGGGAACCGATTCCCTCACTGTTCATCAGCCCAACGGTCATAATATTTGAATATTATGAAGGGGTATCGATTCCCTATGAAGGGGTACCGATTCCCCCTATTCTGGGCAGCCTATTTTTGCAGAAAAATCGTTCCAAACGGCTCCAAAACATCCCCAACGGCTAGATATGACTTCAAACACATTCCAAGCTATAAATACAAGCTAAGGACACTTGAAGAAGAAAGAGAACAACTATCCAAGTAATCAAACACAAGAGAAGAGTTTTTCATTCTTATTTCATCTTTCTCTTGTAAATATTTTGTTCTTGTGAGCTTAATTCTTGTAAACACCTACCTTATAGAGGTTTTATTGTTTACATCTTTTATCCTTTTGTAAAGGGGAAAGGTTCTAGCTTAGCCCGTGTAAAAGCTAGGGAAAGGTTCTAGTTTAGTCCGGAAAAACTAGGGAGTTGTAAGGTTATCTCTTTGTCCTCAAAAGAAAGAACAAATTAGTGAATTTGTTGGAAAATCCTTGGTGAGGAGCTAAGGTAGTGGACGTAGACTTTGATTGAGAAAGTCGAACCACTATAAATCGCTGTGCAATTCTCTATCTTTCAATCTCCTTACTCCCTAAACACAAAACCGTTCTCTTTGCAAATCATTCCGGTTGTCGTTTCGAGCTTCCGAAAATCCTAACATTATCCAATATCTTTGAATACTATCTGTAAATTCTGGTGTGTTCCCTATTCACATGAATATTTTATCTGATTTTCGATTTGAATTCTGATCTGATACTTGACATGGATTCTGATATGATATCTGACATAGATTCTGATCTGATACTTGACTTGGATTCTGATCTGATACTTGACCTGGAGTTTGATATGATACTTGACCTGATTTATGTTTTGATTTTTGATATATCCGTTTACGGATGGACATATTTACTTGGGGGGTAATGTTAGAGGAAGTATACCTGGAGGCTCCTCGGCTGTGTGCTCAGGGCCTTATTTACCGGTTCCTCGGCTTTGTGCTCAGGGCCTACTGGACTTGATGGTGGGTGTATGGTTCTGGGGAACCTACACAATTTCGACTTGTTGGATGGGGGTATATATATATATATATATATATATATATATATATATATTTATATGTTTTAAAAGATCAGTATCTTTTTACTGGTTTTATGGGAACACACTAGATAACCTATTCTGATCTCCTGAACTCAGTCATCCAAAATATTTCTCTGAACTGAAAGCTCATTGTCCGTTACCACCTGAAATATCAGTAGGATCTCTGCTCAGCATAAAAATCTGTAAATGTTCGGAAACAATAAGGAAATATATATTTATCTGTATCTGCACGTTCATCAGCATCATCTGGTAGTTCTGTATTACTGAGCTTTCCAAAGCTCACTCTATTACTCATCTTTTCAGGTTAAAAGAATTGTACCAGTGCATCTATCGATTCAGTAAGGGAGTTCGTCTGGCGTTGTTGCAGAGTATGGTACATGTGATTAGGGGGCATGCAATTGTATTTTGATTTATATACGAGTTTGGAAATCTATTTTATTTTTAAATAGTGAAAACTGATTTTATAAGTTTACATGTTCTGATAAAAAGTTTTAAAATTTCCGTTATAATTACAGTGGGTCGCTCTAGTGGCCCAAATGTGACACCCCGGATCGGATTTGGTTACCCTTATCGGTCTGTGGGGGTTACATTTGATATGATATTTCACGATTTTGTTGTGATAATACACAATGAACGATGTTAGAATGTTTGTATTTTTAAAGTAGGGTTTAGGGTTAAAGTTGATTGCATGTTAGAAATAAACATTAAAAATTTAATTGGAAAAATATATAGATATACAAAAGGGTCATCTTGTAAAATAAACAAGCTGAAATCACATTAATTAAAACTAAAAGAAAATGAAATAACATAAGTTGAAAAATTAGAAAATATGATTACATGAGTGATGGTAAACAATTACGTGATGATGAAAGAGATGTACAATTTCTCCTATTATGGCCAGTGTGTCTGCAATGGTCACATCTTAAGTTTTGTCTTGACGTCTCTCGAATATCCATATCATAATGAATTCGAGTGGATTTTGAACGACTTGACTCCTTTAATAAGTCCAGATATGTTATAATTGTAAATCAATTATGAACGTCATTTGGGTCTTTGTCATTACCTATGGGGGAAACTCATATTCATATACCTTGAATACTTGTGAAAGTTGGTATACGGGATCCACATAATGCTTATAGTCTTGACAAGAAAGTGAGCAAGTTGTTATGACATAGGAGCATGGATACTTCAAAGCTTGAAAAAAATCCACACTCACAACATCTATATCGTAGGTTAACTCTGAAAGAGATAGATTCAATCACTTGCAGAGGTCGTGGTATTTATGTGACCTGAAATAATTCTTGGGTGTGAGAAAAGCTTATTACGGACATGCTTCTTGATGCTGTAACCTTTTGCTGCAGGTCTGTTACTAATCGTGGGTGATAAACATGACCGTTTTGTATACAAGTAAGAGCTTATCCCCCGAGCTTGGCAAAAAGTTGACCCAAACGAAAATACATCATTTTAGCCAAAGAAGCTACCGGTAAATGACAGACTCCCTTTAAGGTTGAATTGATTGCCTCAACTAAATTGGTTTTCATATGACCATATCGATATCCATCATCGTATATGTTTGTTCACTTTTCTTTGTTGATTTCACTGATTTAATTGTATCCATGTTCATTTTTCCTTGCAATTCTTAAAGCATAACCTCAAACATTTGAGGTGAGAGTTCGTAACCTAAGTGAAATGAAGTAGTTAGTATAAAAAATATAAATGAGTGAGAAATGAAATTGGGAAAAATATAACATACCCATGCGTGTAATTAATTGTATTTCATCATTTTTCTTATAAATGCATGATAGTTTGTAGCAATATGTCAGATACAGAGACGATATTGGACGTGTGAGTGTTTCTACATTGGACCCAAAAAGTCCATTGTTGCTTTGATCCCACTTCCTTGGTCAGAAATGATACAAATACGTTCCTTCATGATAACATGTAAGCATAGATTTATCAGGAAAAAAAACCAAGACTCTGTATCTTCTCCTTCAACAAGGGAAAAGACAACGGGAAGAATGTTGTGATTACCATATTGGACAACTGCCAATAATAAAATTGGCTTGTATTTTCTATACAAGAATGTACCATCAATTTGGACAACGGGTTTAAATTATTTCACTGCATTAATGCATTTTGGGAAAGTCCAAAAAACACGGTGGAATTGGCATTGATCTTGAAGAACTTGATCATTATGGTAAGCATGACGAATTTCAAACTCAACTACTATCCCAGGATTCAGTTGTTGAACCATGTTAAATCAACTGGGTAGTTCGTTGTAAGATGAATCCTATTCACCGTGTAGTTCTATAACGGCATTATGTTTTGTCTTCCATGTTTTTTTGTAGGATATGGTGTACCCATATTGAGATTGTATTTTAGAAATTAACACTGCAATAGTTATGTGGGAGCTTGCTCTGACTAAGGGCATGATGGCTTGATAAATCACATTGGAGTCCAAGTTTGGATGGTCCTAGTTGACCCCCTGTGCACATATATGAGGGCCGCTGTATTTTTTAGTTCCCATTTTCCGATCTTATTCCTTTTTGAAATATGAACATCCAGTTGCAGTCGTTATCACGTTAGACATAATAATAGATATACTTTTCGGTGGTAGATCGGTCAACTCTGAACTGAACTAAATTACGAATATTTTAATTCTTAATTGCCATCATTGCTTCTTTTTTATATGTGAACTTCATTCCACGGTATAAATCACCATCATTAACTAATAAATGCCTCTCATAGTCTCCAAGATGAGGCATATCAGAAAATTCTGGCCCGTATATCGTATGATAGTCAGCTTTATACATGTGTGCTGGAGTTCGATTGTACCATATTTGTAGGAACTTCATCCACATCATCATCATAGTCCATGCTGAATTGCGGTGACTCGGGTTCAAGGAATAATTCAGTTTCAACACCATCTACTCCTGACTTACGAAGAGGTTTTTCAGGAGGAGATAAAGGTTATTTTATGACTTCGATGTTTAGTTTGAACAAGTTCGCATATGAATGCCTTCCTTTGGAACTTGAAGGGATATCACCATATGAGTTATGAATTAAGTGTTATATGGAAGACATTACCATATCAAGGTCGAATGTGCTGATAGATGAATGTCTCCCCCATGAACTAGAAGATATTTCTATATTAAGGTCGGAAAAAGTGGCAGATGAATGCTTTCCCCTGGAACTTGATGGTATGCTAGCATGAGGTGGGTTAGCCATTAATGATGTGAAATCATTACAGATTGTTTGAGTTTGACTGTAACTTGATCAATTGGTTCAGGTAAGCCATAGTGGGAGGATAAGGACATACCCCGGACTAGATGTACGTCAACAAAAGTGACATACATTTCTGTAATAGTGTTCAAATTTTGACTGGAAGCATCAACCATCATAGTAATATCGTCGTTGTTTGAGAGATTGAATGATGTATATGTTAACGAAAAAATTTCAGTCAGAAATCTGTACTGAAGTGTAGCCAGTCTTCTACTGTTTCCAACATGAGCCTTACTTGAGATTTTTGTGATTAAATCGTGAAGAGTGATGTTTATTCTGAAGGATAAAAGGATATAATGATTTGATCGAAAAACAACCTCGTATTCATCTTCCCCAATTTCTCCATCATAGTATACGAACTGAAATAAGAGCCATTTTCTTAGTTTGTGAGTTTGAGAGTTTAAAGATACAGAGTTTTATAATTGAAGAGTTTAAGATATTGAGGGCCGGGGAATAATTCATGTCAATTATGTGAAATGGAAGAGATTCTCTGAATAATAATGGAAAACGCTTCCCTTGGAACGTGACTTTCATTTTGGATGGGATGAAATACTATGACGTGATATATATTATGTGAATAATAATGGACAACACTTCCATTGGAACGCGCCTTTAATTTCGGATGGGATTGAACACTATAAAATGGCAAAGATTCTTTGAATAATAATGGAAAGTGCTTCCCCTAGAATACACTTTTCATTTCGAATGGGATAGAACACTATGACATAACAGAGATTCTCTGAATAATAATGAAAAACGCATCCCCTGGAACGCCCCTTTCATTTGGGATAGGATTGAACATTATGACATGACAAAGATTCTCTGAATAATAATGGAAAACGCTTCTCTTAGAACGCGCCTTTCTTTTCGGATGGGATTGAACACTATGACATGATAGAGTTTCTCTAAATAATAATGGAAAATGTTTCCCATGGAACGCGCCTTTCATTTCAGATGGGATTAAACACTATGACATGAAGAGATTCTCTGAATAATAATGGAAAATGCTTCCCTTATAACATATCTTTCATTTTGGATGGGATTGAACACTATGACATTGAAGACACTTAATTTCATCTGCTTAAATTATAAATTATAATATATATAATATTATTATATAATATTATAAATTATAATATATATGTTTATTTACATTTTATTTTTTTACGTACATGTCCATTACACGTAGCCCGAAGCCAGTGACCCAAGTGTCCCAGCAGAACAACCTACTACACGTCTGGATCCAGTGAACGGAGCCCGAACCGGATCTACTGAAGCACCCGACCTGAACTGTTGCTAGGGATTCCAGAACCCTTGTTTTCCCTTTAGTACCGCAAGCAATGTCCTCCGCCCCTCCTCCATTTTTTCGATCATTTCTCGCAAGTTCAACAACACCACAAACGTGTATTAGTGGGACACTAAAGAAAACAATAACAAATTGAGTATTTTACTCGGAATCAAACTCCCTAAAATAGGGTTTTATAAACCCTATAAATATCAATATAAATCGAACACAAAGGACACGATTATTAGGCACGAAACCCACAAAATCTTAGGAGCAATTACGAGTAATCGGAGCAAAGTATTTGTAAAAATTTCGAATTATTATTCGAAATAAAAGGTACATTTTTCGTCGTATGTTGTTTAGATCGACTTGCATGTGGTTCTTCTTGGTTTTGTTTTGTTGTTCTTGATTCGAAAAACATAAAAGGAAAAAGGGTTTTGGTCGATGAATTTGGGGGGAGTTTTTCGAAACTTTATTTCTAGATCTACGCTCCCCCGAGGCCGTTTTGCGAAAACCATTTGGATATTCGGAATGAGGAGGGAAAGAGCTTTCAAAAAATCAAATTTTTTTAGTTGGTCGCCACCGATGAACGGCGGTTGGTGCCTTTGGGAAGATTGTCCAAAGGTTAAGGCAGAAGAATTTCATCAACTTTGGTGATAGTGAGCAACCAAATGTGGCTCAAAACCTACTGCCAAACCATACAGGTACAGGGATTAATAAAATTGCGGAGGAAAGAGGAAAGAAGATCATAAAAAGGGTGAGCGAGGTAAAATCACCTATGTACTGTATATGGGGTCAGATGATTAAGGAAGGTTTGTTGGCCTCTAACGGGGTTGTTATACAAGTTTAGAGAAAACATGTATGCCGATATCATAACTGTGAGGGTCACATCCTACAAGAATGTTTCGAGTTTTAAACTTTGGTGAAAAGAGTGATGGATGATAAGGAGATGAAATTCTACAAAGAAGTTGCTGAAGAAGAAGAAGCGAAGGTTTGTGCATCCAAAGGTTCTTCAAAGGGAGTTTACAATGCCAACTGTCCTCTAGTTATCACATTAAAAAATCGTGTGACAGAGAAAATAACCCCTAAGGTGGTAATCACACCTCCGTTTCCATTCCATTAAAAGGACAATAAACAAGTCCCTTGGATATACGAGTGCAAGATGGATAATATGGGTACTTCAGTGATTGCCAAAGAAGATGTGGATGAAGTAGGCCATTTTACCAGGAGTGGGAGATGTTACTCTCCTAATCAACCCAAAGAACCTGAGAAATGATCCATTAATGACAAAGAAAAGAAGGTTGAATTGTTGTTGAAAGATAATGAGTCGATTATTAATGAGCCTATGATAGAAAACGAGGTTGTGGAGTTTATGAAATTTTGAAACATAGAGAATATAACATTGTTGAAAAGCTACACAAGCTACATGCTAGTATCTCGATCCTTGCTCTTCCGTTAAGATCTGAGGCACACCGAGATGCTTTGTTGAAAGTCTTGAATCAGACTTTCGTGCCGAAGTATGTACCCATAGACAAGATAGATAGATTGGTTGCAAATATTCATGTTGGTAATTTTATCTCTTTTTCTGATGATGAGACCCCGTTTGGGATAATTGGCAGCCACAAAGCTCTACATATTACTATTAGCTGCAAGGGGCATGTGTTATCCCGAGTGCTAGTTGATAATGGTTATGCACTAAATGTAATGTCATTGGTAACCCTGAAGAAGTTTCCAGTATATAGTAAACATATGAGGAATTGGCAGAGTGTCTTTCGATCTTTTGATGGAACGAAAAGAGAAGTGCTAAAGAAAATTGATATTTTTTTACCCATAGGCCCATCTACTTACGAGGTTGAGTTCCTTGGTATAGACATAATGCATACCTAAAATTGTCTATTGGGTAGGCCTTGAATCCATCAGGCAGGGGTAGTGCCATCCACACTGCATCAGAAACTCAAATTCGTGATTGAGGGGAAATTTGTATGCATCAATGATGAGGATAATATTATTGCTTCTCTGCCCACTACTGCTCCATATATTGAAGTAGAGGAGGAAGCTGTAGAATGTTTTTTTAGATCTCTGGAATTTGTTAATGCCACATTCATGGTTGAGAGGAGGAAAACATCAAAGCCTAGATTGTCTAACTGTACCCGGATAGAATTAAAGCTTCATTTGGGGAGGGGAACCAAGGCTAAAAAAGGAATATGAAGCCGTTTATAGGGATATGTTAATCAAGTTTTTCCTACTACTAAAAGAGATCGCTTTGGCTTAGGATATTAGCCAACCGACCCTGAGAGAAAAATTAAAGGGAATCCAAAAGAGCCAAGAAAATAGAAGAGCAAGGTTAGTTGGAGAGGATCTTAAGTGGGAGCCAATGACTTTCCTGCCACTGCATGATACCTTTGTATCGGGAGGACATATGTTTCAACGGAGTCAGTCAGCTAAGGAACCAATCATTAAGAATGCCTTAGGAGACCTGATCATTAATGTGATGCTAGATGAGGTTGAGGAATGAAGAGCAATAGGCATCTATCTCGCACCGCTAGGCTTCGTGCTAAACAATTAGGCTACAGAGGAGTTTCCTGTTGTTTACAAAATTTTTTTAGAGTAATACACAAAAACCTTCCCTATTGTCTAAACTTGGGGCAATAGGTGATCTTTTGTAAAGGGTTAATCTACTTGTTTTTAATTTTCAATAAAAGATGCATTTTTGTTAGTTCACAAAGTGGCAAACATTCTCCCATGCATTTCTTCATTCTTTATTATTTATGTATAGATTATCTCATTCTATTTATCTTAATATGGGATAGATCCTCCTGTATGTATATATGTATATATATCATCTCGTTCTTTATTCTTTTAGGGCCTTAGTTATCAATAGTATGAATGCTGATGAAACTGACCCAGAGATTGATTTCAAGCTACGCATATGTCAAGAGGAAATCGAGGGTTGTCATAATGATGAGGAATGTGACTTATCTTCTAAACTGCTAAAAATTGTGGAAATGGAAGATAAACAGATTCTACCTCATGAAGAGTCCAATGAAATTTTGAATCTGGGATCAGATGAAGATAGGAAAAAAAGTAAAGATTGACATTACCCTATTTGACGAAGGACGACATAGTTTGATTGAACTACTTTGAGAGTACAAATATGTGTTTGCTTGTTCATATGAGGACATTCTGGGTTTAGATACTGAATTGGTGGTACACAAATTACCGATAAAGCCTGAATGTAAACCTGTGCAGCAAAAGCTTGGAAGGATGAGACCAAAGATGTTGATGAAAATTAAAAAGAAGAATTAAAGAAACAATTCGATGTTGGTTTCCTTATAGTGGCCAAGTATCCTGAGTGGGTGGCAAACATTGTTCCATTACAAAAGAATGATGGAAAGGTTCGTATGTGCTTTGACTACAAAGATCTCAATAGGACGAGCCTAAAGGATAATTTCCCTTTACCATACATATATACGCTAGTGGAAAATATTATTGGAAATTCCCTATTTTCATTCATGGATGGGTTATCTGGTTACAATCAAATAAATATGTACCTTGAAGATATGGAAAAAACTACGTTTATCACTATGTGGGGCACATTTTGCTACAAGGTGATGTCGTTTGGACTAAATAATGCAGGGGAAACATACTAAAGAGCCATGGTAACACTGTTTCATGACATAATGTATAAAGAAATAGAAGTTTATGTCTATGATATGATCGTTAAGGCCAAGACAGAGGAAGTGCAAGTAGAGAATTTGAGAAAAATCTTCCAAAGATTGAGAAAATGTCAAATGAAACTCAATTCAAGCAAGTACAACTTTAGGGTGACGTCTGGGAAGCTTTTGGTGTTTGTAGTGAGCAAAAAAAGGATTGAAATAGATCTAGAGAAAGTTAAAACTATACAAAATTTACTACCCCCACAAACACAAAAAGAAGTTCGAGGATTCTTGTGGAGATTAAATTACATTGCTCGGTTTATTTCACAATTGACCGAGAAATGTGATCCCATTGTTTTCCTTCTCCGTAAAAATAACCCAAGGGTATGGAGTGATGATTGCCAAGAAGCTTTTGAAGCAATTAAGCGATATTTGTCAAATACCACAGTCTTAATGCCACTTATCTTAGGTAAACCATTAATTCTCTATTTGTCAGTTTTCGAGAATTCAATGAGGTGTGTATTAGGGCAACATGACTAAATTGAGAAGAAAGAAAAAAACAATTTACTACCTCAACAAAAATTTCACTGATTGTGAGGCAAGGTACTCACCGATCGAAAAGTTATGTTGTGCTTTGGTTTGGACTACTTGAAGGCTCAAGTAGCATATGTTGTATCACACTACTTGGTTAATCTCTATACTTGATGGGTGTACTTGCTTTATCTGAAAGATTGGATCGTTGGCAGATTTTATGTCTGAGTTTGACATCCAATATGTAAGCCAGAAAGTTGTTAAAGGGAGTGCTATAGCAGATTTCATCGCAAGTAGGGCTTCTGAAGAATATGAACCGTTGAGTTTTGATTTCCTAGATGAAGATTTGATGGCTATTTCAGTTGAAGAGGCATTTACTTCTATCGATGAACATTGGAAGTTGAACTTTGATAGTGCTTTGAATGTCTTGGGACATGGAATTGGGGCAATTTTGGTCTCACCTAGTGGGGAACACTATCTTTTCACTAGTCCGCTGAATTTTGATTGCACAAACAAAATGGGTGAGTATGAAGCATACGTTTTGGGTCTCAGATCTTTCATTGAGTGCAAGGTAAAGATACTCAAAGTATGTGGGGATTCAACTCTAATTATTTATCAAATTAGAGGTGAATGGGAAACGAAAGATCCTAAGTTGGTGGAATACCGTAAATTGAAGATGGAGCTTATAAAAAAATTTGAATAAGTGGCATTCGATTACCTTCCCATAGAAGAAAATCAAATAGCGGATGCCCTAGCCACTTTGGCAGCAACCTTTAAGGTAAATGAACATTCAAATATGATGTCCATTGAGATGCAAGCTTATGAGTAACCAACCCATTTCTATAGCATAGAAGAGGAAGAAGATGAAAATCCCTTGTATGATATCCTGCAATACATCAAATATCAAAGTTATCCTGAACAGGCAACCGAGAATGTAAAAAGAACTATTAGAAAGATGGTTGCAGGGTACGTGCTTGATAGTGAGATATTGTATAAGAAAAGTCTGGATCATGTTTTGTTAAGGTGTGTGAATGCCAAAAAAGCTAAAACAATCATTGAAGAAGTGCATGATGGAGTATATGGTACCCATGCCAATGGACATGCAATGGCTAGACAAATAATAAGATTTGGATATTATTGGTCAACCATGAAAACTATAAAAACCAATTCATTAAAATTTGTAAAAAAATATAATATTTATTATTTATTAATCAATTCATATAATATAGAAAAATAGAAGTTTCAAGGTGAAGAAAGACAACAAAATTTATCAACAGGTTGGTTTAAATAGTAAGTAGTAGGGGAGCTTAAAAATATCTGAATCGGTTGACTTGATTTTTTGACCCGTCGACTCAGTTAAAAAATATATGATATTTATAATAAAAATACCCGTTTTTCCGGGTCATGTACCCGACCCATTATTTTTTTTGGATTTTCGGGTCGGGGCCGGTTTAACAAAATGATGCTTAACCGAGTTCTCACCGACCTGGTACCCGCTTTATTATATATATTTTTTCAATTTTTATTTTATATTAAATTTTTAATTAATAATTCTCAAATTATTTCACTCTAACATTCTAATTTTCTAATTTCTTAAATTTTGCCGCCATAAAATTCTGAAATTTTAATTTATTAAATTATTTCACGTTAACATTCTAAATTAGTTTTTAAAATATTTATTTTAATTTCAAAACATTTGAAATTTAATTATATTTCTTTATTTTAATTTTTAATTTATTTCAATTATATAATTTTGATTTTAAAACTTTATATGTGGATTATATATTGTAGACCTTTAAATTTTAAATTTTTGATTTTTTTTTATATTTTTTAAAAATAATATAATTTAAAGAATAAAAAATAAAAAAATTATCAACCGGGTACTCGTGACCCAGAAATATGGGTAACCGGGTTTCACAGATACCCGATACCTGATTTTGAACACACTAGTAAACTACTTGATATCATTTAAGCATATATCAAGTTTGAGTCCTTATGTATGCAAAAAAATAAAAAAAAATTGATATTAATCAGAATGAAGCCATGAAACTGGGAGGACAAAAAAAAAAGGACAACAAGATTTAAAAATTCAAGATATCATTAAATCTTCAGTAAACTACATATTTAGTATTCTAACTATCATTATTGTCATGTTTTTTTACTTAATTATGTATTTTTAATAATACTTAATGTTAAATTTTGGTTTCATATTGTTTATCCACCGTTAAAAAATTAATAAAATTGTTGACATTACATTTTTATTGTTTTAATGATGATGTGACATTAACTTATAATAACATGTCAATATCACTGTCAGTTATTTAACGATGAGTAACCGAAATAAAATTAAAGCTAAACATTAAACATAGTTTTAAAAAATAATTAAATAATTAAAAATAAAGCAAAAATGATAATTGAAATACCAAAGTGTAATCTATTTTTAAAATCTTCTGATTGAGAACAAATACAAAACAAACATTCTTCACTCTTTTAAAAAAACAAACCCTAACTTTCAACCAAAACCCCACACCTAGACATCATTGAAACCCCATCACAACTAGAAATAAACCAAAACCTACAAAAGGAAATTCTTGAAAAAGTGAAAATAAGAAAAAATAATTAAGAGAGAACTAGAAAAAAAGAGAAAAAAACAAACCCTAACTTTCAACCAAGACTTCTATATGCAAATCCGAACGGTGAAAGCCCAGGAAAGGATGAGGAAAGCAACATACTAAAAAATTGTAAGCATCCTAGAGTGAGAAGTTTTCATGGTCGTCTTTGTAGATTTAGAGAAATATAGGGTCATTTAGGTGAAAGTAGGAGTAAATTTGGGTCTAAGGAGCCAAAATGTGTCGAGAGATGGATTTTTGAAAACAATTTGGTCACCAGTTGGTGATCAACGATGACAAACGACAATTGGTACTACCAGAGTCTAATTGATGATCAAATTATAAATGAAAAATGAGAAAAAATAAAGAGACGGAAGGAGAGAAAGAACTGGAGGGATAATAATAGGAATCAAAACTACGTCATTTTGAAGAGAGTTTCTTATTGTAATTTTCTCCTTTTGTTGGTCTAATTTTTATTTTGTCTCTTTTTAATTTTTAATTTCATGAAACTTAGTCCATCAACATGTATAATTGTGTTTAAACCCTTTAATTTCTAGTTTCTTTCAATTTAATCTCATTTTTCATATTAATTACTATTTTAACTATTGTAAGTTCCATTATTTCAATTTAGTCCTAACATTCTTATTTATTTACTTATTCATTTAAGTTTAGTATTATACTATTATTTATTATCATTAACTATTAATTATTATTACTATTAACATAATTTTTAATGCTCCATTTATTTTAAAAAAATTGAAACATGTTTTCTTAATAAGGTATCAATTTTGGGAGTGATGAGAGTGCTTTAACATTTTCCATGCAATCAATTTTAAAATTCGATTTTGATCCTAATGTTAGATTTAGGCCAATATTTATGAGCATTCGATCACACAACATAATCAACGATGACTTCAACCACATTACAAATTATTCAAAGACTCGACACTTATTAGAACCACCATAAAACAACTTGAACACTAATAATTTATTTTGATTTGAATTAGTCTATGTTAGTTATATTTGATGTAAAATACTACTCTCTATATAAAAGAACTATGTCAAAAATAGGAAATCATTCATAGTAAAACTTCCCCTTTTATCTTTTCTCTATACTTTTAAAATTTTATCAAATCCCATATATACATGTGTTATGAGTTATGGAAAAAGTTAAATGGTTTATTGTTATCTTTGGAATATATATTATATTTATCCTAGATTAATCGAAAACATATTTAAATTAAATTATTCTTATTTCAAAAAAATCTATTTGTTTTATTTATAAATTGATAAAGATGTAAAATATATTTAAACTAAATATTTTAATTTAAATAAGGATAGATTTAACAGTTTAAAATAATATTTTTCATATCTACGGAGACTGAAATATCCCTTTATATGATAAGGTGACTAAAATATATTTTTAGTAAAATATAACAATTGTTAATAAACTTTATTAGTATAATTGAACTATGGCCCATATGAAATTATTTGATTTTTGTTTGATCCTAATGTCTATCACCTGATGTAGTTAGGATCACACGACATATTGTTGGAGTTGGCTGCTTTGGTTGAGCTCTTCATCACGAGGCTATTTTTTTAATAGACCACGAAGCTATTTAAATATTATGGAGAATTTTTATAATATATACATGTATTATTTATTGAAATCTGATAGTATGATTATTAATTAATTTGAAAGTCATGATCTCAGTTGTTGAATAGAATGTAAATCTCGTTTAAGATCACGAGTTTAGTAGTTACATTTGCGTGATGTATTATTAATGATTAAAAAATATTTTGAACAAATACTATATTTATAATCACCTCAAATTATTAAAAAATATTAATTAATTTATCTCTATCATACTTTTTATATATATATAATATATTCTCAATTAATTTACTCAAAATAATTTATTAATAAATTAAATTATAAGAATTATGTTGTTTTAATTTTTATATAATATTTAAATAATATAATATAACTATTGAAACCAACTTTGTTAAAAAAAATACAATTCCTTTTCAAAATTACCATTAATTTAAAAGGTATATGTATTTTGTTTTTTTTTGTCATATGATGATGGGATAGAATTTAATTTTCAATTTATAATGAAATATTATATTTGATATCTCTTAGTTTAGAAATTTAATCCAATTTCAAGTTACATGCAATTAAATTATTAATTAACTATAGTATTCGATAATAATAAATCTTTAAGTTTGGCGCATGTTAAGCTGTTCTCTCTCGGTGCATATTAGCTGGGCTAATAGCGATTGAAGACGGGCCATCTTCTTCGATTTTTGCTTCAATTCTTGCTTCTTTTCTGCAATTTTTGGATTCTTTCTTGGGGTTTTGCTAGGTCATGGCGGTTGAAGGTGTCTCTGATTGGAGGAAACTCTTCTCGGCAGGGAATGAACAAGAATTGAATTTCTTCCATCCTTCGATGGTCGAGGGTTCTTGCGTAGTGAAGCCACCTCGCTACGTGTTTGAGGAGGGTATTTTGGAATGGAGATACACCCTGGTTGGCCAATTCATCGGTTCTGCGCTGAGCTATGTTTCTCTCTAGATGATTGTTGGTTTGTTGAGGGGGAAACAATCTCCGGTGAAGGTAAGTTTAGCTGGGCTGAATCATTTTGTTTTCTCATTTGTTAATTCTTCGGTTAGGGACTAGGTTTTAGAGAACGGTCAATGGCATGTTCAACATAAATCAATTTTCCTTAGGAAATGGGAACCTAACTTGAAGGAATTGAGCTTTGACCTTTATAGTATGCCTGTTTGGATCCATTTGTATAATGTACCATTGAAGCTGTTTTTGAAGAAAGGGCTAAGCTATGTAGCTAGTGCAATTGGTAAACCTCTCCACATGGATTCGATTACGGCTAATAGAGAAAGATTAGAATATGCACAAGTTTGTGTAAAAATTTAGGTTGGGTCGCAGATTTTGAACTATATAGATGTGATATTATGTGATGAATCAATAGCCAATGTTAAAGTCTCTGTGCCTTGGATGCCTAACTCCTGTGCAGACTATAGTCGATTTGGTCATTTGGTGAAGTACTGCCCACAGGGGAAGAAAGTTGAGCAGGTCTGGAGGGTCAAAGATTCAACTCAGGGTGTTAAACTGAATGAACCTGCCTTTACGGGTAAGGCTACGAACGCTCTGGAATCTATAAGTTCTAAGGATGATAGTTTGATTGCACCTGTATCCTTGAATGATATTTCAGCCAGTGGGCTATCTGATTCTGCTAGTGTCAAGGTGGATAACCTGATTGTTGATATTGTTAATACTTTGATCTCTTCTGCTGATGAGACTTGTGCTAGGATCCCGAGTGCTATTTTAGGGACTGATGGGGCTTGTAATAGGGATTCAGTTGCTAATGTGGTGTCAAGTGGGGCTTACAATGGAAGTTTGGTTGCTAGTACAACACCTATTATGATCTGCATTGGAAGTGTTGCAGTGACTGACCAGGGAACTAAGCAACTTGAACATCCTGTTTAGGCTAATGACCCCCACGCGAAGAGAGGTAGAGGCAAGCCTACTAAAGTTGATAAAGTTGTGAGAGGAGGGTCCAAAAATAAGTTTGACATTATCAGTTCGATCGACCCTGACAGTTTGGTTAGAGTTCCTCTTATAGATTCTGGTAAGAAACAGAGGGGGCTGCATTGGGTATTGTAAAGATTGTGCAAGAATTGAAACTAAAAAAGAAAGAGCAGGTTGAAAAGGTTAAAAAAGTTGAGGAAAGGAGTGGTGCCTCTTCCTCCACAAATCTGTCATGCTAGTTTGCTTCTGGAATGTTAGGGGATTCAACAGTCCCCTAAAGCAAAGCATTGTATTGAAGTGGGCTTCTAGACTTCACATCAATATTCTTTGTCTTCTGGAAACTAGAGTAAAAGAGAACAATGCTGGGGAGATTTTGTAAAAGAAGTTTGAGAGATAGAATTTTTGTTGTAATTACTGCCATGCTGAGAATGGTCAAAAATGTGTTTTATGACAATAAAACTTGGACTGCTCCATTTGTTCAATTTTCGAGCAGTGTATTACTTTCAAAGGCAGTTTCAGTGATAAGCCTTTTTTCATTACCGCGGTGTATGGCTCTAATGATGGCATAGCTCGCAAGCATCTTTGGGCATAACTCAGTAGTATGGATAGCTTTATGGTTAATGAAGGCTGGTTAATAGGGGGTGACTTCAACGTCGTTTTAAAGATATAGGAAAGCTCAAATCCTGTTAACTCGAACACCAGTAATGACATCGCTGAGTTTCAGAAATGTGTTAAGGATCTGGGGGGTTTTGATCATCAATTCATTGGCCCTCTGTTTACCTGGTCTAATAAGCAGAATGACACCTTCCTTGCTCGCAAACTCAATGTGGAGATCAAAGATGCTATATGGGGTCAAGGAAATAACAAATCCCCTGACCCTGATGGGTATAACTCGTTCTTTTCAAAAGAACTTGGCATATTGTTGGAAATGATTTCTTGGAAGCTATCAAGTACTGCTTCACTAACTCATTCATGCTCCATTCCTTCAATGCTACAACTGTTGTGCTTGTTCCTAAGGTTCCTAATCCGAGTATGGTTAAGGACTTTAGGCCTATTTCTTGATGTTCTGTCATATACAAGACTGCTACTAGAATCTTAGTGAATCGACTGTCTGCTGTCTTTCCTAGTATGATTTCAATGAATCAGTTTTTCTTTATGAAAGGAAGAAGCATAATTGATAACACCCTACTAGCACAAGAACTTGTTAGGAGATATTCTAGGAAGAAAGCTTCTCCAAAATGTGCCCTTAAAATTGATTTTCAAAAGGCTTTCAACTCCTTAAGCTGGGAATTTGTGAGGATTGTTTTGCATGCACTAGGATTTCCAGAGAAGTTCATAGGCTGGATCTAGGCTTGTATTACTAATCCTAGCTATTCTATTGTGTTCAATGGTACTCTAGTAGGCTATTTCAAAGGTGCTATGGGTGTTAGACAGGGTGACCCCCTTTCACCATATATTTCCATCTTAGTTATGAACGTTTTATCTAGCCTTCTAAATATGGCTGCTAAAAAGGGAGTGTTCAACTTCCATCCTAAGTGCAAAAAAGTTGGGCTCATTCACCTTTGTTTCGTTTTGCTTATTTTCTGTAAAGGTTCTCTAGACTCTGTAATTAGTGTACAAACTATTTTAGATTCTTTCTACACCATGTATGGGTTAAAACTAAATGCTAGTAACTGTGAAATGTTCTATGCTGGGATTTCTGCTGACCAATGTTCTGCCATCAAGGAATTAACAGGCTTTCAGTTGGGCAACCTCCCAGTTCGTTATTTGGGAGTCCCACTGGTTACCAGGAAATTCACTGTGAACGACTGTCACAGTTTAATTAATAAGATTAAGGTAAAGTTGAATTTGTGGGCCAACAAACACCTTAGCTTTACGGGGAGACTCCAACTAATCCGAGATGTGTTCCAGATTCTTCTAGAAGGGGTCTGCCTTGCATGCAAAAGGCGCTTGTGTCAGCTGGAAGAAAATATGTACAGCAAAATCTGAAGGTGGCCTGGGGGTTCAAGATGTAGGTGAATGAAATAAAGCCTGCATTGTTTATCTTATCAAGAAATTATTAGCTAACGAGGGCTCTCTTTGGGTGGCCTGGATGCGTGCCTACATGATCGGGAATGTAGACTTCTGGCAGATGAGCACTCCTACAAATGTAAGCTGGTCATTCAAGTACATTTTGAAAATCAGACCTAATGTCCTTCACCTCTTTGCTGGCCCGATTCATAACCTGAGTGTAAGAAGTATTCGGGATAACATGCACATCAGTGCCCCCAAAGTTTCTTGGCAGCATTTAGTCTGGTTCCCTGGGCGTATACCTAAGCACATCATCATTGTGTGGATGGCCATTCTTAATCGTCTCCCTACTCGGGTTAGGTTTCTAAGAATGGGTTTAAATATTGAGAATGATAAATGCCTTATGGGGAGCTATTCTTGCTTTATGTGGTGTGTACCGAGGGGTTAGTAGCTGGGATTACGAATTGACTTGGGCGACCTATTGCCTTAAGGGCAAGTCTCTCATTACGATAGTGTTTCGGCTTTCCTGGGCAGGTCATGTCTATAGCATTTGGAAGGAAAGAAACAACAGACTTTATGGGGTAGAGCTCGATCAATGGATGCGTTATTGCAGGATATTAGAGTAGATGTTCGGATTCGGATGGAGGGAAGCACCATTAGCAGATCTGACTCACGTAATGCAACTCTTTGTGCTAGTTTGGGGTATCACTTAGCTGGGAGTCTCGGTTCGTCTACTGCTCCTGTTGTGTTAGCAGTCTTGTCAAACTGTTTCCTGCTTATGTTATTTGTTGTTTATTGTATACTGTAAACTGTAGCAGGCTTATGCTTTCTTAGGTAATGAAATGGAATTATCCAAAAAAAAAAATCTTTAAGTTTTATTATAATTGATAAATTGACATTTAACCTTAACTCGCATGGATGTCAAGATTAGCCTTATTTTCACAATCCCAATTTCAACACGTATTTATTTTATTTTTTACCTTGTTTATTTTTCTTCCTTATTTTTTTCAGAAAGATTGAAAAATTAAATTATAAAAAATTAAATACTGAATTTTTAGCATTGAGTTGTATAAGTACTAAATTTGACATAAATATTTTATACATATATATATTGTTCATTTTTTGAATTTTTATATTATTTTATAATTTGTTATCTTTCTAATTTAATATTTATACTTCTACTTTTTTATTTTATGAATGACAATATCTTTCGTCTACCTATTTTATAATTTAAATAGAGATTAATATCGTTTTATAATTTAAATAGAAATTAATCTCGTCAGTGACTTTAATTAAGCGAGGATATCCAATATTAATGTTGGATGGTATTCAATAACATTTCCTCGTATTCATAGAATTGAGTTTTTTTTAATTGCACGAGGTTATTAGAAAGTAACATCTATTTAGAAATTTTTGTCATTGATGATACATGTATTTTACGGATGCAAATGTTCTAATTTTTTTTAATTATACTCTTTCTTACCATTAAAATCACTAGATTGATTGTCATCAAATTGAGTTAATCCGAAGAGAAGACGTAAGAAAATTAAGCTTGTAAAATCACATACGTGGCTGGAGACAATTGGCTATCAAATAGTAATATGAGTGGTATCATTTAGAGAAGATTGCTGATAGTGCCTAGGCACCACACACGGTGTATAAAACAACCCTTTGAGAAATCAACAAAAAAACTACTCCCACAGTCCCGCTTAAGCTAAATCTTCCTATAAACCAATGGCGTCTTCAACTCTGACCGGCAAGGTCGAGGCCGATGTAGAGATCAAGGCTTCTCCTGAGTAGTTTCACGACATGTTCGCTAACAAACTGCACCACGTTCACCAAACCTGCAACGACAAGGTTTGACGATGTGATTTACATGAAGGTGAATGGGGGAAAGTCGGTACTGATTTCAACTTCCATTACCTTCACGGTATTGTTTTAAGTTGTCCTATTTGCATGATTTCTCACTTTTTTCTCAATAATCTGGATAATTACAAGATATTATCAATTTAAAATATTTTTTAATTAGTGACAACGCACACCCAACCTACGGATCTAGACATAATAAATATTTTTAATTGTGTAGATCGAAAGGAGAAAGTGGAAAAGGGGGTAGTTGAAGTAGTAGACCCTGATAAGAACCTGGTGGTTTTCAGAGTGATCGATGGAGATCTAATGAAAGAGTACAAGAGCTTTGTACTAACGCTTCAAGCTTTTCCCAAGAGCGATGGCAGCAGTGGCAGCATAGTGCACTGGAAGAAGGAGTACGAGAAGTTGCACGATGGGGTGGATCATCCCGAGACTTTGCTCCAACTCGGCCTCGATATCTCCAAAGACATCGACGCTCATCTCACCCAAGCTAAGTGAAGGATCGACTGTTGCTACTACGCTACCTTATATGTATGGCGAATAAATTGACAGCTGCCTTTCTTATGTATAATCTAAATAAATATTATGTTTGGATCGAGATGCTGTCAGAGAGCGAACTTGGTGTTTTCACGTGTGTTTGTTGTTTTTATCATGCCTTGAAATTTAATGTATCATGTGCTTCAATGTGTACTTTTAGATTAGAAATTATGGAAAAATAATTTGAGGAGATTATGATATGATTATATCATCGCCAAACACGTTATACTATTAACAATCACGTCAAATCATCTTCGAGTATATTGAATTTGGCTATACAAAATATTAAAAAGCGTTAAGATTTTCTAAACACTCAAAAATTTTACTAGATGATATAATTTCATAAAATAAATTAATTTTATTTTTTTTATTCTTATAAATCCAATCTAACCCTTAAATTAATTATGAGACATTAACAAACCATATTTATATCACGTTTTATAAATTTATGATAGGAAAGTATGTTGTCACTCTTATTAACTTAATGGCCTTACTTTTCCTTATCTCACCTCTTCATGACTTGATATTTTCCCAACTGAATCTCATGATGCCCTCCTCACGAGCCATCGTAACTGTTGTCAACCCTACCTATCACACCCTTTAAGGCACTTGGAGTGGAATCAAATAATAAAAGGGTTGTTTTGATACCATTTATCACGAGACAATTACCCTATTCTTAAAAGACAAGTCTAATATGATGTGTAGCATCACCGCTTATAAACTTGAGAACCTTATTTTAACTGTTTGATTAATGTCTCCCACCTCTCGAAGGTGTGACAAAATACTTCAGCCAAGCCAAGCCACTAAACAACACGTGCAAATACATGTGCCAACCACTAAGCGGTTATAAACACAAATGCTACGAACTACCCGTTAAAAGAGGTTAGCCAACATTCTCTCATGGTTTGTATTGCTCATGAGTATTTACAATTGAAATATAATGCATAAATCATAATGATATTTTCTTTTAGGATCTGAATTATTCATGTCTCAACGCTTCAGTTTAAATTTCTTAATGAATAAATCTTATATTTATTATAGGTCCAAATTTTAGAGGCATCTTAATAAATAATTAAATAAATATGCACACAAATGAAAGTTAAGAAACATCAAATTTGATAGAGTTTCAATACAATTGTTCTTACCATAAAAAAAATCAGAATGAGAACAAGTCATACAATGACAACATGATTATTAAATTTGTGTGGAAACATGTCTTTTGTAACATCTTCGATTTTTCAAACTAATTTTTTTAGTCTAATTATTGAAAAATATTTTCGAGGATTAAAATATTTCATGTAAAGGATTTGATACTTTAGTGAAACATACGTAATAGCATTGTCATGATTTTCTTTGTTATGATATCATATCAAATGCTATACTTTGTTTAGAAATCAATATGCTATGTTGAGATTATTTTACTTTGCTTTTTTTCTCGACTACCTCATTAAGCTTCTCCAAGCTTACTTTATTTTTTTCACTACTTTTGCAGGAGTTTATTACGTTAAATTATTATAAATTGCATTTTGGGCTTATAGGTCAATTTCTAACTCTTTCAATGTATTTCCCTTATTTATGAACTCTTAGGATGATGACATGTATAAATAACTATGGTATTTTGAATCTTTTGGAAAAATTTATGGTAGTGTTTGTTGTCATAACGTCTCCCTTACTTCCCTAAGACGGGAGAGATTTGTTTGACTAAAAAATTAATTCGAGGAAAGATGATGAAATTTAGGTTGAAACAATTTGATTTTGGAGTCGTCATCAACCTTTAAGTTAGGTAGGTCGAATACCTAAAATATCATCTCAATGAGTTTAGAAAAATCATTAAAAGACAAAAAAAAATGGTATGCGTTTGACCAAAAATTTATTTTTAAGTGTTTGGGAGTAGATTATGTTAGGGAAGGGTGAGCACCCTCACAATGCCAAAGTTTGGTACCTAAACGATTATATGATGTCTAAATTTTGGGAAATTACAAACTCAAAAATATATTTAAATTACGATCCTTCTATTCATTTGAAATTTATTTAAAAAGATGTCAATTCTCTCAAACTAAAATAACTTTGCCTTTCTAAATAAGAATATGACAACAAATAATAAATGCAATGGGCACAAAAATTAAAGAGCACAAATATATTTTTATGGAACAAAGCTATTTATTTGACCCAAAAAATTATAATTATTTTTAAGAGAAATCATTGTTATGTGTGGGCGATCCTTGAAAATGCACTTCCATTATAGTTAGGATACTTTTTCATGGACCCCTCAGAAAGGATGCTTCTTTAATTTTATGGATAATATAATTTAAAAGAGTATAGTATTAAAAAAATTTAGAAATACTTGAATAAAAAGAATTCTTTTTGTACGAATAATCCTTGAAAATGCACTTCCTTTATAGTTAGGAGACTTTTCCACGGATTTCACTCATAAAAAGATATTGCCTTATATATATATATATATATATATATATATATATATATATATATATATATATCAAAGACAAAAATAAAATAAAAGATAGAACTAGATAAAACAAAACAAAACAATATAATAAGGTCAAAATAAAGCAAAAAAACATCGAATACAAAAAAAATGACCCTGTGTGCGAAAATCTTCGAAAGACACATCCCCTTGTAATTGGGAGATGTCTTCATAGATATCCCTCACAATGAAATTTATCCTTCATGTATGTATAAAAAAGAAATATGATGATTTATAATAAATAAAATTCAAGTAATAATAATATAGATATACTATTAAAGTATGTACATGAAAGGGGTAGCAATAACAAAGATAATCAAGTTCGATTTTGAGTCAAAAATACAACTCAAGCATTGGTAGTCTACTAACATGAACAAGGGACTAACATGAAAACTTTATAAATAATAGCCAAGATTAAAATACCACATAATTATGATAATAAATAAATAAGGCTAAAACATAACCAATGAAGAATATAGGCATTGGAAATAAATAAACCACCAGTGATATTAATGACTAAAATAAAATGAGATGCAAGTAAATATGCTTTAATAAAAATACAAAAAATTAAGGGTTGACAATTAAAAGGACTTAAATAAAAGATTAAAAAATAAAGGGCCAAAGAAATAAAGTACTGAAAATTAAAGTGGTGGAATGATAAATAAATAAATATCATAAATATTAAATTGCATAAATTTAAAAGTAAGGGGTTGTTTTTAATCTTTTAACCCGAACCATAAATAATATTGGTCGTACCGTAGGGCGGGTCACCGCAAGGTAGTACGATATTTCAAACATAAAATAAATAAATAAGTAAAAAATAGCAGTTAATGGTTAGCAGTTAGAAATGTTAGCTCTTAGAAAAGTTAGCGGTTAATGGTTAACAGAGTCCGAACCATAATAATGTGGATCGTACCCCGGATCGGGTCACCACAAGGTCGAATAATAAATCAAACAAATTAATAAAAATAATAAAAACATCTAGGAGTTAGTAGAGTCCAGACCATAATAATGTGGATTGTATCTCGAATCGGGTCACCACAAGGTCGAATCAAATATGAGAAAAAATAAATAAATAAATAAATAATGGTTAGAATGCAAGAAAATAAAAGTCAATGGTTAATATGCGATAAAATAAAAGTTAGTAGTTAATTCGACATAATAAACATGCATAGATCAGTGACCAAATTAAAATAAAGCAAAGTAGGGGGTCTGAATCACAATAAACAACAAAAAAAGATGCATGGTGACCATAATGTGAAAGCATGGTAGAAATAAAGGGACATATGGATGATTAACCCAAAAAAAATACCAAAATGTAAAAAGAGCATAAATGGGGAGGGCTTACATGCAATTTACCCAAAAAATTAAAATAAAAAAATTCCCCAAACTAAACAGAAAAACACGTGAAATCTCTTTTCTTTCTTTTTCCTCAACTCACTGGCCGCCACACGTAAACCCCACGACCACAAGACACAGACCCTACCACTTTGAACCAAAGATCGAAGCATGGGTAGTCGAAGAGACTCCCAAAACAACATATTTCCTGTTTCCTCTTCTCCTTCTTTCTCTCACTCAAACCCCCAAAGAGCACGACCACATTCTCCTAGACGTGAATCGACGCCGCTATAAGCCTCTGACCGACTGGTTTAACCACAACCTAGACCTAAGCAAACCCGAAAAGAAAGAAACGCAAAACAGCCCCCAAACGCACACCGACACCCTAAATTAACACACTAAATAGGCGAACAAAACATCATCCTCACCGTTCAAACCACCCTAAACGAGCGACTGACAACTACTCACGCTCCTCCCTACTACACAATGACCGACCACTAACCAAGGCAAACATCCTGCACTGAACTAGTTACTGGAAAAAGGAAGGAATCGGGGGGCTTTCTTTGCTTTCTGTTTGGTTTTTAAATGCCCCTCAAAGTTGCAAATGGTACTGTAAATTTGGTCCCTGGACAAAATTAGGGTATTACAAATGCCCCTCTTTTCTCATCTGTTGTGTAAACAATTGAAGAAGCAAAGAAAAATAAAGGCCTATTTTTTTCTGAACACGTTGCAAATCCATCTTCGGGCACCGATATTCCTCATCGACCTTTTATTTGATTTTTGCCTAGATCTTTCGACCGACTAATTTGTCTCTGTGCTCATTATCGCATGACGAGAATAGGGAAAATACCCTAAACACCAATTTTGTCCAGTTATGATGTTCACTCCGCATCTGGAGCTCTAATTCTTTGTCTGAAAATAAAAGATTTAAAGATGACACTGTTCCTTCATGTTGAGGACTTCGGGTAAATCTGAATATAATTTGGTGTTGAAGACGACATTGCTCATCCATGTTGAAGAGATCTGGCCATTTTCATATAAATTATTTGTTGAAGATGATGATGTTCCTTCTTGTTGAGAAAATCGGGTCAATATGGAGATAATTTGGTGTTGAAGACAATTCTGCTCATCCATAGTGAAGAGATCTGGTCGCTTTTAGATAAATTGTTTGTTGGAGATGACGTTATTCCTTCTCGTTGAGAAAATCAGGTCAATCCAGAGATAATACTGTGTTGAAGATGACTCTGCTAATATGTGTTGAAGAGTGCTAGTCATTTTCAGGTAAATTGTTTACTGAAGAAGATGATGTTCCTTCTTGTTAAGGAAATCGGGTCAATCTGGAGATAATTTGGAGACAACATGATTCCTTCGCATTGAGGAAGTCTGATTGTATAAGGATGATACTGCTTCTTCGCGTTGAGAAAATATGGTCGGTGGATGACAATTTTCCTTCTTGTTGAGGAAGTCTAGCCGTTTTAGGAGATAATTTGTCTTTGGAAACGACATTACTCCTTCGTGTTGAAGAGAGCTAGTCATAGTTGCCAATGATTGAATTGACATGTATTCTTCTTCTTCGACATGGAATTATGAAACGAAGTCTTTGCCAACATTGAATTCCTGTCAAATATTTGAATGAAAATAAATGAGTGGAAGGATTTTTTTTTTCAAGAGGAGCTATCTTAGGTGAGATAAAATTCTGTTTCAAGTGAAACATTTCAAAATTTGCGTTTCAAGGGAAAACTGTCACAAACGAGATGAAATTTGTTTTTAAGACAAACTATCTCAAATGTTATCAATTTTGTTTCAAGTGAATTAATTTCCAATTTTTGTGTTTTGAGGAAAAACTTTCTCAAGAGAGACGAAATTAATTTTTAGAAAAACTATCTCAAGCGAGATCAATTTTGTTTCAAGTGAAATAATTTCAAATTTTGGGGAAAACTGTCTCAAGCGAGACGAAATTTGTTTCGAGAGAAACAATCTCAAGGATTTGTGTTTCAAGAGAAATTGTCTGAAGCGAGACATAATTTGTTTTTAGAGAAAACAATCTCAAGTGAGATCAATTTTATTTCAAGAAAAATTGTCTCAAATGAGATGAAACTTTGTTTTGGGAGAAACAATATCTAAGGTGACGTACATTCTACTCTTGCATGTTGAGGAGATCTAGTTGCCTTTGGAAGATCTGATCGTTCACTTCAGGATGTCAAATATGTGGATGACATTGTTCGTTCGTGTTGAGGACGTCTAGTCATCACCAAACTTTTATTTCCTGAATGATCAATATAAAAATGATGCATTTATGAATGACTATCTTGAATGTCCTTATTTCATGTATTTGATTTGATTTTTATTTTAATAAAAATGACCTTTTGAATTCATCTTCATGAGAGGAAAAATTTACCTTGAAAGAGGCAAAATTAGATTATGTCCTCATGAGAGGATAAAAATGTCTTTTAAGAATAAAATAAGGATTTCAGGGAAAAACAGTCTTAATAAAGACTAGATTGATGTTTTTAGAGGAACAATCTTGAGAAAGACGAAACTAGTTTCTCAAAAGAGATTATAAAAGCATCCTTACTAGAAGGGAAAAACCTTTCTTATTGCATGCGATGATGAATGTATGATGCAAATGTACAAATTCATGTGATGTGTATGTTTATGTTGATACATGTTTTCTTGATCTGTGATGGTAAAGGTTGCATGAGCAGTCTCCCTTCTATTCCTGATTTAGTTGTATGTGTTTTTTACCAGAATGTACCCTTGCAAACTTGACTCGTGTCAATTCCTTATTGCACCATCAAATTATTTTACCCTTGATAAAATTGGCTTTCTCTGCCTGAACTTGTGTAAAAATCCAATTGAGCTTTTCTTTTTGCTTTGAAAAAAGAATCCATCATTTTTAAGCTTTGGAGACTGTGTACGTGTTGCTGCTCTGTAAAGGGAAATCAAAGGTCAATGCCTAGAGCTGACCATCGCAGTAAATGATGGAATATTAGACTGCCTCAGAGAACCATGAGACACATCTATGCCAAGGATGATGGTTGGAACCTTAGAAACAACTGGAATTGAAGGTGTTTATTCAATTGCTAACATCAAATTCATTCATCCAAGCTTTGCATTGATTTTTAAAAGCAAATTCGTAAGGTATTAATCATTGACCCTAGTTGGAGCCATACACTGTGTCACTATGCAAAACTCGGCAATAATCATAAAGATCATTATTTTTCTTATCAGGAAAAACACAAAGGAGGAACTGTGGAGCTTCAGGAAGTTCTGATTGGGTTTCCCTGATTATTTCTTCAAATTCTTTCAACAAGATAGTAGTGTTTTCTTTGATTGGGCTCTTGACTTGCCTTGAATAGAGGATCTATCTGAATTGAATCTTGAATAAGGTTATTTGTATCACATCCTATTGAGAAGTTAATGACAACCCATCGTTCAATCTTAGTTGGCTCCAATAGTTTCTTGCTATTAAGATTTCCTTGGTCATTCGGAGGTAAGAAAACTTCATCTATTTCAACCTTCATACAGGAAGAACATGACCTTCCACTTGATTGAATTTTGAATTTAGAAACCCCATAGGATTGAATCATTGGTTCAGTGCCATAGTTATTGGTTCGTAAAACATTCTTCAACTTATTCATAATTTCATGTGGCTTCTACCTATATTTTTCAACCAAGGAAGCTCTTTGTATGATGTTCAGAGTTTTCGTATAGTGTTGTAAGGGCATAAAAGAACAAATCTCAGTGGGAATATAAGTGGGACGTTTTGACTTGCCAACATTAATGCATGGGAAATCACCAGAATAATGCAACTGTATGTCGTATGTCGAAACGATTTTTTTCTTCTTAAAAGTGCAATATTTTAAAACCACGTCATTTTTAATTATCCCTTTATTGTGATTTAATTAAAGAAATGTGACTTAAAAAACATCTCGTTTTAAAAAATTTGGGATTCCTTTTAAATAAAAAACGTATGGTTCGAGGAGTCGCCACTAATCTTTAATTAGGGTGTGATTGGGCACCCAAAAAACGTTATGTCATTTTAAATAAAAATTAATTTTAATTAAAACGACAAGTTGAGGTCTACGCTACCTAAATCCGAGTTAGGGAGTCGGTTACGCGTGGGGAAGGATTAGCACCCTCACAGCGCCCTAAATCGGTACCTAATCGATTAATTAATTTCTTTGCAATGAAATTTATAAACTCAGATTTAATTTGATTTTTTATCCCTTAAAACAACAAAAAAAATGAATTTTATGACATTCAAAAGTACCAAAATAAATTAAATTAAAATTACCAATCTATTAGAAAGATAAAGAATATTCGATTATTTAAAAATATCGAGACCAGATCTTTAGGTGAGTTCTAACGACATTTTCTCAAAAATTTAAATAGTCGAACATTTCTTTTTTTCATTCCAAAATTTTAAAGTGATGAGTCAAAATTTTAGGTATCACCGATGTGATACACTTTTAATTTAAAATTGTCCAAAACGGCTCTCTAGTGAGTTAAGAAAAGCCATTTAAATAATTTTAAATTAAAAGGGTATTACCCTTAATCCGATTATGTGATAGGGTTGAGTCATACATATGAGGCTAACATGAAAATATTAATTAAAAAATAATTATCTACTTAATAAATATATAAAAAATACCAAGTAATATACCATCTTAATATAAAAAATTTGTAACTATAAATTATAAACTATATATATATTAACATGTAATGCGTAAGTGTGACTTAAATACAAAAATAAAAACATAACGTGCCAAACTATAAATTTAAAAAATATACATATTTAAAATGATGACTAAATTTAAATAAATGTGAAATTAAACATTTAAATTAAAAATAAAATAGTGACCCTAAACTATAATTTTACCGAAAACTTTTTATTATATAACTTAAACTAAACTTAAATCTAATCTAATCCTCACACAGACTCCCACACAGCCGCTCAGCCCCTCTTCCTTTATCCCTTCCACGTACAGCGCTGCCTCACCCAAGCGACCATCATCGCCGTTCGGAGCCCCAATCCTTTATCTCTGGCCAACATACCCAACGACCTAGTAACCTATACCGACCACCTAGCAGCCCAAAACCTTAATCTCACTCTTGATCGAAACTCTCTCCCTCATTACTCATATGGCGTAACTCATAACTCCTAACCCCGACTACCATAAATGGAGAACGACCTTCCCCAACATGCACAGCCGAAAAAGCCTCTGATAGACCACTCTACACGACCGAGCTCCAGGTAAAACACTAATCTCTTCTTTTATTTCATACCTTAAAAGAAAACCCACTATTTGCTAAAAACTTAAGTTTCAAAAGTTTAATTATTTTTCAATTCTGATTTTTAATCTCTCAAACCCTCACCTACGCTCATGACCGACACTACTGTTCCATGAAACTATGACTAGACGGGCCACGCATGAAACAAAATCCGATCGAGACTAGCAGCATAATAGGTAAATTGAGACTAGCTTAATATTTCTACTTATTTCGAAAGAAAAACGATAAACATGCGCTTTGCATTTCTTTGAAAGAGAAAAAGAAGCCCCTATGTTTACATTAACCTTTAAATTAGAGGAAGAAAAAATCTCTTTTACATACTGTTTCGAATATCAGTACTCTCTACACCCCCTTTTCCCTGCATATGAAATTCCCCCGGTTCGAATGGTCTCCTCCCTTCTTTCTCTTCTAGCTTTCGGTCTTTTTTTTATTGTTAATTTTCGGTTTTTTAGCTGAAAGAAATCCCCTCGCTATTTGTTGATGATTTCCTCCCCCCGAATGGTTACTGATCACCCATTTTATCATTGAAATTCCCTTGTTCCAATCCTCTGTGAATTGCTTATCTCCCTTTATTTTCGTCCCCTGCTTTCTAATTTCCTTATGTTTGGTAGGATAATGACAAGTTTATGTGAAATCATCCCCTGATTTTTGGGGTTATGTGTTTGGTTTTGACTTTGGTACATTTTTTTATGGATGATTGATTTTTTTATTGAATTTGGAGGATTTGTTGCAGGTTTAACGTGAGATGCTGAAGATGGCATTTGAGATGGTCACGGGTCGGGTCTTTGTTGGACACGAGTTTGGATTCGGGTCTTGGGATTGAACCCACTTACTTGTAATTATTTTGGGGCTGTTGGATTTTTGTTGGACTTCGGGTGAGGTTATATTGGGCTTTGGCCTGAAAATGTAAAATACAATAATTAATAATAATAATAATAATATATAATTAATATTTATAATATTTTTTAATCCCAGTAAAAATGGGTGTCTACCACATCCTGTTGAGAAGTTAACGACAATCCATCATTCAATCTTAGTTTGCTCTACTAGTTTCTTGTTGTTAAGATTTCCTTGGTCATTCCGTGACAAGAAAACTTCATCTGTTTCAACTTTCGTACAAGAACATGACCTTCCACTTGATTGAAATTTGAATTTAGAAACCCCATAGGATCGAATCATTGGTTCAGTGCCATAGTTACTGGTTCGTAAAACATTCTACAACTTATTCATATTTTCCTGTGGCTTCTGCCTATATTTTTCAACCAAGGAAGCTCTTTGTATGATTTTCAGAGCTTTCGTATAGTGTTGTAAGGGCATCAAAGAACAAATCTCAATGGGAATATAAGTGGGACGTTTTGACTTGCCAACATTAATGCATGGGAAATCACCAGAATAATACAACTGTATGTTGTGATAATAGACAAAGCAATCATATATAGTGAGCTCCACTATCTCTGTTTCACCATTTTCGTCCTTTATGCCTTTCTACCTCATTTAAAATAAATATATGTTCAATTCAATGATCTTATCTTCCTAGAAGATATGAACCTTCTAAAAATGCCCTAACATTTATCATTTCTTGCTCCAATATAGATTCTAAGCTTGAGTTTTTGTGTTTTGGAGACATGTGTCAATTATCAAGACTTACTCTAGAGAGATTGTCTTGTTTGAAAATGTTTTTCTTCTTTTTTTATTTCCAAAAATTTGAAAAATAGCAATTAAAAGAATTTTGAAAAAAAAATATTGCCCCTTTCTAGGTTTCACAATTGAGACAAGTCATAAAATAATAGTTCATTTGATATCAAAGAATTAATTACACTTTGAATCCTTCAAAAAAATTATATTTATTTGACAAGTGTCAAGATTAATGCTAACTTTGAGATAGGTTTAAGTAAGGAAATGATAAGATGTCTCGGATTGTTGTCTTTGGTTGAAGGTTTGGCATTCTCATTTCTTTGATGTTCACTGATCTGATGGAGTAGCTTCTGTGCTTATCTACTGGAAGTGTTCTCTGGCTCACAGATCTCATGAGCACATTCGGGTTGTGCAATGTATATTCAAGGGATTTGTGAGATCGCCTCCTATACAACAATTGTACGATCTTACATATTCGAGCCACCTTTTTAAGTTTTCAACTCGAATCCTCCTTTGCTTTCAAGGCGTTATTAAAAATTTTACGTCTTGAATCTCCTTTGTGAATAAAAGATTAATCCTGATGGGTGAGATGAAATTTGAAGATAGTCTTTTCTGTTTAAAAATTCATGTATGATTAGAAAGGACTTTTAAGGCACGTAATGTAGGTTATGGTTCACGATTATAAAGAAAGGGATAAATTGGCCCAAACAAGTGTTTAAGTGTATTTGAACCAATGATCAATTCATTTTGATGCCTTCAATCTTGTCTTGCTCAATTTCAGTCTACTTGTATATCTTTTATTTTCTTAATGTTCTATGATCTTCTGGTGAATTGATTCTGGAATGATTGAACTTGACCATTCTTATGGTTTGAATCTCGATGCGTCATTTTCTCTCTTAATCTTCTTTTGATATCTTATATGGATTGATGGTCTTCATTCATGCGAGCAGATTTCATTCAACTTGACCCCCTAGTGTGGAGAGTGATCCTTGATTAGGGTTGAATCAGACAAAAATATAATTCAAGCTCAAATGGGGACACAAGGGATATATATTTTCTCCTTTTGTGAAGTGATAATGAAAGAAATCCGTTCATCATTTCATACACAAAAGTCCTTGCAGAAGAGGTATCCCCAGGGGGATAGTGTTTTAGGATTAATTTTATTCACATGAAAACAATGTAATTAATACATGATAGAATTATTTTAGAATTAATTTCCACTTTTTTTCTCCTTCCTACTTCTAGTATGTCTCAATTGTTTAGGCTAATCTTCAGGAAGTTGATTCGAGATGTCCCATATTGTTTATTCTTGTAGGAAGGTTCACGTTCAAATGAACATCTTGTACTCAATGCCTTCAGGTTTTAGTGGTAGAAAATGTCGGTTTTTCATCTAGGAAGATGATGGTCTGACTTTATGGGCTCAACGAAAGGTAAGGGTATGACCTTTTGTGTACCAAAAAAGATAAAGGCAATATTTCAAAGTCTCGAAGAGAGATAATGTCAAAATTTAGTCTTTTGGTAGTGACCATGAATTATTCTGGGCAAAGAATCGGGAGGTTTTGTTTTTGGTTTTGGATGGTATAAAAAAGGTCTAATATTGTCATATGTCAAAAATCTATAATTCTTTAAGAACTAAAAGAATATGTAATTCATTTGATGCTAGAAGAACCACAAGATTAAAACTCATTCAATTATTCAACCTTGTAAGGTAGTTAAAAAATATTTAAGAAAATATTAAAGACATAACAAAAAACGAATTCAAACAAAACAATACTCTTAATGCAACTGCAAAAAATATTCCTGGTAAATTTAAAAATCTCTTCTTGATTAGCATTGGAATGCCCCATTATTATTTAAATGTTCACGCCCCCCCCCCCCGATTCAATCAGATTATGGACCTTTAGTTTCAATGTTCCATAATTCTTAGTGGAATCTCCTAAGCTTCCTATGTGATAGCTACATATGGCATCAACATCATAGCCTTCAGGATATGAAGCCTCTTTGGCCTTTGGGAAGCTTCTTAGGTGAAATAGTTAGCTGTGGAGCATGTATCAATACACGTTCAAAGGTTTTCATGGATGAAAAGGCATGTTTTTTCCTTTTTCTTGATTGAGCCCAGTCAATTTTCCAATCTCGTTACATTCTCTGTAAATTCTATTGCAATTCTTCATTCAATTTTTTTAAATTTGTTTCCATTACGTCACGTGATTAAGGCCACTTCTATTGAATTCTCCATGAATTAATCCTCATGTTTTCGTGAATGATGCATGTGAAAATGTTCAAATAAATGCAGTGCAAAATGTAAATATGTAAATGCATATGCAAAAAAATTTGATCCTAATGATAAATACCATAGAATAATTTTCATCAGAGATAAAAGTCTTCACATTAGAAGATATTCCATTTTACATACATGCTTTCGCTTGGACGCTGAGTCTGAAATGGGTTGATGTTTCATATCGGAGCTTCTTCCTTGAAAATTATGTCCCTTTAGCGCTATAACCTAACTTAGTTAATGCCCCTGCAGTGCTAGAATCATGCGTCACTCCTTGGTGATTAACGATGGAATGATCGTATATAAGACTCTACTACTATATTACTTTTCGGTTCAATGGATCATCTTTCCAGTCTCGAATGTTGCATGATCTTCGAACAAGTTTTCTTCTTGTACTCTCTAAAATTCTTTTAGCCATAGGTTCATGTCTGTGTACGCAACTACTTGATTGAAAACTTTTATCTCTCCATGTGAAAATTTAATTTAAATATCCTCTTGCGGATCAACACTTTCGCATTATGTCATGTTGATGAAATGCAATGCAAAAATGTGAAAATGACACAAAAAAAAGAAACAAGTTAGTACAGGTAAGATAATCGATACAATTGAAAGATGCTATTTAAATATAACACCTACCCAATCATTGTATCTACCCGAGCATGCTTTCATTAAATAGTAATCCTACCCAGACATGCTTCCTATCCAAAATGATTTATTTTTGGAAAATTGATCCTAACCACATGGTATCTAATTCACAACTTTCAAAATAAATTTATTCTAAGAATTTAAAGCAAAAGGTAAAGGTTTAGAGTCGTTGTTTCTTCGTGTACACCTATTTTGGCATCTATTAATAAACAAATGTTCTACATGGCTCTACCTAGGGTGACCATTCTACGGTTCACTACATGCATGGTTTAGGATATAAAGGGAAAAGGTAATCGATTTGTCCTTGACGTCAGTGGCCCCTTGAGCTACCAAAACCTCAACCTTGGCCCATTATAGGCTCATGCGGACCGAGTTCAATTCAAGAGGATACATTCCCTTGTGTCCATGCGGAGAAACAATTTATCTCACATAGACATAAGGTATATGGACCCCAAAGGTTACTTGCTAAAACCCATGCAGAGAAACAACTTATCTCGCGTAGGCTAAGCTTTCACCTTAACTTTAAAGGGACAAAGCTAGTAAGTGAGCTTATGGTATGTAAATGCATGTGTTTTGTGTGAGGAGAAACTCACAAACCTTTAAAAGCACAACAAAAGACAACACTTTTACAAGTTCAAAAAATATGTTCAAATCTGAAGACCAATAAAATCAAGAATCAATTAGTTAAAAATAGAATAATGCATGATATGTTGAAACTCAAAATAAACAAAAAGATCACAAATTAAATGCAATTTAAGTTTGTAATTCCCAAGAATAAAAAGAATGTATAATCGTTTATGGCTTGACTCTCTAAATTCCCCAGCAGAGTTGCCAAGCTGTCATAACATCTCTCTCGATAGCCCTGCGACGACGTGGATCTATTTGACTTAAAAATTAATTCAAGGAAAGATGATGAAGTTTAGGTTTGAAATAATTTGAATTTGGAGTCGCCGTCAACCTTTAAGTTTGGTATGTTGAATACCTAAAATATCATCTTAATGAGTTCAGAAAAATCATTAAAAAACGAAAAAATGTTCTGCGTTTTACAAAAAAAAATCATTTTTAAGAGTTCAAAAGTCGATTGTGTGGGGGAAGGGTGAGCACCCCCACAACGCCCAAGTTTTGTACCTAAACGATTATATGATGTTTAAATGTTGGGAAATTACAAACTCAAAAATATTTAAAATACGATACTTCTATTCATTTGAAATTCATTTAAAAAGATGTTAATTATCTCAAACTAAAACAACTTTGCCTTTCTAAATAAGAATATGACGACAAATAATAAATGCAATGGGCACAAAAATTAAAGAGGACAAATATATTTTTATGGAGTAAAGCTATTTATTTGGCCCAAGAAATTATAATTATTTTTTTTAAGAGAAATCATAGTTTTGTGCGGACGATCCTTGAAAATACACTTCCATTATAGTTAGGATATTTTTTTCATGGATCCCCCTCACAAAGGATGTTTCTTTAATTTTATGGATAATATAATTTAAAATAGTATAGTATTATAAAAAATTTAGAAATGCTCGAATAAAAAGATTTCTTTTTGTACAAACAATCCTTGATAATGCACTTCCTTTAAAGTTAGGAGACTTTTCCACGAATTCCCCTCACAAAAAGATATTGTCTTATATATATTCTTTTATCAAAGACAAAAATAAAATAAAATTAGAATGAGATAAAATAAAATAAAATAAAATAAAACAATATAATAAGTTAAAAATAAAGCAAAAAAATAACCCTTTGTGCGAAAAATCTTCGAAAGACACATTCTCTTGTAGTTAGGAGATGTCTTCATAGATCTCTCTCACAATGAAATTTATCCTTACTGTACGGATAAAAATGAAATACGGTGATTTATAATAAATAAAATTCGAGTAATAATAGTATATATGTAACACCCTCGACCCGTACTCGACCCAGATACGAATCCGAGGTGCCATATTTGACTTTTCAAACATATAAATATCAAAATTTGGCATAATTTAAAACTTATTGTTCCAATCAAAATAAAGAAAATAATACTATTCTAAAATAGGAAATCATTTCACAAAACATATTAATAATTTACATAGATAACTTTAAAAGTAAGAGTTTACAAAATACAAAATATACATGTTTACAAAATTGATCAGAGCATTTCAAATTAAAAATATAATACATGTTGACAGTTTACAAAATAAGCAACAACCTACACTTAATTTGCAATGATCTGATCTTCAAAAAAGTATGCTATCCTCAACGCAGATTAATCGTCAACCTTCTTCAAACCTACAAGTGAGATAACACACGCTAAGTCCATAACTTAGTGAGGCAATATAATAGTGCTAATTTATTTACAAGAATCTTATTTGTTTTACTAAAAATTTTATTCAAAAAGCTTCCTTGAATTTCCAAATCAAAGGTATAATTATGATTAATTATACTTTATATGTCTTTGTTCCAATTGCCCAAAGTATACTATTGAGAAATCTAGGTATTTGAGTACTATGAGGTTGTGCACTAATGTTGTCACCACAGCTCGTAATTTGCACCGAAATGCCACATAATTATCCCCAAGTACCATATAGGTTGCACTGAAGTGTCACATAGGGTTGTACCGAAGTTCCACATATTTGTCCCGAAGGACCACATAGACCCTCGACTCTTGGCATTCCAACTATACCTCTAATCTTCATACATATACATTGGGCTTTTAATCACATAATTAGGTTTAATCCTTATTCAAGTGTTTCTTATTCACATAGCTTATCTTATATTGAGTATATTCACATTCATTGATTCGAAGTACATATTCACATGTTCAAAGTTCATATTTTCATAACACATAGTCATAAGACATAGCTTGTAAAAATAGAAATTGAATAAAATATTTAAATCGAATATAAAATAAATATAAAGTTTTCGATCGAAAACACTGAGGTTGGCTTGTCGCAAGCCTTCCTCAATTTTATTACGAAACAGAGAAGTTGCATTCACCTTTGCCTCACTAAAGTCTAATCCAAATCTTTTCAAGACGATATTAGAAATGCCAAGCTGACTGGAAATTCACTTGCATTCAGTCACTACACAAACAATCTAGAATCAATACAAATCTCATCTCAACTATATCAAATCATAATAACTTGATATACAAGAACCTTATTTTTTCATTTTATAGTTGGGGGTATCGATACACTCCATAGTATATTGATACACAAATAGCACTCGATGTTTGAGGGTATTGATACACTCCTCATTGTACCGATACATAATTAGTATTCGATGTTTTGTATGTATCAATAAACTCCTCAGTGTACCGATACACAAGTAGCATTCGTTGTTTTGTATGTATCGATACACTCCTCAGTGTACCAAAACACACTCATACAAATACACATGTTCAACTCATGATGTATCGGTACCTCTCCTAAAGGTACCGATACAATAAGCCCATAATGGCCATTTTCAACACGAAAATACCTAAAATCCACCCAAAAACTCTCTTAAACACATACTTTGAGTTTATAAACTCACCCTTATACCTTCAAACCAACTTGTACACATTTATAACTCTCAAACATCCCAAATTCTCATTTAAACACTTGAATCTTGAAATCGTACCCAACATTCAAACATGTTATTAAACCATTCTAACACTCCTAGTCTTTTAATTAGACTATTGAAAAGTCAAGAATCTTATTCAAACTTCAAAAACTCGACCATAACAAAATTTCATTTAAAACCCCATTTACAAATCCATCTCTAAAATACCCATCTTGTTGTTTTAATTCTCTATAAGCTTTCCTTTAACTTATATAACATCCAAACTTCCATTACCAACCCAAAAATCAAAGTAACACCACAAAACTCATATTATTATCTTTAGTATGAAGCCCACGTTGAAGAAGAAGAGAGCACAATAATATACCAACCCTTGTTCCCTTTTCTTCATATATATTCAATCCCCAACCAATTAAAATATCCTTTCTTATAATTTACCATTTTACCCTTATTATAATTCCATTTTTGCTATCATACCCAACACAAATTCATCCATAAATCACTAAACTTATCACTTTATTCTAATTCAACCACTGAATTTAGAAGTTCTTACCATTTGGTCACTGACCCGATACTTGGGATGTTACAAATCTCCCCCTTAAGAAAATTCATCCTCGAATTTTAATTATACAAAAAGATGGGGATATTGCTTCCTCATATCCTCCTCACGTTCCCACTTAGCTTCTTCTACTTTACGGTTTCTCCAAAGAACCTTCACTAGTGGGATCATTTTATTCCGTAACTGTTTGCTCTCGAAAGCTAGAATCTGCACCGGTTCTTCCTCATATGTCAAATCAGATTGAACTTCTATTTCATCTAGAGTTATGATGTACGTAGGATCATATTGATACTGTCGAAGCACAAACACATGGAAGACATTGTGAATCTTTTCCATCTCTGGTGGCAATGCTAATTGGCTACAGGTTCAACCCTTTTCAGAATTTCATAAGGTCCAATGAACCTAGGACTCAGCTTTCCTTTACGCCCAAAACGAAGCTCCTTCTTTCAAGGTGATACTTTCAAAAACACCTTATCGCCCTCTTGAAATTCAATCTCTTTTCTTTTCAAATCGGCGTAAGACTTTTTTCTGTCTGAGGCAACTTTCAAATTATGTTGAATCACTTGAACTTTTTCTTCCACTTCTTTGATCAAATCCGGATCATGAACTTCTCGATCCTTTAATTCATACCAATTAAGTGATGTTCTGCACTTTCTTCCATATAATGCTTCATACGGTGCCATCTTGATACTGGATTGGTAGTTGTTATTATAGGCAAATTCAACAAGCGGCAAATATCTTTCCCACGATCCAGTAAAATCAATCACACACGCTCTCAACATATCTTCCAGAATCTGAATTGTTATCTCTAATTGCCCATCAGATTGAGGGTAAAATGTGGTGCTGAAATTCAATCGAGTACCCATAGCTCATTGCAAAGACTTCCAGAATCTCGAAGTGATCTGGGATCTCTATCAAAAACTATCGAAATTGGAATGCCATGCAACCTCACGATCTCCTTGATATACAACTCCATATATTTCTCCATAGATAAGTTTTTCTGCACATGGATGAAATGCGATGTCTTTGTAAGACGATCCACAATTACCCAAATTGAATCCTTTTTACCCGGCGACAAAGGTAAACCTGTTACAAAATCCATCGTAATGTTTTCCCATTTCCACTGCGGAATTGAGATGGGTTGCAACAAACCGGAAGACACCTGATGCTCAGCTTTCACTTGTTGACAATTTAAACACTTTGCTAAAAATTCTACAATATCTTTCTTCATATCAGGCCACCAATAATGCTCTTTCAAATCTTGATACATCTTGTTCCCTCCTCAATGCATCGTTAAGGGACTATAATGTGCTTCATACAAAATATCTCGTTTCATCTTACAGTCATTAGGGACACACACTCTATTTTTGAAATATAAGCATTCGTTTGACTTAACTTTGAAGTTCTCAATTCCACCTTTCTATACTCGATCAAACCAAGATAAACACTTATCATCTTTCTTTTGTAACTCCTAGATCCAATCCAACAACACTGGATCCAATCCAACAACACAAGTTCCAACCTTAATTCAGCCATCAATGCACCATTTTCTTTTACCATCAACCGAGCGTTCAAACTACGCAAAGAGGTAAAAGTCTTCCGACTAAGAGCATCTGCTACGATGTTGGCTTTTACTGGATAGTAATCAATGATCATTTCGTAATGTTTCAGTAACTCTATCCACCTTATTTGCATTAAATTTAACTCCTTTTGAGTCAACAAATACTTCAAGCTCTTATGATCAGTGAAGATGTAGCACCGTTCGCCATACAAATAGTGCCGCCAAATTTTTAATGCAAAGACCACAGTTGCTAACTCCAGATCATGTGTTGGATAATTCTTTTCATGAGGCTTCAGCTGTCTTGAGGCATAAGCAACTACCTTCTCATCTTGCATTACGACACATCTCAAACCATTATGAGAAGCGTCGCTAAAAATTGTAAAATCCTTGTTTGATTTCGGTTGCACCAATACCGGAGCTTCTATCAGAACTTTCTTCAATGTTTCAAAGCTTTTCTGAAAATCAGGAGTCCATTCAAAATGTACATCCTTTCTTAATAATTTGGTTACAGTCAAAGATACCATTGAAAAGTTTTTCACAAACCTCCGATAATAACCTACGAGACCCAAGAAACTTCGAACTCCCGACACATTTTTCGGAATCTTCCATTCTAATATAGCTCTAACTTTTTATGGGTTTACCCGAATGCCCTCTACCAAAACCACGTGTCCAAGGAATGCCACTTCAGATAAACAAAACTCACACTTTGAGAACTTCGCATAAAGCTTTTTATCTCGCAACGTTTGAAGAACTACACGAAGATAAACATCATGCTCCTCCTTCGACTTAGAATACACTAATATGTCATCAATAAAGATGACCACGAACTAATCAAGGTACGGTTGGAAAACTCTATTCATCAAGTCCATAAAAACTACAGGTGCATTTGTTAACCTGAATGGCATTACAACAAAATCATAATGACCATATCGAGTCCTAAACGCCATTTTAGGAACATTATTTTTCTTGAATTTTCAACTGATGATACCCATAGCGTAAATTGATCTTTGAAAATAGAGCCGCTCCCTTGAGTTGATCAAATAGATCGTCTATCCTTGGAAGTGTATATTTTTTATGGTCACTTTATTAAGCTGACAATAATCTATACAAAGGCGTATCGAACCATCTTTCTTCTTTATGAATAACACTGAAGCACCTCATGGAGACACACTAGGTCTAACCCAAAAGCTCCTACAACTGAGATTTTAACTCTTTCAACTCTCTCAGAGCCATCCTGTAAGGAGACATCGAAATGGGTGATGATCCTGACATCACTTTAATTTGAAATTCAACCTCCATATCTGGAGGTAACCCCGACAAATCATCCGAAAACATGTCTGGAAATTCTATGACTGTCGGAATATTTTCAAACTTACTTCCTATAGCTCTTGTATCGATTACATTAGCAATGTACGCCTGACATCCTTGTCGCATCAACTTCTAAGACGACATTACTGATATCACATTAGTTAAAGGATTAATTCTTTCACTGACCACACTAACTTACAATCCCTCCAGACTTGTTAACTACACTCGCTTCAGTCGACAATCTAAGTTGGAATAATAATGATAAAGCCAGTCCATCCCTAAAATAACCTCAAATTCATCAAAGGGTAATTCTATTAGATTAGCAGGGAATTCAATTCCCTGAATCCTTATGGGACACCCTTTACAAACTTGTCTCACCCGAGCACTATTTCCTAATAGATTCGTCACAATCATATCACTATGAATAGGCTCTAACGGAAGACTTAATTCTTTAACCAATTTACTACTGACATGGAGTAATTTGAGCATGAATAAATCAAAACTAAGATAGATTTACCAGCTATCTGAAAAGTACCTGCAATGACTTTCGAGTTATCACAATCTTCACTGGTCTTTAAATTGTAAACCCGAGCTATAGAACACACTTCATGTTAAGAAGTAGACTCAGATTGATTTCTTCCTCTTCCTCGACCTCTTTCTCTCACTGGTTCAACCATAGATTTTTCTATCTGAGCATTCTCTCCAGACATCATTGGGCAGTCTCGAATAAAATGCTCTGCCTCTCCACATTTTAAACATACTCTGGAGACCCGTCGACACACTCCACCATGGTTCTTTCCACAAAGCTAACATTGTTTCGGCTTGTCCACTTTGGATTCCATCAAATAAGTTGGTCTTGTTCTTCCTGGATTTGATCATCTTCCCGAGGATGCTGAGGATCTGCCCTAGTCTAAGGTCGAGAACATGAACCTCTACTCTTCTTTGATTGTGAAGAACCGGACGATGCACCAGATCTTTTATTCCATTACGTCTGCTGCTCCGTAAACCTTTCATTTTTGAGCTGGCTACAAGGATTTAGCTCAATTTACAACCTCTTGGAAGGAAGAGAGGTTAAGAGCCAACAATATCTCTTTCAATCTGGGTCTTAAACCCTCCACAAACCAGTCACAAGAGTCTTTCTCCGTCGGAACTAACTCAGCAGCAAATCTTTTCAACTTGTTGAATTCACACTCAAACTCATACACTGTGCGATTCCCTTGCTTTAAATTCATGAATTCCTGCTTTATCTGCCGAAAAAACTGATCCCCTATGTATTTGTTCTTAAAATCTTCCAGAAATAAGGGTCAATTCACTAGATCCCTTGAAGCTTGCATCGTCACATTTGACCACTAAATTCTAGCTTGACCCCTAATAATGAAACAGTACCATCCAATTTCTCCAATTCAGAGCAATGGAAGTTCTCTAACATAACCTTCAAGTCATAAAGCCATATATCGACAACAATTGGACCTTCTTCTACTTCTCCCTTACATTTTGGCCCTCCCAAACTTCTCAATTCATTGGGGATATTCATTTTAGGGGTTGAATAGATAGACGGTTGGAAACGCGTCAGGATAGAGTCCAACGTCTGAAAGATTATCCACTGATCTTGAACAGGCACTCCAGGTTGTGTCTGTTCCTCAATCTGTCTACTAATGGCAGTGGAGTTACTACTCTCCTCCATCCTATCTCCCACATCACTTCGGGAGCCTTCAAAGTTCGACATCTATTAAGATCAAATTACTAAAGGTATTAGAGAATATAACAAATGGATTCCCTTATCAGATCAGAAAACAACTTTATTTCAAACTTAAAATCACTTAAATCATGGCTCTGATACCATTAAATGTAACATCCCCGACCCGTACCTGAACTAGATACGAATCCGAGGTGCCACATTTGACTTTTCAAACATACGAAAATCATAATTTGTCATAATTTAAAACTTATTATTCCAATCAAAATAAAGAAAATAATATCATTCTAAAATAGGAAATCATTTCACAAAACATATTAATAATTTACATAGATAACTTCAAAAGTAAGAGTTTACAAAATACAAAATATACATGTTTACAAAATCGACCAGAGCATTTCAAATTAAAAATATAATACATGTCGACAGTTTACAAAATAAGCAACAACCTAAATTTAATTTGCAATGATCTGATCTTCAGAAAAGTATGTTATCCTCAACCCCAGATCAATCGTCAACCTTCTTCAAACCTACGCGTGAGAGAACACACGCTAAGTCGATGACTTAGTGAGGCAATATAATAGTGTTAATTTATTTACATGAATCTTATTTATTTTACTAAAAATGTTATTCAAAAAGCTTCCTTGAATTTCCAAATCAAAGGTATACTTATGATTAATTATACTTTATATGTCTTTGTTCCAATTGCCCAAAGTACACTATTGAGAAATCTAGGTATTTGAGTACAATGAGGTTGTGCACTAATGCTGTCACCACAGCTCGTAATTTGCACGGAAGTGCCACATAATTATCCCGAAGGACCATATAGGTTGCACCGAAGTGCCACATAGGGTTGCATCGAAGTGCCACATATTTATCCTGAAGAACCACATAATTATCTCGAAGGACCACATAGACTCTCGACTCTTGGCATGCCAACTATATCTCTAATCCTCATACATATACATTGGGCTTTTAATAACATAAATAGGTTTAATCCTTATTCAAGTGTTCCTTATTCACATATCTTCTCTTCCATAGAGTATATTCACGTTCACTGATTCGAAGTTCGTATTCACATGTTCAAAGTTCATATTTTCATAACAAATAGTCATAAGACATAGCTTGTAAAAATAAAAATTGAATAAAACATTTAAATATAATATAAAATAAATATAAAGTTTTCGATCGAAAACACTGAGGTTGGCTTGTCGCAAGCCTTCCTCAATTCTATTACGAAATAGAGAAGTCGCACTCACCTTTTCCTCACTAAAGTATAATCCAAATCTTTTCAAGTCGATATTCGAAATACCAAGCTGACTAGAAATTTACTTGCATTCAGTCACGACACAAACAATCTAGAATCAATACCAATCTCATCTCAATTATATCAAATCATAATAACTTGATATACAAGAACCCTATTTTTTCATTTCATAGATGATAGTATCGATACACTCCTCAGTGTATCGATACACAAATAGCACTCGATGTTTTAGGGTATCGATACACTCCTCAGTGAACCGATACACAATTAGTATTTGATGTTTTGTATGTATCGATACATTCCTTAGTGTACCGATACACAAGTAGCATTCGATGTTTTGTGTGTATCGATACACTCCTCAGTGTACCAATACACACTCATACAAATACATATGTTCAACTCATGATGTATCAGTACCTCTCCTAAGGGTACCGATACACTAAGCCATAATGGCCATTTTCAACCCGAAAATCACCTAAAATCACCCAAAAACTCTATTAAACACATACTTTGAGTTTATAAACTCACCCTTATACCTTCAAACCAACTTGTACACGTTTATAACTCTCAAACATCCCAAACTCTCTTTTAAACACTTGAATCTTCAAATCGTACCCAACATTAAAACATGTTATTAACCCATTCTAACATTCCTAGACTTTTAATTAGACTATTGACAAGTCAAGAATCTTATTCAAACTTCAAAAATTCAACCATAACAAAATTTCATTTAAAAACCCATTTATAAATCCATCTCTAAAATACCCATCCTATTGTTTTAATGCTCTATAAGCTTTCCTTTAACTTATATAACATCCAAACTTCCATTACCAACCCAAAAATCGAAGTAACACCACAAAATTCATATTCTTACCTTTAGTATGAAGCCAACGTTGAAGAAGAATAAAGCATAATGATATACCAACCCTTCTTCCCTTTTCTTCACATATATCCAATCCCCAACCAATTAAAATATCCTTCCCTACAATTTACCATTTTACCCTTATTATAATTCCATATTTGCTATCATACCCAACACAAATTCATCAATAAATCACTAAACTTATCACTTTATTCTAATTCAACCACTAAATTTAGATGTTCTTACCATTTGGTCACTGACCCGATACTTGGGATGTTGCAATATATATAATATGAAAGTATGTACATGGAAGGGATAGCAATAACAAAAGTAATCAAGTTCGATTTTGAATCGAAAATACAAGTCAAGCATCGGTAGTCTACTAACATGAACAAGGGACTAACATGAAAACTTTTTAAACTAACAATCAAGATTAAAATACCACATAAATATGATAATAAATAAATAAAGCTATATCATAAACAATGAAGAATATAGGCATTGGAAATAAATAAACCACCGATGATATTAATGATTAAAATAAAATGAGATGCAAGTTAAGATTCTTTAATGAAAATACAAAAAATTAAGGGTTGGAAATTAAAAGGATTGAAATAAAAGATTAAAAATATAAAGGGATAGGGAAATAAAGTACTGAAAATTAAAGTGTTGGAATAATAAATGAATAGCATAAATATTAAATTGCATAAATTTAAAAGTTAGGGGGTTGTTTTTAATCTTTTAACCCGGACCATAAATAATCCGAGCCGTACCCCAGGGCGGGTTACCACAAGGTTGTACAATATTTTGAACATAAAATAAATAAATAAGTAAAAATTAGCAGTTAGTGTTAGTGGTTAGCAGTTATAAATGTTAGTTATTAGAAAAGTTAGCGGTTAGTGGTTAGCAGAGTCTGAACCATAATAATATGGATCGTACCCCGGACCGGGTCACCACAAGGTCGAATAATAAATCAAACAAATTAATAAAAAAAATTAGGAGTTAGTAGAGTCTGGACCACAATAATGTGGATCGTACCCTGGATCGGGTCACCACAAGGTCGAATTGAATATGAGAAATAATAAATAAACAATGGTTAGAATGTAAGAAAATAAAAGTCAGTGGTTAATGTGCGATAAAATAAAAGTTAGCAGTTAATTCAAAATAATAAAAATGCATAAATCAGTGACCAAATTAAAATAAAGCAAAACAGGGGGTCAAAATCACAATAAACAACACAAAAAGATGCATGGTGACCATAATGCGAAAGCATGGCAGAAATAGAGGGACATATGGATGATTAAATCTTAAAACAAATACCAGAATGTAAAAAGAGCAGAAAAAGGGAGGGCTTACACATAATTTACCCAAAAAATTAAAATAAACAAAACCCCAAAACTAAACAGAAAAACATGTAAAACCTCCTTTATTTCTTCTTCCTCAACTCACCAGTCGCCGCACGTAAACCCCACGACCACAAGACATTGACCCTACCTCTCCGAACCGAAGACCGGAGCATGGGTAATCGAAGAGACTTCCAAAACAACATATTCCATGTTTTCTCTTCTCCTCCTTTTTCTCGGTCGTACCCTCAAAAAGCAGGACCACCTTCTCCTAGCCATGAATCGACATCGTTATAAGCCTCTGATCGGTCGAACGATTGGTCGGTTTAACCAAAACCTAAACTTAAGCAACCCCGAAAAGAAAGAAGCCCAAAAAAACCCTCGAAATGCACACCGACACCCTAAACCGACAAAAAAAAATCAACCTCACCGTTCGAACCACCCTAAACTGACCACTGACCACTGACCAAGGCAAACATCCTGCACTGAACCATTTACTGAGAAAAAGAAGGAAATACCAAGCCTTGTTTATTTGTTTTTCTCTTTTAACATGCAAAACCATGAGGCTTCTTTTCTTTCTGATTGGTTTTTAAAGCCCCCTCAAAGTTACAAATGGTACAATTGTGAAATTGGCCCCTGGACAAAATTAGGGTATTAATATCCATAGGTCGTATATGTCTCGAAATACGGGCTAAAGATGTCATATTAACTTAACAAACATTCATTGAACTGAAAGGCTTAAAATTTTATTTCGTTTTAAAATACTCCTATTTTAACTTGAACTATTTTCTTAACATCCTAAAAATTATAAATTAATGTTTTATTGTAGAAAATAAATCCATTCGTCAAACAATGATTGAGCAGTTTAGTGTATTTTCGCAAATCATTTAAAACATAATATATATATATATATATATATATTCTACTCATGCATAAATACTGATAAAACTATACTAGGAAAAATAAAATGGCCCTAGTTTAGTATTACAGACCTTTTTAAAAATAAATTTGATAAAGTAAACCAACTATATAATGTGCATGCCACTAATAAGTCAAAGATAAGATATCTTATAGATACTTTCGGTAGGTTTGATTTCCAAAAGATGCTTGGAAAGCCCCTCACTTCATGTTCTTTTTCTTTATTCGAACCTATGCATGAAAATCATCACGCGATAAGTAAAACTTAGTAAGGCAACAACATAACTAAAGTGATATAGAACATAAATTTTGTAAAGTATTAGAACATAAAACTGTAATTTTAATAAATAAAAAAAACTTTAAAACTTTCAAAACGAGTTATTCAAGCTAATTTACCCTTGAAAACCTGAAAATACCCTCTCGTGGTTTTATCAAAAATAATGTAAATCAACATCAAATATCATAAACAAATCATATTTCTTTTATTCGCACATATTTCATAACTTTCATTTCATTTTCATATTGTTTTCTTTCATATTTATTTGTATAGTCCAATGTTTATTTAATAGAATAAAAGGTATGTGAGTAGAACATAAGTTGCACATTGGGCACATCACGGTGCCAATCATAACTTAAACATATAAGGCACTCCAAGTGCAATCATAACATGAGCACCAACGGTGCAGATAACTGGAAACTGATAACTGATAACTGGAAAGTATTCAACTTAATGGCATGACAAATGTACCTACGACTCTCAATGCAACATACAATTGACTTATTTATCATAATAGAATCATTAATTAATCAACGTTTGAAAATCATAAACATGAAAAATCCATCATCATAAAAATCGTACTTGGGCAGTTCATACCCTAAATCACTCATAAAACTTATTGAAAATAGTATAGAACCCATCCATAATTAAAAGCTATAAATCATACTTGAAAATAAATGAGGTTGACTTATCGCAAGTTGTCCTCAATCCTAATAATTAAATAAATAAATTGAGTTCACTTTGACACTTATTTGTAAGTCAAAATATAAGTCTTACTAAGCTTTAGGTTTAATCATTTGCTTTCAAAATGTTTTAACTACGTAATTCGTCAAAACTTCATATTCGGCAGTTTGCACTACCTTCAAAGAAATATTATTCTTTATTAATCTACATACTTTATAATTATTCCGTTAGTACCACTGAAAAGTAGACTTGACGAATCTAACCATATAAGCAACTTCTTCTATTTCAACTTGTACGATTAATAGAAAATTTTCAAAGTTGGTTGACATATGCTGTTTTGAGCAGAATCTGGTGTCCTGTTTTCTGGCCTATCCACGATTAAAAATTCATATTTTTTATATACACCTCGTAATCAATAGCCGTTTGTTCTAGAAAAAACTAGACTGATATATGAATCTGATGGTATAAAATTCATCCTCTAATTATTTATGTATAATTTATGATTAATTTCTAAACTTACTGTTTGAATCATAATTTCTAGACAACTTTACTTAATTAGCATACTTAACTAAATTCCATAATTCTATAAGCTTAATAAATGAACATATAGGATAAAATCATAATTCACATAACATTAGGAGTCACTTCTTACCGTAGTAACTCTGTCACTGGCTCATCGCAAGCCAATGTTTGTGTGATGACATAAATACAAATTAAATGCACTCACCTTTGTCTCCCTGTCGAACCTTTTCATCGATAATCTTCTCAATTCTGCACTTTTTCTTTCTCTTTTGAGTTACATAGACCAGTAGATTTATCGTGGTCTGACAACGTCATATAATACATAAAATATTTAAATTATATGTTAGTATAGACTAACATAATCTAAGCTTAAATATAAAGTTTGATAGAAATAAAATTGATACTTAAATCGATATAAAACTAAATCGTACTTCCATCATAATTTCAAACTTCTCAAAATATTCCTTAAATTTCATAAATATTTATTTCATCATCAACCCTTCAACTTTTGCTAAATACATAATTTAAATCACTAATTTTGAATTCTTTCTAGAATTCACCTTAACTTTTCATTGAATTCATAACAACCCTTCACTATTATGATCATGTCACATTAATAAAATAAAATTTCCAGCACCTTAATAAAATATTCAAATCAACACTTAAACATTTAAAAACTTGCAATTTCATCATAACTTTCTTAGACTTTTCAATTTCAACCTTTCACCTCACCAAACTTACAAATCAATCCCCAAACTAATATTTAATTCAAGCATTGTGCTATTTTACCCAAATGGTACTTTCACATTTAATAAACTTGAAAAATCAAGTCCCTATAATATTAAGACGTTATGAATTCCACCCTCAACTTTACCAAACTTGCAATTTGATTCCAATCAACTTTCTAACTTAAATTTCCATCATTTAATCATTAAAATTCAACATTTAGTAACTGAAATTTCACATTTATACATTAATGTCCCAACATTCACAAAACTAGAAAATTAGCCCTTTTTCTAATTTAAGCTTCCAAATTGCTCCAAATTTATCCCCAATTCACATAGAACACTTCTAATATTACTTCTAAACTATAGGAAATTTTTCAAAATTTTCCCCCAAATTTTCCCCATGTTTGAATACTATAACGTAGGGATTCCATGATTTCCTACTTGATTCAAGCATCAATTCAACCTCTAAACAACATTTCTAAACTTCTAAAACCAAACTCCTAACATAATTAATCCAAATCAATTTTTTTTCAAAACCCTAGGTCATGGTCAAATAGTCTTATACCCAATTTCATGTGGTTTTAATCATCACACATGCCTTAGAATTAATCTTCAACATCAAGAACATAATAATCTTTCATCAATCTTTCAAAATCCCTAAACCTTACATAAATCATAATTTCCAATTTCATGAAATAGATATGTTCACCATGTAATATCTATACCAAATTATAGAGAATTTCATATAAATAATTCTCTATTTCACAACTTAGTCCAAAAATCAATCGTGTAACCTTAAAAATGAACTTGAAAATTTTTCTTACCTTTTATGGAGACTCACGGCTTGGAGAGAAGAAATGGCTGAAAATGTTTCTAGTTTTCTTGATTATTCTAGTGTTAAATTAACTTTAACACATGGCTTAATAATATAATTGAATATTAAATTCAATTAATGAGAAATCTTTAATTTGCCATTAATGAACCTTGATAATTATCAAATGCCATTGCATTATCTTCCATTAAAATATTTCATAGTCAAAGATAAATCAACTTTGCTTTGACTTTCTACTTTTTTATGCAAGTTTTGAAAATTACATTTTAGTTACTAATTTTTTTTACTGTTCGGTCAAATTTAAAAAGTTACATTGATCTATGCTAAATTTCTCTGATCTAAAATATGGAAATAGTATTTCCAACACTTATCTAGCGTCCTTCAAATTTTTGTAAAATTTCGGTTCGATCCGATTATCCGATTTCTATATCGAATTTTATTGCTTTAAAGCTTTTAACACAAATTCCGTACCGAAAATCTGATTACCATGAAAATTCTTATTTTAGGCCAAATTGTTCGTTTAAGGGCTAAAATATATAACTTTTCAAAATTAAATATTTGGTCTCTAAACTTTTATAAGTTTATACTTTAACCACTGAACTTTCAAAACTTACATTTAGTTACTAGCCAAATTTTGGGTAGTACAGTGTTTGCATGTATTATATTGTTTTTAGTATGTCTTATCATGTTAATATTATGATCATCATGTTTTGATATATTTTAGGGCTAATTAGAGTAGTTTATAGAAATTACAACTTAATTTATAGGACCTATATAGAATAAGGACCCTAGAGGTGTATGACTAACCATACTATCGCTCATAGAGAGGTGCAAAAACTGTGAGAACACCGACATTGATGTTTATGATCCATGCTGAGGTGGTGTCTGTGGTGGAGCACCACCCGTTAGATAAGCAGCATATGAAACCCACGCTGAATCTATAGACATGGTAGTATAATATCCGCCATGAAGTGTCATAAAACCCTGTAGAGTCTGCATGTAACCATATGGTGGTGGCATCTGAATCAATGAATGTGGTATCTGAATTAGCGACTGTATCATCTGAACAGATTGTGGTGGCATCTGAGGGTAATGTAATGACATCTGAGGGTGATGTGGTGGCATCTGAACTGACAAGCTGGGAATGTAAGTCGATTGTGATGGTGGATGATGTGATGGCTTCGGTTCTACAGCTAAAGACGAGCCGAAAGC